>NC_044255.1:18721255-19048505 GCF_003957555.1 Calypte anna | reverse complement strand
CATTGCAAATATTTAAGACTTCCAAGCAAAGGCTTACTTCTGTACTTCTGTAAATTACAACATCTAAACAGGCAACAAGCATTTCAGACACTGAAAGGAATGACTGGCTAAAAAATGCTACCCAGTCCTCATCATCTTAAATGCTCCATTTTCTGTTCTCCTGAAATATGCATGGCACTCAAATTATAACTGAATAAATGTACAGATCCCTAGCTATTTAAAATGGAAAAAAAAAAAAAAGCTTGAAAATATTAAATTTAAATCTTTTTGCTCAACCCAAGACTAGAAAACTATTCAGCCCTGAAAATGAGTTTTGCAGAGCCTTAATGCATCTTAAAATGGCTTACTTGCTAAACATGACAAGCAAATTCCAAAATAAAGGGAAACCCTTTCCCTCAACACACATGCTAATATTTTTCTTTCCTGAAGGTTGGATCATTTCCAGAAAACCTGAATTGACTTCAATGGAGCAGTAATGTATTTCTTACAAAGAACATGTAGACTGCCTCAGAATACAAGAAAATGGTTCAACTAAAGAAAGGGCTTCACTCAGCTCTTCTAAAAATAGCCCAGGATCCCACTTAAAAGTGATTTTTTTTTTAAATAATTAGGGACTTGACTACACAACAGCTGTAATCTGCTGGGTATATAGATACATATATACTTACTGAATGAGGAGATGGGAGACTTTTTTTTTTTTATGGAATCACTCAAAAAAATGCAAATGCACTGTAAATACACACTTCTAACTTCAAGCCATGCTACCTACCTAGCAAATATACTACATACATTCTTGTAAACTTTAAGGGATTTATTATCGTGCTCACAGGATTTTCTGTTGTAAATGAATCAGAAGGTTCTTCTCAGTTGTGAGTATGATGAAAATAAAAAAAGTCACAATATAAAAGCAGGACTTACAACAGAAAACCCAAATGTATAAAACTCTTTCTTAGATGAAACAATTTCCCAAAAATTAAAACACTCCTAAAATTTCATTTTCCAGCATCTGAAAAACACCCAAACATGAAACAAGTCAATGGAATAGAAAGCATGTGCTCATCAGTACCACAAGCACAAGGGTGCTGGAACCCACTAATCAGGTACATCACAAACAAAAGCAACCCGCCCCGACCTTTAAGGCAGCAAATCTATAATGCTGGAAAACTCTCACCAGAAAGCAATATCCTACATTAGGACTGCACATCTTGCATAGGCATTTCTTACAACAAGACCTGCAAAGCTCTATCAGCCCCAGGCACACAGCTCTGACAGGAAAAATACCACTGGTTCTTAGTAAAGGGCATAAAAAAAGATCTTCATACGAGTTGGTAATTTATTTTCTTTTTTACTATAAATTTATAAACAAGAATCATTCAGGAAGTTCTTAAGGAAGATGTGCTCAAATCAAACTGTAAGCACATGACAAAGACCCTGTCACCACTTAAGTCTGCTTTACATATGGACAAATCCAAGCAGCCCAGGCAGGATGAGTAATGCAGTCATGACAAACACAAAGGCCAGTGTCTGACTGCCTTCACCCTAAGCTGGCCCACTGCAGTCTGCTAAGATTTTGTCTGACAGCAAAGGTGATGAAAGAAGTTCATGACCCACCCTGACCTATTACAGACAGGTTCATGCCTATGGATAAGCTATAGTTAAGCACCACTTCATGGTAACAACACAGGCGTTCTGAGTCACTCTGTAAAGTGGTTCAGCCAAACCAGTTGGGTTTAGTACCCACACACACACACACAAGGTCTTAATGCAATCCTTCCAGAGATGATGTTTCTAAGACCAATAGCAGAGGACAGAAACTTCCTTGCCAGACAGAGAAGTTCCCAGGTGTCCACCTGTAGCTTTCAGAGCAGGGTCAGCTTGGGGGTCCCACCACCCCACTCCCATCCCCACTGCTGGGACAAGCAGCTGCTTGCATAGGTGGGCTCTGACACCCAGCCCTCAATGGCTCCACAAAAAAAGTTCAGCTTTTTCCCCATCCCCAAAGTGCTGCTGGGGTCAAGAAAAAGTGTATGAATGGTCAAAATTCATATAAGATTTCATTTTCAAATTATTAAGGACACAAACGTGCTGAACTTTACGAACCAAGCACCCTGATTTCAACATTATTCTTTGTCATGCATGAGCACTATCACCAAACATTTCCAATGTGAAGAGCATTGTTTTGTCCAACATAAAAGAAAAACTACAAGACACACACAAAACCTATGAACACAAAAGGAGAACTTGCCTAATTTATGAACTCCAAAAAAGCAGAGACTGGAAAATAAAACATAAGCCACTTTTCGCTGCTACACTGCCTTTCCCAGATTCCAGGGAACCAAACTGGTCTGAAAAAAACTCCTGGTAAGTATTAAATCACTGGTGCATGGGTAAATTTGTTAATCCATTTGCTAAGGTCACACAGTGGCAGAAATAGCAGATAATCCTGACACCAGCTTTCTGTCCTAATCATCATGTGGACAGAAAATCTTCAGTGATGTAAACTAAAAATAAACTAAACGCAGTTATCTGTTACATACAGGAATATTAGGTCAACCCAGAAAAGCAAAACTGTGGGTGTGGGTAGAGAGCTGTGTCTCTGGGGATTCACTGCAGATCTTGACAAGTCCATGAAAATTTAATGAGGGACTTCATAACCAGGAAGTAATTCCATAATTCCCTCTAATCAAGCAGGCCCTGTGAGGGGACTGTGTAGACAAATGGCAGAAGTGCTGAGACAAAACATCTGAAAAGCTTGAACAGGAACCCACAGGATATATTCCATTAGTGTACAGCACCCACATTAGGACACCAAAAGCTTGCCATTCGTTCTGTATTGTAATTACAGTAGTATTTTACAGACTGCCTGTATGCCACCAAAACTGGGAAGCCTGATAACATCAGAGGGCAGGCACAGAGCTGACACTGCCGACACAGCCTAGAGAGCTACAACAATTTCTACCAGCTTTAGTGCAATTACACAATAAAGTCTCCTGGTAATACCCACTATGGAGCACTGACAGTTAAAGAGCAATTTGGTGAATGCTTTTGTATGAGTACAAAATACATGTCAGGCACCAGTTTCTGAGGAGGAAATAGCAAGACTATGAGCTGACAAAAAGATAAAGCCTCATTCTATGAATTAAAAATACCGAACCAGACAATGAGCTACATTGGCATTATTAAGATGTAGTAAAAACAACATAACAAAATCACTGTAGGCAGGAAGGTCTGTTCTTCCTTAGGCAAAACTCACAGCTACTTCAATGGGATTCTTCCCCAGATAAGGCTTCATGACTATAACCACAACCAACACAGGCCAAGCTTGCTCCTGTAGCCAGTCTCTCTTGCATCCATCTTAGTTACACTATGCTTATCCCAGTCACAGGAATGTATAATTTAGAGGTGATCCATAAAACTGACTTTAACAGAGCTGAGGTTCATTATTATCATCTCAACTGCCAACAGTTTTGTGGTAAGGGACTTGCATTGGAAAGACTTTCAAACAAAATCTTTCACTGACTTTCTAAGAAGCACATCTTGCATTCCCTTGGTCCCAAGAACATCCATTTCAGAGACACAAGACAATCCTGCTATTCAGAGGTGTCACGGGGCAACAAGGTACAGGAGAGTTTATGATGCATTTTCTCTCCCATTTATTATATATTATATATATTATATATATATGCATTTTCTCTTCCATTTATTTTCTTAGGTTCTGGGCAAGAAGACACCAAAAAAAAGGGTGTTTAAATACCAAGCAACAGACTCTTTCATATATTACACATTTTCAAGACATGAACTCTCTAAAGCCAATCTTTCAACTCCAAAGTCACAATTCTGCACACTCATCTGTGCAGCACAGGACAAAGGCGCCTGAGCGCACGTACCAGCTCAAAGCAGTGTTTGTTCACCCAGAACAATGGGGCATGTGACTTGTCAACACCCCTCACAATAAAAACAATAAGATAAGGCTGCCACTGATCTCAACATGACCGACTTTGTTTTTGCTAATTTTAAGTCACAGTCAATAAAAACTTCAAATCCCTTATTTTAAAAAGCTCGCAGCTCACCACTATCTTTTACAGCTAAGGCCAAGATTACTTTTTTTTTATCAAACACAGGCACTGCCAAAATCCGTCCTCTCCACTTCCTCACCTGCATGCCCGTCCCAGCTACCCCTCTGCACATCTCTGCCCAGCTCACTGCCTGAAAAATGAGATTTCTTCAGTAGTCGGGCAGGTTTCACTCTGCCACGGAGCATGGCTGCACCATCCAAACCCAGGATCAGTTCTATATGTTACACTCCAACTACCAGTTAGGAGGAAGAGGAAGAAAGCAGAGCAAACTCAGAGAACAGCAATAAAACCTCACCCATTTGGCTTAAATAACTGGGAAAAAAAAAAAAAAAAAAAAAAAAGGATAGGAGGAATGTAAAAGAAAGTCCACAATGACAAAATGAAGAAAGTCCAATTGGGAATAAAAGCCAACAAGAAGTGGGGGGCAACGGGGTGTGGTGAAAATCAATCAAAGCCTCAGGAAGGCATAATAATAAAATTATGCAAACTGTCAAGACTGAGACAAAAAACACCCCAGTAGAGTACATTAATTTGCCACATTCACACTCCAGTATGAAGAAGGAAGAAGAGGGAAGTAGAGGAGACAGCATGGCCATACCGGCCACTGGGCCAGGGCTCATTATAGAAAGAAAAAAAAAAAATGAGCAGAATCTTATAAGTGTTTTAATTACACAAAGGGAGGCTTTGGGGGGTGTTACTGTAATCACACAGAACAGCAGTAGGCCCAACAGCATCAGACTAATACAAGTGGGCAGGCAATGGGCACACGGAAGTACAATTACAGTTCCAAACTTTCACCATTTGGAAGTAACATTAATGCAAATGGAAAAGCTGACTAATCTGATCTCTGAAATGTCTTTTTAACAAACAATGTGTTTCTTTCTTTTCACCTTGAAAAAAACAAAAAAAAACCCAACCAAAACCTATTTCATCAAGTAGGTAGTTACAAGCCACAGGAAAGTGAGAAGCACATAATGCACGCAAATAAGATTTAACATATTCTAACATTGTCAACAGAGCTTTCCAGAGCTCCTTAGTGATGTCCAACATACACAAACCTTGCTGCAGGCAATCTTGGCAATTTAAAGCAACACTGAATCTCAGCCTATGTAATGGCATACTCATAGCTGGGAGTCTGATGCTGCATCTCACATACCCTTCAAATCTCTCCCTCTGAGGTCATCCATAGCACCACACAAGCGGAGTCAACAACACATCAAAAGTGTTTTTCCCTGGCTACCTTCTGAAAGTTTCCATCCTTTCATCCTTCATATACACATTATTTTAAAATTCTTCTTAGCAGTTCCATCAATACACACAGGATTCTCTCCAAGTCCCATTTTGTGCCCCAGCACAATACAAGCAACCCAGCACCTAACACGGACTATGGCTGTGGTGAGCCCAGGCACTGGGTCAGTGAGAGGAGGCTGACAGGAATATTCACTTTGGTGCTTCCCACCACTATCCCACAGTACCGACACAAAAAGGAGAGGGTTCATTTTTAAGACATAATCAATGCCAACCTATTATAACCAGAAAGGAATATATCTGGGAGGGCTGTGGTGCCCCAGACATCCCAACAGAATGGCTGACAATGGTCAGAAGTTTGTTTTGATTGTCCTTAACAGACTCCCTAGACCTTAATTTATCGTATTTAGCATGTACTTTATGTATAGTAAGAAAAAATAGTTACAAAGGGCCTTGGTGAAATAGAAATAAATATCATATCAAAATAACCTTGAATGTGTAGACAGCAGAGGAACCAACTAACACGACTTTGCTCAACAGTAAAATAAACACATTGATATTTCTAATGTAATGAACAGCCATTCAGAATTTGCCCTAGAAACAGTCTGAGAAATACAAAGCATTTTTCTTACAACTCAAACAATTGTGACAATATTTACTATAACAGTGAAAGCTGTTCACAAAAAAAAAAAAAAAAAAAAGGCTGGTTTCTATTAATCAGCTACATTTAGACATCGCTCATGCTATCAATTAAGCTCACCAAAACTGCTTAGTAGGCTGTTTCATTGTATTTCTGTTGTAAGTTTTTTATCACAATTCAACATCCTTAAAGTTTCATACTCCTGACTTTTTCATCTTACGCAGTGCTGTAAGTTCACACCTGAACAAGGCACACACCAGATTTGTAGAAATTTCAGTTTGTGCACTTGAAACAAAGTGAAACCCAGGTACCACATCTGGCATCCTCCACGTCATACACCAAGTATGGACCCCCCACTTCCTCTGAACCCAGATCTGCTGCATTAGTTGCAAGGAAAAGCTAATCCATTGCCACACAAGGGATGTTTCTATCATGATTTCTTAACGTGAATATTAATAGATGGTTCAACAACACTGTTCTTCATTTTCCTTCATGCACATTTGTGCTAACTTTGCTTTAAAAGTAAATTTAAAAATATTACATCTGAAAGAATGTACGCCCAAAGTACATTACAGATTCACAATTATCATCATGGCAAAAATCTGTATTTTTACAGAGCAGTTCCTAGTTAAAACTTAGCACTAAGTGTCTGGATTTAGGAATGTTTGTGTTAATATCCAGGCAAAAATTTCTGCACTAGAGAAGAATGTTGACATCCGTACAAAAATTAGCTGTGATTCATTGTTTAACAGTTGTCTTCCCTTTACAGAACACCGCAGACTGAAGGACATGTTGCCAAAATGAAAGCACCAATACTTCCTTTAACCTAATATAGGACAAATAAATACACTTCAACAGATACTAAGTCTTGCACGTCCTACTTTTTTGACCCAGATCTCTTGTTATTTCCCCCATAGGTCTATGCAATATCAAAACTATTTTTTCCCCCCACAAATTCACACTTGGCCTAAAAGAGGAAAGGTTCTCAGCAACTCTGGGAGCTGAACAGAGCTGGGAGCATGAGGAACATCAGCCTGCAGAATCATCTCTCTTAATATCTAATAGTATTTTAAGGTAAAATTTTCAGCCACACTTAACACTCTCCCAACTGCTGAAATTCATGCTGAAAATGCTCATTTGTTCCAACAGGACTGTAAGTTATACCAATATCAACAATAAATGAAAAATGAGATCTTTTTATTACTATTTTTACAAGGCAAAAATGTATTTTCAGAAGTCATGCTGACACTTAAGCATTAATCAGTCTGCCCAAAAAAAAACACAAAATAGCTATAAAATGTGTTATTTCTCTCCTCAGCTAGCCTGGACAACTCCTTCCAGGAAATCTAACTGTCCCTTCTTTGCCCAGTACTTTTAGGGAACCAGCAGTGGACTAAAATTCAGCTCTCCTATGCTCGAATTCAGTGGAATTCCCAGCAATAGGTCACCCAAGTGAAGTGCCTGAACTTTTAACACTGTTAATGTCAAATGGATACAACTTACAGATAAGAATATACAGTACTCTAAACCTTGACAATTTCTGTGGTTTTGGCACTGGGCACAGTATTTGCACATAAATATTCATGAATAGTAAATATCTGACCCTTAACTCACAACCTTGGGAAAATGCTCAGGAACAGGCCATACAGAAATCTCTATGCTCTGGAGTCACTGCCAGCAGGCACGTAGCTGGTAACAGAACAGGAAAGTTTACAGAGTCACTTTCAGAGTCCTAATCATAAAAAATCTACCAGTTGGGCACTGATGTCAGTGAGCTTTGATGGAGCCCTGCACGCAGCTGGGGGAAGTGACTGATTCATTGCCCAAAGCCAGCAAGGGGTTAAAAGGAGCACTAGCATTAGCTGCAGAGACAGCTGCCTGTCTGCCTTGGCCAGGTTGGCAACAAATTATTGTCCATGGGGGGGAAGGGAAGGCCTAGCACTCACACCACACCAGCTAAAATTTCCTAGTAATGCACCTCCAGAGATCTGAAATAACACCCAGAATGTCTGCATGTGGGACATGGTTGTAGAGTGTCTCTAATACATGTTTATAATGAACAGTGACTGAACTCAATCTCAGATCATAAGAAAGAAGAAAAATAAATAAAATTTAAAAAAAAACCACACCACAACTGTTTTTTCTCTGGATGATTCTGATTTTTTACTGCTCGACATTACCGATAAACACAATTGCTCCTTTGCAACATGGAGACTTAAGAGTTATGACAAGAAACACAAGTCAGAGTACACAACATAGCCTTTTACCAATACTGCTCCCAGAAAGAGACAGAAACTGCACCCTCATGGGAGTTTGCAAAAGCCAACAAGCCACACACAAGACATGATTTTTAGAAATGCTACGCACACACAGAAATCGCCAACTTCACACACAACTGTGGGGACTCAGCATCTTTGAAAACATGACTATTAATATCCTACTTTATAGATGCAGGTACCAGTTTATACTCTTATCAAAAGTCAGGTTTGCACCAAGAAAAACCACAACGCAAATTGGGGATCCACATTCCACTCCCAGCACCCAGTGCTGTGCATCTCTCTCAGAGCTGTGCAGCATACATGCAGGCACTGAACCAGCTCAAGCGCTACCAGTTGACATCCAGTTTGCTTGCATTACTCATCCCAAAAAAAGGACCTATTTGTCTGATAGCATGCCTAGGTATGTTGCTTCTGGTATTCAAGGTAACTTGCTTAGAAGACCTGAGTATCTCTACAAATTATGGAATTTCACCATGGACACTTACATCCAAACACCAAGAGGACTCTACAGAAGACATCGCATACATCAACTGAGACAATTCTGTAAAACTCCCTTCTCATCACTCTGGAGGTTCTTTCAGTAGGTTTTTCAGAAAGCTACACCAACTCACCAAGTATTTTTACTACTATTACTACAGGTAAGAAAATAGTTTCCGAAGTCTTTCTAGCAATCAGCCCATCCAAGAAAGCAAGTAAAGAGAGTAACCTGCAGCACATGCAATTTCCCTCCTTGGCTCACCAAGCCAGCCAGACCCTAAGCACCCAGCTCGTGTGTACATTCTCCCCTGTGGCTACACATCCTCCAGCTTGGAAAGACCCCTTATTTCTTAGCAAGGAAAAAAAAAATTTAAGGCTTCTTAGCAACACAAAAAGAAGTCTAAAGGATGACATGTAGAACTATGTGGTAAACTACTGAATAACCGATGTTTCAGAGGGTAAGCTGAGTTATGGTTCTATAGATCCTTCAGAACCAAAGGAAACCTCAACTTCCAACTCAAGTACAGCCATCCAGAGAATTTGCATAAACAATTTCAGCTTTGTTTTCATTATGAGATGGAAGAAAATGGCCTTCTCATCTTGGATTAGTTACCACAGGGCAGAACCCTGACAAGAAGTTCACAGATTTCACACAAACTGGAAGTGATTTCTAGACCAGGCCTCTGTACTTGTTCACTCAACCCATCAACCCGCAGGAAGTGACAACTACACTGCCTCATCTTCACTACTTTTTACCTCAAGTTAGCTAATTCAATTTTGTAAAATTGAAAGAAAGCCAGCATATTCCCCTACAATTTCATGTGAAAAAGATATTTATTATTTCTCATTTCACTGGCGTACTTTATGTCAGAGGAAACCAATTATGAGATTAATAAAAAGGTCTCCATCTACTCTGCCTGGGATCTCCAGATGAGCCTTTTCCTATTTAAGTCATTCTCTTCAATAAGCTATTTCACAGAAATTAAGATCATCTAGCTTCATGCTGCAGTGCTTAGAGAACTGCAAGTATATGGGACAAGGGTAGCTAAATTAATAGCAGGAACACAGGAGATGTTTCTTCATCACCTGTTAATTTCAGCTATAACCTTAATGCTGCAATGCAACTCGGAAGCACTGAAAAGAGCATATTCTCACAGTAGTCACTTTTTTGCAAGAGCTGAACACACATAATTACAGAGTGTGAGCACACACACTTTCACTTCTCCTCCAACCTGCAGCTACTTGTAGGAGCTGATGTTTAGGCCTTAAAATATACAGACATTATTACACCCTGGATTCTGTGTGTGTACCCATGCACAAGCACACACTCCTACCACAGTCAGGATACAGAACAGTACCACAAATATCAGTATCAACACGAATTAGAGTAAAAAAAGGAGTTTGTACTTCAGTTACAGCACAGTATTGACACAACACAGTCCTGCAGGACATTCTGGCCCTTGCCCCCTCTCTGAAGACGTGGGGACCAACTTTAACACCTCCCTGTCCAGGTTCAAAAGGGGAAGAGCTGGCAGCAGGTTTGTGTCTGTCTCTTCTCCACTTGCCACAAGTGTCCTCTCCAGAAAGGTGTCTCAGGCACCACAATCCTGAGCAGCTGTGGGACCCTGGGGAAGGGACAGGAAAACTAAGCCAAAACCAGGTGGGTGGCTACCCCTTGGGTACCCAGAAGATAAAAGGAATGAGATAAGTGAAGGAAAGTTGTCACGCCTGTCACTGCCTCAGCTTTCCCCAAAACACTTAATAGTGCTGGAATGCCAAAAAAGTATCAGTGTCAGGAAAGATTCACATCCTGTTGCCCACTGCTAATACAAAACACACTCAGCTTCTGCAAGCAACCTCACACACATCTGCAAAGCTTATTCCACTGAACTAGACCACTGATGTTCACAAAGTTGTGTGTGTGTTTTTGCAGGACTTCCTGACTTCTGCACAATTACATCCTTGTACGACGTGGACCTTTACTACCACTACAAAATTTATAACAGCAGACAGCATTCTGACTCAAATGAGAAATCCATGTAAATTAAATTTGAGAACCAAAATCAAGGTAGGCAAAAATAACTTGGTTTGCTTTGCATTATTCAGATCTGTTGTAACTAAAAAAAATATTTACTGGAAGAAACACTATAAGCAATTCTGACCATTTCCCTGATCCATCCAGAGCCTCTTTTCTGCTTAGGGCTGTAGCATTTTTAGGATCAAGCTCTTTCATGATGGGGAAAATTACTCTGAAGTACTTAGCACTTATACCAAGCCTTACAACTTCAAAAGCATTACACAAACATCAATAATTACCATATATAGTGTAAAACTGAAAGAAGCATTCGTATTAAAAAACTCACAGGAAAAAGAAATTGTAACTACCTGTTTGAAGAGGAAAAAAAGCTGAGGCAACAGACTCTCCTGTAATTACTGCATTCCTAATGCTACACATATCTATTATTCTCTACACATTTAAAACTAACAAAAATCCAACTCTGGAAAAAAAAATAAAAGACCAAAAGCCAAACCCCAACTGGTTTACACATTTAAATTTATTTCCTTCCCCTTCCCTGGTGGCAGTGAGAACTAAGTCTTTTCCAGTGTTCTCAATAACAACTCGGGAGGCATGCCACCCAAGTTCCCCAAGACACAGTACAACATGAACCCTGTTCTCATGGAGACAAATCCACCTTCCCCTAAGAAAACTTTTAAAAGTGATAGTGTGCAGGCACAGGCCATCTTAGGTAAATAATGTGACATGTTGTATTCCATTAGAACTTAACCAGAAGCAAAATAAAATTTAAAAACAAAAACAAAAAAAAAACACTACAAGGAACCACAGGTTGCTGTGATCACTTACAGAACACCACGTGTACCCTTGGGCACCACCACCATAATAGCACAGTCCTTTCTTTCCATGAGGACTCATAAAAGAGTTTGCAGGATCAGTCCTTATTTGAAATATATTCTGAAAAGACCTAACTCCACAGGAAGGCCCCAAATCCAGCCTGACCCTCAGCTTATGCCTTCAGGCTGCTCAGGGCAAGACAAAGGCCCAGAACTACCCAGCACACCCAAAAATTCAGGTACAACTTACACCCCAAACACCAATATTGCAAATGGTTCCCTCACACACATAGAGCACAAACCACAGACCTTAAAAAGACCCAAATCTAGTGACCACCAACACCAAACCACCTTATTAATACACTCAACGTGCTCCTTTATTTTAGCAACATAGGACAGGAGAGTCAAAGAAGCCCAGAAAATGGTTTGAGTTTGTTTGGTTATTTTTTTTACACAACAAAGCCTGGGTCTCCTGGTCATGCCTCTAATACTTTTAATAATGAAGAAGGATATGTTTTGTGACCCCCTGCATAAATCAGCCAGGAATTTGATTTACACAGACAGGAAAACGAGGAAGTGGAGCACACTGGAGAGTAGTAAAAACTTCACCAGCAAACTTCACTTTCCTACACAGCGACCTACAAACGCCAAACTTTTCTTCCAGACTCACGTTCATCCATCTGAAGCAACAAGCCTCTGCCATTAAGCACATATAAAGTTTGCTGTTGGAGGGATAAAGCAAAAGACAGGCAAAGGGAAAAGACTTTCATTCTCTCAAGCTGCCTTAAAAGGAAATTCGGTGATGAAAGATTAAATTCACCTGGAACAACACGATCAGTTTAACCCTTTCGGGGGTACAACAATAATAACAAGGCACATGTCGTGCTAGTGCAAGATCCACGTCCTCTACCAAGAAAATACATTGCACCAACCGTGTGAGCCCCCCTGGAAGGTGCAATGCACAGTTTGCACCAGATTTTGGACAGGCACAGGCCCACCAAGAGACAACCTCTATGAAGTGCAAAAAATAAAAAGCAAAACCAAAACCACTTGATTTTTTTTTTCCCCCCTCCCCAAACTGGGCCTGCCCTCTGCCACCGCGGGGTATTTCACATTCCACCCTGAACTTTGCAGGAAAACTGATAAACAATAACTTGGCTGCTTCGACCAGGGAGAGAGAGAGGGGGGTGGGGTGGGCACACGTTGGGCAGGGACAGAGCCCCCCAGTAAAGGCCTGGAATGGGCCGGGGGAGGGGGGAAACTCCACGGAGCGGGGGAGGGGTGGCCCACCCAGTCCGGTCCAGTCCGGTTCGGTTCCCCCCTCACCCCGCTTCCCCTCCCCCCATAAGTAAATATACGGGGAGGGGGAGGGGAAGGCTCTTCTCCACACAAATCGGGCTTAAAATAGGCCGCTCGCCATGGCTCCCGTGTGCCATTCTCTTATCCCCCGCCGCCCCCAACACCCTTAAATCCTTTTCCAAAAAAAATGAAGCCGAGTGGGGGAGGGGAGGGCAGCGGCGTGGAGAGGGGGAGGGGAAGGAGGGTGCCGTTTGATTAAAAAAAAAAAAAAACGTATTACACCTCTTCCCCCCCCCCCCCCAAAATAAAAAAGACCCACGGGGGAGCGTGTGTCCCCGCACCCCACAAAGCATTAATTAAAACCGGGGGGTGGGGGGAGGCCGTGGCAGGCGTTAAGCGAGCGCCCATCCCCCACACACACACCTCCAACCGCCACAGAGACAAACACGGCGCCATCCCCCCCCCTCACCCCTCCTGGACCGGCCCGGTTCGGTCCCGGTCCCTTCCCGCCCGCCCGGCCCGCGGGGCTCGGCGGGGAGCGCCCCGGTCCTTACCTCCGAGCGGCGGCGGAGCGGTGCTCCCCCCTTCCTGAGGAGAAATTCACCCTCGTTTGTCTCCTCCGTGTTTTTATACAGCCATATATATATACATACACATCTCTGTGTCCCTCTGTGTGTGTGTACACACGTATTTGTATCGATAATATTATTATATATATTTATATTTTTTTTTTAGCTGAAGTGTCCACACCAAGAGGAGGAGAGGGGAAAAAAAAAAAAAAGGGGGGGGAAAAAAAAAAAACACCACACACCACCACACACACACACGGGAGGAGGAAGAAAAAAAAATACCCAGCGAGTAGTGCTGTGATATTCAATTATATCCCGAGCCAGGGGCTGGGGGAGGGGGAGGGTGGGGAGAGAGAGAAGGGGGGGGTAGAGATTAAGTCCCGAGGAAGGAGGAGGGGAGGAAAAAAAAAAAAAAAAAAAAAAAAAAGTAATATCTGTGTGTGTGTGTGTGTGTGTGTGATTTAGATTGAGGAGGAATTGAGGCAGAATGTAGAAGCTGTTACTAAGGGAAGGAGCCAAGCGGCGGGGAGCAGCCAGCGGCCCTCAGACACTCGGCGCGGGGAGCGGGTGGCCAGCCGCACGGAAATGGGCGCCGGGGAGAGCGCCGCCGCGCTGAGGGAAGGCAGGGAAGGGAAAGGAAGGGAAGGGAAAGGAAGGAGCCGGGAGGCGAGGCCAGGCGAGGAGGAGCGCGGCCGGCTCGCTGAGGCCGCCCGGCACAACAAACCCGCCGCCCTGGCAGCGTGGGGCTCGGCGGTTGGGGCGGGGGGACCCTCTCCTCCCTTCCTTCTTCTCTCCTTCCCCCCCTCCGCGCTCTCCGGGCAGGCGCAGCGGCGGCCGGGCCTGCGTGAGGGAAGGCGGGCGGCGGAGAGGCCGCCCGGGGCCCTGACAGGAAGGAGAGGCCGCCCCGGCCTGGCGGCGGGAGCGGGGCCGAAGCAGCCGCCCCCGGGGCTCTGCGCCCGCGGCTCCGGGAGCTAAGGGTCGGGCCCTGAGGGAGGCGGGGGGTGGGGAAAGGCCGCCGGACACGGTAGGCCCCGAGCGGCGTGGCTGTGGCACGGGAAGTTTTTCTAGGAAAGGCATTAATTAATTTCGGCTGCCAGAAGCGTTTGGGTAAATGGAGGATTTACCGTGGTGGTTTTACTTCTTTTCTGCAGCACCTCGCAAGGGTACCTGGCACTGGGGATCTAGCCCTGCAAGGGGTCCGGTGCAGCGCGGTGCTCACACCTGGATCTATTACTACCCTGTAGTTGTGTTTAATAAAAATAATCACCTTGTAGCCTGCCTGAGTGCTGATCATTTTTAGACGTGAAACACTATGTCATTTATATCCCAGGTTTGTGTTTTGTTTTTTTTAAAGCAAACTGTGTTAATCAAAACCACATTCATCACTAGGCAGGCCTTTCCATCTTTAAATGTTCTTGCAGTAGCATTTCACACTCTTGGGCATTGGTCCAGTGCTCTCATGTCCAGGCATTGGCACCCATGCACAGATCTGATGGTAACATCAGGTGTCACTGCTGCTTCTGCCAAGGGCTCCCTACACAGGTGTGAATCCAGATTCTGGTTTTCTCCACAGTACCATGCTTTTGCTTTTTCTGAGGCTGGCAAAATGGAAAAGGAGAGAGAGAGGGGCCATGAATGTAGCTCTTCTTTATCTTTTTCCTTTTTTTTTGTTTTGTGAACAGAGCTCAGTGTTGCTGGAGAATTCTGCTAGTCCTGAAGCTGCAGTTAGGGGATTAAGGGTAGATATTTATTTTCATCCTAACACCTGGGACATAGCGTAGACAGATCCCACCTACCTGAGAGTCATCTCACAAGCAGATGGGACCCTTCAACTCCTCAAAGCCCTGATAAAAGCAGATGGGAAAATCTCTGGGTGTAGGATCACCTCACAGTGCTCATTTTTTTAAGGGTTACGCCAATGTGCTTTTCCTCCTTTTATGAATAATACCAAATACTTGCAGAAAACAGATTTTTTTTTTCTCATTGCAAAACCATTTAATTCTGAGAAAGCCCTGGGTTTTCATGTGCTTGAAGAGGCCTGAATTATATGAGGAAAGCAAAAGTCCCTCTGGAAAGCCAGGGACAATATTTGAACAGCAAGCGGTTTGCAACTACGACATTTATTTCTGTAATTATTTTGATGGCCCAAGTTGCAACTTTTCTTTCCTCAGTAATGGTGTGTATTATCAGCTTTAGGTATGTACAGAGGCAATAATTTTTGAAGACCACAGCTAGTCCAGTTCCAAACTGATCACTTTGCTGAGAGCTGGAAGATTTTGAAGACGCAAAAAATGCGGCGAGGGATTGACCTTAAACCTAACCCTAACCTTCCTGTTTAATAATCTCAGATCTGTCCATGCTTCTAAAGGAGTTTAGTACTCCTTTACTTGTATCAGAGTACGTGGTACTCTGATTTATTTCCCAGGTAAAAGAAGATAATAACAGCAGGTGGGGGAGAGGCAGTAGCCTAAGGGAAGAGAAAAGGAGATAAGGGAGACTGGGAGGCACCAGGGGCCTGAAAAAGTGTATGGGAGGAGTTGTCCCATGAAATAGCACTTAGCTGGTGTGAGAACCAGAGGAAGGAAATCCCCACAAAGATGCTTTATTTGCCCCACAGGAGCTATGAACACCATCTTCCCATCCATCAGCTGAGCAGTGACAAGATGCTGAACTGATCTGGCTGAGGGCTTCCATGGTCTGGTGTTCTCCAAATGTTCAGCTGTGACTCCAGGGTGTCAGGATTTCATTTTTAACACAATGATGTACAAGACTGATCACCCCAGTCTACGTTCTGCAGTGGAGAATCTACAAATTGCATTCTGGCAGATTCATGCATTAGTAATGTTACCCCATCCATTTTGTTCTGATTTCTGTCTCCTCACAAAGGCGAACACCTCAGAGGACTGCACAGAGGTGATTTCCACGAGGAGCTTCAGACTTTGTTGTTTCATTGCCCAAAGACGCAGCAGGACTCGGAGTTACTGGGGCGGGAGGGAAGTTCTCACTTTCAGAGGTTTCCAAGAACGGATGTTGGGAAACACAGGGCAGTTGAGCAGGTTATGGTTTACAGTGGGTTGTTCAGTGAATTGGCTTTGCCTTGAGCTGGGAGAGGCACTTCTAAACAGTAACTGTTAGGTTTCCTTTCCCAAACTCTTCTGCTAGTGAGAAAGACAGGACCAAACCCTAACTTTGGGCTGCAGAACTGGACCTATCTGAGGTCTTGGTTCTTCCATGTGTTTGAATAGAAGCGTGCCTTCAAAGTGCTTCAGTAATAACACTGCTCCTCACATTCTGTGGCTTTGCCATCACAACTACTGGAAAGTCTTCTCACGGCCCTATTTGTAAGACACATCCTTAAAATAGCTGAAATTACTTGTAACAGTGAGTGCTTGGCCTACTAAACACATATAAGCAAATATTTGCAATAACTGGACCAGTGTTTGCACAGCACCAAGCACACTGCCCAGGTTCCATAAATAATAATACTTGGCACTCACAGAGTGGTTTCCATTTTCAAAGCACTTTAGTCATAACCCTTGACACCTATATGGCCTTTTACATCTTTACAAGAATTAATTAATCCTCACAATGTCCTGTGAGATAGGTATGCACTGCAGTAATAACAACAACTAATAAATCATGCATTCTACTCAAAAATCACTTCAGGGATTAAAGTGAATCTGCAACACTTGTTTTTTTATTATTAACATTTTCCAGCAAATAATAAAGGCCGTGGTATTGTGTTAAATCTCTAATAATATTTGTCCATTAATCTCTTGCAGATTGGGGTGAAACTGAAGGCCCAGTGAGGTATCAGGATGTTGGTAGGAACTGAACAACTGACTTCAGAAAAGCAAGTTCAAAGCCTGGTCCACCATGCAGCCCAGGTACCAGCATGAAACCTGCCAGGCACAGCAGTGCATAAATAAACACCAGCAAACCAGGAAGGCCCTTTGTTCATTTTTAGCTCTTGTTTATGGAAAAACTCCCCCAGTTATGGCATGCATTATGGGATCCCATCCTATACAAACACAGCACCAAGAAAATGTGAGCGCTTACTGGGTGAGAAGTGCCAGTGACTCAGCACCACGTTGCACAATGGGGAGGGCAGGGACAAGTCTGGCCAACACCGGGGCAAACCCTTTCCCTCCTAAAAATTACCATAGTGCCTTTGATATGCAGGCAAGCCCCAGTTAAACCTGATATTTAAACAAGTGAGACTTAAAACCCTGTTGACTTAAACAGAAGCACCAGCAGGCTCCCACCACAGCAGGAGAACAAGGAGATAAGGAGGGACAGGTGCTGGAGTCAGGGTCCCCACACAAACTGCCCCATTCCCCACAAAGGTGCTTTTTTCAGTTTGTGCCCCAAAGTGCATTAATGTAGATGAGAAAGGCACCTTTAGTCCTAAGAATATTGCCATGCTAGAGAAAAAAAAAGCTGGGAAAGAGTAGAGATAGTAGTACATCCACACCCCAGCAGTTTCCCCATAGCTTCCTCAGGTCTGTGCACACTATATCTGAAGCACTGAGCAGGTAAGGCCAGGGGTCTTCACATAATTAACATATAATTAACATACCTGTGGCAATACCTTTTATTTTTATCAGTATACATGCACAGATACCTTGTAGATCTTCATAAGGCAGAGAGGATTTGATCCCAAAGCAATCATCTCATTGATACACTTACCCAGATCGATCTTGGATGCTTCTGCTTCCCAGAATAAACACCAAGAGCAGAGGAGCAACGTAACCAGGTGAATAGTCCCTCATTCATAGTCAGTTGATGAACTGTGTGATCCAAAGCCATGAATTGGCTCTTTCAGAAATTCCAGGACACGAGTTAGGCTCCTTCCAGCACGTTTGGCACTGCTCTAAATCGGTGTCAGGAAGCATGAGCCAGTTAGTGTCTGCCTGGTATACAGAGCTTCAGCAGGGCACAGGCTGCTCATCCCAGACATTCTGCACAGGGGCAATTTAATCTTTCTGTCTTTAAAAGCTACTGACAACCCCCCCAAAAATAGCATAGTCCACAGATGAAAAAATAAAGAACCGCTGCTGTGGAACTGGGGTATTTACCAAGCAAACCCATTGGCCTTGTCTCATTGCTGCTGATCTCCTACCTAAAGGCCCAGTATACCCTAAAGGCTTTAAGAGGAACACAATATGTGTGTGAATGTGCCACACCAAGGAGAGCTTTCAGACCAGTGCCAGAGGAACATATTTTTAAAGAGAAAATGACAGAAGAGATGGCAACTGCTTCAACCCCCTTCAGGCAAGGGCTCCTGCACCTTCCTGCAGTGGAATGGCCACTCCCACCAGGGAACTTTTGAATTTTTTTATTTTTGTGAGGAAAAAGGAAAAACAATGGGTTTGTTGGTTACTTCAGTCCCAATGCCTCCCTGCCCACAGTGGTGAGAAGATGCTACCATTCCCTCAGGCTCCCAGAGCAATTCCTGGCGCAAGAGGGAGGACACAAAGTGAAAGCTGCCCCAGGACAGCCAGCAGGATTACTGTAGTGATGAAAGCCCTGAATATCATCCCTGTGTATCCAGAATCTGGCCCTGGGAGGATTTGTGGGGGTTTTTTGCACAATTGTGGAGGAACAAGATGAGTAAACAACATGGAAAGATGCCAATACAGATCTGACTCCAGAAAGCACCATGGGCTGCCTGGGTTCAGCTGTGACAGGTGTGGAGCTGTAGTTTCAATGTGAACCAGGATGGTTCCCTTGCTGGGCAATGCTCTGACAGGGGGTACCATGACAGCAGGCAAGCTGTTGTTAAAACAGCCTCTCTGTGAGCACACCCAGCAATGCAAGACCAGACTGCCTCAGAGTTCCTGTAGTAATTAGTTTAGACACAGTGAGCTGAGTTAGAGACATGGGAACAATTCCTTTTTTGGAAGGATCACTTCAACCTTTTTTTTTTTTTTTTTTTTTTTTTTTTTTTTTTTTTTTTTGCAGATGGATATGTAAATACCTACATTTTTTTAATGGAAAAAAAAGTGTTACCTCTCAATTAAAAATACCAAAGAGCACCCTGTTAAGTCCATGGTTATGGCAAAGCTCCCATCATGGCAGGGATGGATAAGCAAATCCAAACTTGTTTTATTTTAACAAGGTTACGAAAAAGGGTGTGTACCAGCAGTTATCACACACCTCTGAAGTTTCAAGCAAGACGTATCTGGCTCACATTAAGATCAAAATGGATTATCTCACAGGGCCAGGATGTGGTTGCAAAAATTCAGCATTGTAAGCGTCACCGTGATTCATAATATAACCTACATTACTCAGAATAGTTACCACAGAGTAAATAAAACTACAAAAGGTGTATTTATTAGGTGTTTACCTTTAATTCTATCACATAATATTGTTAATATTTCCTGGAAGCTGAGGAATCCAGCTAACTTGAAGAAGATTCACTTTTCTGGTCCATATTTAAAACCCTGTTTTATTATACAGACATTTTTCTGGTTCCAAGCAGTGGACAGAGCCAGCACTCTTTGCTCCCATTCCAGGCTCCTGAAAGTCTCCTCATGTGGCCTTCACCAAGCTATTTATTTTCAGGGCATGAGCTTCCATCTAAAAAAGAGACGACTAACACAGCTACAAATGATTATATTGTTCTTAACACATAATTATTTATCTCAGTAGAAAACTAAGAGGGTAAAATTGTGTTTATAAAGTATTCTAAAGATGACAACATCATTTATGTGAGGGCTATGTTTTATGTCCTGAGAACAGCAATTATTGAAAACCACCTTCTGATTACTGACAGTGTCAAAAAGGTTTAGAAAAAAAAATCAACAGGTACACTCAAAAGTCTCTGATTTTTCTTATTATAGCTATCAACTGCTTTCCTATAGAGAGGTATGCTATAGCCACACCTACATTAAGCATTGTTTTCTGGCATATTAAACATAAAATGAATGAAGTACATGGCAGTGCCAAAGCACACCCTGCAGTATGTTTTTATGCCCATGAAGTCAACAGAGGTTTTGCAGCTGAGATTTTTTTTTTTTCCCCCATCACTCCGGGCTAGGATTTCATCCTTGATTTCCAGCCTTGTCTTTCACTGCACATCACTGATGTGCCTAACACTCAACCAAAGCACATCTTGAATTTATTTTACACAAGCCCTCAGCTGTCAAAGGTTGATGGCACATACTCATCCGGAGCTGAGTGCAGCACAAGTCCAGCCAGAAGTATTACTTTCCTGGGGCCTTCACTATTTCCCTTTTTCAAGTCAATTTTATCTACATTTCCTTGAACAACCATTTCTTTCAGGTTTATTCTTGAGGACTTCTGATAACACAATCTTCACTCCCTCCCATGCGCATCGCAACAACGTTACCTCTGAATGGCTGCAGTAGATTAAGCAGCATATTTCCACAAAACGTTTCCAATACAAGACCAAATTTTATGAGCTGTGCAAGCACCCTATGTAACATTTCTAGCAGGTACATAAAACACTTCGGGGTATATACAGAAAGAAACATTCGACTGTGCAGACTAGTGCATGAGAAATGCCTCTCAATCTTTCACAGTGCTAGATGTGTGCCATAACATGAGACCAAAAGACCAAGGAAAAAAAAAAAAGGCAGAGAAAAACCTAAATCATGCAGTGGAAGAATGAACGGAGAGATTTTTCCTCTGCTGAGCCAATATTTCCTACAACACGGCTTTCTGTGAGTCAGCCTTTTTCTGACACAGAACTTAAAATAGCAAAAGTGAGATAGCAGTAGGCTTGTTAAATAAAAATTTTCAAGGGGTAGCAAAAAAAAAAAAACCAACAGCTTTTAGACCAGGAGTGGTAATGAGCATGGTGGTGGTCTGTTGGTTATGGAGTACTGTAAGAATATGTGGAATAATCCTAAAAAGGTGACATTTATCTGAGATTGTCAAATATGGTAAATCCCAAGTATTTGGGAAGCCAGTCCCCATCCCTCTTGCCATGCTGAGGGCAGCAAACACTGACTGCTCACTTTCTCCCTCTCTAATAAGCACGAGTTTTTATCCCAACTCCTGCACCTCCTTTAGCTTTGCTTACGTTGCTGAGAAGCCTTGGGCTGGCAGAGAGAAACCTCAGGCAAATTCCACACTGATTTCACATAGTTCAGGATAGTGCTTAATAAATATACATAGAGGAGGAGAGAGAATATTTCTAGAGGCAGAGTGAAGCAGGGGTTGGGCTAGCAATTATGCAGGCTTTTTGGACACACCCCAGCCTTTGGTGGTTCCTCAAGGGCTGTGCCTGCCAGAAACGAGTATAAAGTCTGGATGAAAGGCATCTCCCACCAAGCCCATCAGCTTCCCTATTTGGTTACAAGATGTGCAGTGCACCCAGGTAGGACTGTTCCCACTGGGAGCAAAGATCACATGCCTGACGGGAATTCAGCACCCTCTACTAGAAGCAAATAGCATGCCAAGGGGGTGGAGCCCCACTGTGGCCTCTATAAAAATTAAAAGCATTATTAAAATGGAGCCAAATGTGAAAGAGGCAACCCCATGCACCCCAGATTTTAGCAGGGCTGGCCTTGTCTCTTCCATTAGTGGCTTAATGAAGCCTCCTCTGGCCACCTCAGATTTCATCTGCTCACTCACAGTCCATTTGGATCATTCCCTCCATTCCCCTATATTTTGGTTCCAAACATAATATTTGCTTAATTAATTGGACACGGGACACTTTGCAAAGAAGTGGCCCCATGCAGATACATGGCATTTGTTTTTTATTTTTCATTTCTTCCTATCAAGCACAGGTCCCTTTCTGTGAGGCACTGGGCAGAGACAGCTGCACCAGATGTGTCACGTAAGCAAACAAAGCCAAGGTGTGGATACTGCCCAGATCTGTCCGGGTTATTTCTAAAGCCAAGAGCAAATCCTCCCTCTCCTGAGCCTCATGGAGGGAAGGCTCACTCTGGCCAGGCTGTGTCTTGACATTCAAACCCAGGCGTTCCCATGTTCTCCCCTTCTGTTGCTCAGGAATTTTTATTTTAAAAAGTCTATGCGGACATAAAAAAAAACTTTTCATTTCCCACATCCTGTCATTAAGCAGCTGTACTCTGAGCAATGAATGATGACAAACCAAAGCAACAGTTTTAACCGAAGCAGGATTACACTTGGCATCACTATTTGTTATGTGGCTTACTGGACAGCAAGACAAATGCCTACTTCTGCTGCCCTTCCCTGCTGCCAGCTCTGCCCCCTGGTAATACAGAATGGCACGACTGGAGGGAGCACTGCAGCCAAATCAGCTGCAGGATGAGAACTCAAAAACCAAACGACTTCTGGACCAGCAAGGGGTGAGGGGCTCCAGTCTTGGACAGGCCCCAGGGTTCCTCTGGGCTGGAGCTCACCTCCAGCACGGACCCAGCAGTGCCTGATGCTTTGGCAGGAAGAAAAAGACTCACACAAGGCTTCTGACCTGTGCTGTTCCAATATACATGCAGGGAGACAGATATTCTGACCTGAGGGGGATTAGCTCACCAGAGAATTTTAACCAAAAACCTGCATTGCATTGCGTTATTCCCTACCAGATTAAGGTGAAAACATACCAAGTCCCTGCTTGATTAATTGTCACAGAGTACTTGCAGAGGTTTAAGTAATATCACACTTTGCTTGTGCATCCTCTACAGCCTTGCTGGTAATGCTGATACATTGCTGTTAACAGTAATGCCATTTAGAAACTAGAGGCACAAAAAAAAAAAACCCCAAAACAACGAACATTTGTCAAGGATGCTGCCAGCTTTACCCAAATTGATGTGAATGTTGAATTTCATTCTTCTGCACCAATGCAGTACCTGAAAACTGAGAGGCTGAAACTGCAGAGCCTGTGTGGTGAGTGGGATCCCCCCTTGAGAGACTAGGTCCAGTCTGCAGAGCGGATCAGGACACAGGCATGATCCTCCTCACATTGTCTCCTCCCCAAGCACAGCTTTTGAACAGTGGCACCCAGGACCCCATGGCCCTTATGTCCCCAGGGTCCCCAGCCCTCACCAGCTCACAGCTGGGGGATGTGCTCTACAACACATGGTAAAGTCTGCTTGGAAATGTTCTCGTTTCCTTCTGGACCACATTTCCATGCAAACACAGGATCCATTCAGCCCAGGCCACATCCACAGGCGACTGGGAGTCAATGGGATTATTCATGGTCCAAAAACTCTGCACACTTGAGCTGTCCCTTCAGCAGCAGCCTGGGCTGATGCTGCTGTGCACTTCCAGCCCCCATCATTTCAGTTCTTGCACGTATTTCACCTCCCTCAAGACCCACAGGACTTCTGTAAACATAAATAATGGCAACATTAAGGCTCCATTTCAAGTCCAAGATCGCAAATGGTATTTCAATTTACTATTGAGCTTCTATGTATTCGTCAAATGCATTTGAAAATCCATTAAAGAGGAAATTAGGGACCTAATGACCTGCACCATCATTTGAAGTTGGCGTTTTAGATACAGGCACAGCTCGGCACTCGCGTCTCCTCGTATCTGGTGACTCACTTGAGGTGGGAAGAGGAGCAATGAGACAGCAGCAAATCTGCCTGTCTCTGTCTGTCTGTCCTGCAGGTACAGTGGGGACAGTCAGTCACCTTCCAGCTCTTACAGAGAGCCACGACTCACAGGCAGGACAATGACTGAAAGCAGCACCTTGCTGAAGCCAGAGCTGAGGTTTAAGCAGCAACTCACCCTCCTTCACCTTCAACAGCAGCTACAAGTTGGCATGTCCCCAGCTCCTTCATGTTTGTCCCAGCACAACACCAAGGACAGGTTTACTGAGAGGACTTTCCATCCCAAATCTCTCTCAAACAGCCAACAGCAGCCGGGCTTCCCCCAGCTCACAGTTTGCAATGATCTCTGTAAATTTGTGTGCCAGTGTTGTGGTATATATAATAAATCTATACGTCAGCTGTGTCTTTGTGCTGCTCCATTTCATTAAACAAGCTGAACAATTCAGCAGCTGTTTTTATGCCTTCAGGCACTTGGGTCATCTTTGATTTTCACTCGTCTCAGAGTTCATGCTTGCAATGAATGCCTTTTCTCCCTGGCAGGACAACGAGATAAAGCAAACCATAAAATCCTCCCCAGTGACATGGTTCCCAGCAGCCAAGGGCAGGGAAGGGCTGGGGTTCCCCTTGTACCACACCCCTCACTTTGCCAGCATCCACATCCAGGGAGGGATGCACTGCTCTGGTATCAGCCCCACAGATCTCCACCTTGAGTTCCACCTGACAGCAGAAGTCAGGACAGGATTCAGCCACCAACCCCCAACACTGCTCCACCCTTCATTCTCCTTCCAGAACTGCAAGACAGCAAAGTCCTTTTCTTCCTTGGCTACACAGCAGTGCTGGTGTTTGCTGCCTTCCCAGCAAAGGAGATTTTGAAGGTTTTAAAACATCTCAGCCAGAAGCTCAGAGCTTGTCAAACATTGAATCCCCATTGCTTTCAACAGGGTCTGCAGTAGTTTTGCACACAACTAACACAGAGCTGCAAAAGATTTAAAGCTTTCTAATAAATGCTGTTCCCCCCCCTTCACTTCACACAGACACACACAAACTGTATTATTCTAATTCCCTGCTAAGCTTTCTAACTCCTTCTTACATCATACAATATAATCGGCCATTTGGCTCTGAGTCAGTGTTTCCATGAAGCAGAGTCACTGTAAAAAGCTTTCAAGGCTCCAGGATTGTTTTTGCTTCTGTAATGCTTTAAAAATGCTATATCTAGGGACCAAAGAATATTCGTTTCTGGATGCTTTTCAGTTCTCACATCAGAAACACTGGTGTTGAGACTAAAATTGTTCCCATATTTCAGCCTGGTACCAAAACATCAACATCAAGTTTTTGTTTGTGAAGTTTATACAAACATATGACTGTAGATGTAAATATATTAATCACAGAGAAACGGAAACAGCTCGATAGGACTGCAGAGCACCCTTTGTACTTTATATAAACAATCATAGGTTGCTGTTTACCAGTGGCCATACCAGACGAAAGCAATTAAAATGGTTCACATGTGGATTCACAGCTCAGAGCAGTGTTTGTGCATGGCCCTTACTGACTGGTGCTGGCTTTGTGTGCAGACAGGTCAGCTCTTGCTATCCATAGTGTGCTCTATGAAACATGCCCTGTACCTTGACTGTATTTGATGAGCACAGGGCATGGCAGGGGATGCTGGTGGGCACCTGGGTACCCATCCCCAGCCCGTTGGGATGTGAGCAGCCTGGCACCGAAAAGCCAAGGTAGAATCTGTGGGTGAAAGAATCCTCCTAGGGATCTTTAAGGATACTACTGGTTCCCCAGTACAAGAAATACTGAGGAGAGTCCTGTAAAGGGCCATGAAGATGATGATGGACTGGAGCATCTCTCTTACAAAGAAAGGCTGAGACGTCTGGGTCTGTTTAGCCTGGAGAAGACTTAGAGGGAACCTCACCAGTGCTTATAAATGTCAAGGGTGGGCATCAAGAGGATGTAAGTTCCACCTGAACAGGGGGAAAAAACTTCTTTACTTTGAAGGTGAGAGAGCATTGGAACAGACTGCCCAGAGAGGTTGTGAAATCCACTTCTCTGGAGAGATTCAAAACCTGCATGGACAACATCCTGTGCAACCTGCTCTAGGTGACCCTGCTTTAGCATGGGGCTGGACAAGATGATCTCCAGGGGTCCCTTCCAAACCCTGCCACTCTGTGATTCAATGATCCCCTTCCAGCCCATCTACAGGGATGAACTCAGACTCCATGGCAAACACATCCCAGCACCTTCTCCTTATCCATAAGGATACTTACGTAAGACAAAACAAGTGTGGGGACCGAAGTGACACATTGTTCATGTTGTCAGACGGCTGGTAAATGTGTTTGTCATCCCTGCTTACTGCACATTATTACTCACCACTGCCAGGGTTTATTTTGCTTTTCGAGAGGAAGAGCGTTGGAAATGCTGGCAGCCCAGCAACAGGGAAAGCAGCACATGGGCACTGCAGCCTACTGATGGCCATTCTGAGC
Organism: Calypte anna; assembly: GCF_003957555.1. NCBI lineage: Eukaryota > Metazoa > Chordata > Aves > Apodiformes > Trochilidae > Calypte > Calypte anna. The sequence continues at coordinate 19,022,073 of NC_044255.1, read as the reverse complement.
CATTCTCTTTCTCCTGCTGTTCTGAGAAGCCATCACAAAGCAAGAGTGCAATTTTTGCACTGGTTACAAAGATTACAGGACAGCAGTTGTAGCCACTGACAGGTTTAAATGTCATCTGAGAAAAGGAATGGTGAGCAAGGCTGCGTTTTGAATTTCAGTGGGGAGCAGGAGCTGGTCAGAGATAGCTGCTGTGGGGCACCCTCAGGGAAGGATGAGAAGGTCTCTCTGCTCTGAAGTGATGCACATAGCCAGTGGGAACATTGTTTTCCATAAAAAATGTTCTTTGGTTTGGTTTGGTTTTTTTGTAACAGAAATCTTTAAAGACAGGGCTGCTGTCCTATGGAAAACAGTTTTTATTTTGGTTTTCTTAACAAAAAAAAAAAAACAAAAAATAAATAAAAAAAAAAAATGCTTCCCTCATAGGCAGAGCTCCCAAGCCCAACCTCATCTCCAGTGAGGCACGATGACCTGGAACATCTTCATTCCCATTTGAATGGACACTGCAGGGTGACATGGGATGTAAAGCCTGGCCAACAAAATTCCTCTGCCAGAATACCTCCACATGGAAATTTCCCAGTCAGAACTTAAAGCTTTAAACTCAAAGCTTTTACCTCAAAATCTTCAAGTTGCATCTTTTTGGTACAACTTCTACATTCTTTGGGTAATTTTAAGTCCAGTAGAAAGGTATACTAACTATTCCCCTTTTTTCTTGGGATAGGGGTGAGCCATTTGTCATGTCTAAAAAAGACAAGAAACAGCCCCCCACTTTACCTCTAAAAAAGCCTCTGAAATTTTTTGCTGGTTATTAGTAAGCCATAAGTTTTATCTGGCTCCTACCATCTCAGTACTAAGGGGGAAGTTGAAGAGTTTTCTAAGAACTTCTTAAACTGTCAGTGAAAACTAGCATTAGAGATAAACTATGGTATCTGAAAATCAGAAAATAGCTTTTCTCCAGCTGTCTTATCAAGTAGCAGCACAGAGCTGTGAGATGCACTTATGGCAGAAAAAAAATTGGGTAAAACACTGGGAAGCATGAAGTGTGTTTTGGGCACCCATCAACATGCATGGTCTACAGCCAAGAAAAAAAAAAAAAAAGACAATCCCTCGTATTTCAGAATTTCTCCAGATTACCAGAATGTAAAATTGGAAGTGACTGAAAAATCACAGAGCACAGGCAGCAGCATCCCTCCTCTGAGCATTAATCTAAACATTTCTTTGGGGGGGATTGGAGGGGCTTGCAATTAATTTTGAGGGGAAATTTCTAGGGCTGTGATGAGCCCATCTTGTTATGGGTGCAGCACACAGCCAGCCCAGCCGGTTTAGCTACACGTGTGGTCCAGGAGGGCTGGCAAGGGTCAGCTTTGCTACACAGCTCCAGTTCCCACCCCAGGATGCAAACAGCCCCTGCCAGGCACCAGCCAGCTCTCCAGGTGGGGAGAAAGTCAGGGCCAAGGCTGATGGGGGAAAGAAACAATCTGTGTGCATCTCCCGTGTTTAATCCCAAAACACAAGGATTTAGAAGGGAAATTTCTGATTCAACAGCTTTGACTAGCAGATGTCAACCTTGCTAACAGTAATAACATGGATTTGTTGTTTTTGTTTGTTTGTTTTTTAAACCAAGCCTGCTTTTTTGCCTTTCAGTGTTTTCCTGTTAATTTTCCCCCTAAGCTACTGAAAACAAGCTTGGGAAGGATAAATATTGGAAACCATGGATAAACCCCAATTCAGTACTAACCAGGCAGACTTTGTGTTTACACCTCGTGTTTAGGAGGGAGGCTGAGTGAGAGCAGAAAAGGAATTGGAACGCCAAGCTGCTTTGCCAGAGGTGCAGAGGGAGCTGATGGCTCCAACCCAGATGCCCTTTCTAGACAGCTTTCAGTGGGGGTTTAAGGAAGGCTCAGTCTGGAGGTGTAGCAAGATGCCACAAGAGTTTTCTTGCAGCAGCATGAGGTTTAGCACAAGGGTAGAAGGTGTAGCCAAGGATTGTGGCAAGGATTTTTTGGAAAACACGGGCGAGAGAGAAGCTGTATTTACTTTGGTGGAGTTAGTTTGGAGCTACAGTAGGATAAATGAGACTAAGATCTAGTTGAGTTGTTAAAACAAATGAATCTGACATAGACTTCAATAGACTAATTCCAGATTTATATTACATTGAACCTGGAGCCAGTGAATACACTGAGCTGTGATCATTATGAAGAACAATATAGAAAAACAAATCACTGTATTAAGAGAAACAAATAGACCCTGGAAAAGTGCCATGCATTTAAACTGAGCCAGAGTGACTTGGGCTGGTCAGTGCCTATTAGATCATCCTCATGTCCAGTCATTTGTTTTCTGTATCTTAATTGTGTTGAGAAGCTCAGGCAGAAGAAAGAAAAAGCAATTATCTTGTTCTTAATAGAAGAGTCTGTTTAAATAATAATAATAAAAAAACACCAGGCCAAATGAAGGCCACAGCAAAATCAAGGGAAAGGCAGATTCAATCCAACACAAGTTGCTCAGGCTTTCTGAGAGAACTCTCTCTTGAAGTACTGACCTCCCTCTCTTAAAACCTCCCTCCTCCACCTGCCCTAGTCAACACAAAGCAAGAAGTTAAACATCTGTTTCTGCTTGCTAACCTCCTTTTTTTTTTTTTTTTCCGTAGGAGGCTCTTACTGCCAAGAAGGGCACTGCACATACTTAACTCCAAAAGATCAAGTGAGGATAAAGGGAGTGGTTTCCTGCTCCTCGAAGCAGCCCGTGCTGGCACAGGAATGCTGTTCAAGCACAGCTCTTCGTCATCTCCAGCATGAATGAAAAGCCCAGGCAGCCCGGGGACAGAGTGAGCAGGATCTCCTGTAAACCAGGGCAGTGAGCTGACCTCCAGTACTGACACTGCCAACCCACCATTTTTGTCCTGTGTGTCATAGCTTGGTCCCTCAGGCATTATCTCCATGAGCCACGAGTAAAGAGAAGGGGAGGAGGAAGAAGGAATTCCTTCGAGGAAGTGTCCTTGTCCCACATGCATCAGCACAGCATCTCCCCAGCCCAGCTGCATCCTTCCCACCTGCAGCTCCAGTGCTGCCCCCTCCTCCAGGCTGTTTCAGAGGAGCAGAAAGAAAAAGACAATTTTATGCTTCCCAAATGCCAAGCACAGCACCAAGTACCCAGGTCCCTCCAACCGTGCTCTGCCCATCAGCTCACACAGACTGCACCTCCAGGGCTGGGGTGTCTGCCCACTGCCTCCAGCTGACCCAAAGCACCCCCCACCCTCTGAAACCTTGGAGAGGTGAGATCATCCAGAGCAACTCATAACACAAACATCCTGACAGTTCTCACTAACATTTTCCACAGGTTTCTCCTGCTCCATTAGCTGTCACCAGACCGTATCACAAAGCGGTGCCGTAATTTATGGCTCTGTACTTTTGCACATGTGAGTTCTTGTCATCCCTCTGATTCTTTCTAAACAGTCAAAATCTCCAGGTCAAAGCAGCAAACATGCTCAGTAAACCCAGTGTCTTGGCAATCACTTATAACCTGTTCCTCATGACAAATTTAATTCCTCCCATCCATACATATTCCTTAAAAATAACTTTTTAAAAGTGGCCATCTTCCTGGTAAGAAGCAAGGAATCGATACGAATGTGTACACTAAAGTCATAACTTAACCAAAATCTTTCATCTCAAAAATTTGCCCACAAGGCTCAAGGACCAAGGAAAGCAGACCTAAATTTTATTGCCTGGATCTGACCTTTAGCTAGAGCTGTAAGCAGAGAGAAGTAATGGAAAAGAGGAAGGGGGCTGTGCTGCACAGATGGGACTAAAAAAGGAACAAGAAAAATGCACTCAGTAAATGAGGCTTTCCTTGCAGAGGTAGCTCCTTCCTGTGAGGTCTGATGGAGAGAGTTTCTCTAGAGAAAAAGTGGGAACCCTCTCACACCAGTGAATTTGACAGAGGGCCCTCAGCCCAGCTGAGGCATGGTGGCTTCTCCTCCAGCCTTGAATTCTGGAGAGCTCAAGTCAAAGCCTTGCTTCATGTGGAGTTACGGAGGGTTTTCCTGCCAAGCCCAAAAGATCCCTGGTTCCAGGTGCAACCACAGAACAGTTCATGGAAAAGACTCTGGAGCACTCCCAGATCCAATGCCATGGGAGCCAGGCCACTCACATCACTGCTTCTGCCACAGGATGCACATGCTCTGGAAATGTGGCTCCCCAAAACATCCCTTGGAGTGCTGTGCCCAGGCAAGGCAATAAAAATCAAACAAAACTTCCCCAAGAAAACTGTTGGACTGCAGCTGTTAAGTGTAACTCAGCAATGAGCACTCAAGCTTGGGGCATCAGCACTTAGTGAAGGCAAATTCAAACCCTGTGGAGCAACAAGAGGAGCCACAGCTTCTCCAGGACATGACCAAGAGCGTGGGGAGAACGGGGAAAGAGGGTGCTTGAGCTTATCCTTCACAAGCAAGGCCTGGCCAGCTTCCACAGGGACAGGAGAGAGGGCTGTTCTGGTCAAGCCTGGTACACAAACTATTAAAGTCAGCTTAACAGCATGGATGTCATCTTGGCCAGTGCTACTGAGAGCTCTGCTGCTCCATCCTGGCCTCTCACCACATCGTTCTCAAAGGCAGACACAGAGCCATGTGTTTCCTGCATTTGCATCCCAAAATGAGCAGTGCCACATCCCAGGGGAGGCAGCCTCTGTTCTGCAACAAGGCACACCCTGGCATCCTTTTCATAAAAGGGACTTCAAACACTTTCAGAGATCCCTCAGACACCTTCTTCCCGAGACAACCACCAACAGTGGTGCCCTCAGACCCTCCCCACAGGTGAGGACCAGCACCATTCCCTGCCCCATGGCAGCATCTGACCATGGCCCAAGCATCTGCATGTGCTCCTGATGTGGACAAAATGGTCCCTGTGGTGGGATGCTAATGGGCACATAAACACAACCAACAGAGTCGTTATTGCTGGCGCTGTGGCCCAGGTAGGCATCACCAATATTTACAGTGGAGTATGGTGGTGGTTTTAAGGAGTATTTGGATTTAGGAGCCATAACATTATTTTGAAATATGGACACTGTTGGTGGATGCTTAAAGCTCTGCTACACTGCAGCATAAACTCAGTATTAATTTTGGCTCCACAGAGGAAATTGAAAACGGTGTCCTCGAAATCATTATGCTGAGTGAAAATCAGCAATAGGGGAAAAGACAGCCTGGAGGGAAATAAGAGAAAATTGACTTCAGGCAGCCCAAACACCCTGTGAGACTCACTCAGCCCAGGTCCAGGGAGGCAGAGGATGTCAGGGGAGCATGGGGGGATGCAAAGGGCTCTGGCAGAAGTGCTCCAAGCAAAGTGCCACAGTCCCCTCACAGCCATCCCTGCAGGCACTGGAGCCCCACATCCCAGCTGCACCTTCCTCAGGTGCTGGTAGGAACCCTTAGGGGATGAATTTTTGCCTGTGAAGAATCATTTGCCCTAATTTTAGCCCTTATTTAAATAAGGCTATGTAACCTGTCTGATAAGAGTAAGGTGCCATGTTCCTGGAGGGACTGTGCTGATGACAAACCCTGTCCCAGCACCCTCAGAGCAGTATTGATGTCTGCCAGGGCCCTTCTGCCCTTAAGTACTGGGTACAGGCTGTACTCAAAGGACACTACCCAAATCTTACAGTCTGTATCCTGACAAGTGGTAGATATGTTGAATTAAACCATTTTGTCCAGTCAACCAAGACCTCCATCTGCCAAACCACCATCCCTTAAAAGGTGCCTGACATAGGCAGGGCAGACCCAAAGGGAAACAGTGCACATGCCAGCTGCCACACAACAAACTTCACCTGCCAGCAACACATACCCATAGCAAAAGTGGGTTGGTTTGCACTTTATTTTTGTGTGTGTATATATATATATATATATACACACACAAAAATAAAAGGGCCCACTTCAGCTGCCACCCCAAAAATATTCCCCCTGCTGACTCTGCACGTCTGGGCCTCTCTGGAGAGAGCTGCACAGATCCTGAATGACCAGCACTGATCTGTAGGCACAAAGGATTCAAAGTCTATTTGAATGAGCATCAGAAATAAGTGGGAATAAGTGGGGTTTATTGAACTGAGATAAATGCTTGGATCTCATCCATGTAGAAAGGAAATACTCAGAATTCATCTGAGAGTTGACTCAGACCTGCCCTTTCAACCTCATATCCTGACATTGCAACCCACCTATATAAAAATAATAAAACACTCTCTCCTATCTCTATTGAAGCTTTAGCAGGTAGCATAACTGAGTCTAGAGAGAGGGTAAGAAAAAAACCAACAACACAAAACCAAACAACAAAACCCCTTGAATAGTTCCATAGGAACACCTGATGGTGTTTGTTCTCCTCCTTTTTCCCTGTTTAGAACAAAACCCTGCAGCTGAGGCAGCAGTGAGGACTCATCTTTACTTGGGCACATGACAGGCATTAGCCAGGCCATGGCAGAGGAAGCAGCTGCTCCTGCTCCCCCAGAAGCCATTGCCAAGCTGCAGGGATGGCTCCAACACAGCAGCACATTCAGTCCCCCAGTCTCATCCCCACAACTACTGGGGCACAGACCATGGAGGGATGCCAGCCAGGACCACTGGGAAGGCAGACAGGGAAGGTCTGCTTTGCAAGTCCCCACCAGCTTTAGGAGGAAAGCATCAAGCAATCAGTGGATTTTCTTGTTCTCAGCAAGGATTTGCAGGAATGGAGGTCTGGTTTGGTATGGCTCAAATTAGCTTTCATATGTATAAAATTGTTCTGGCAGCCCAGCTGCCCTTTATTCAATGCAGATTGTGTGCACTCCCTGCTCCCAGGCTGAGCAGAGCAAGCATTACCTCACCCACTGGGTAGAACTTCTCAGCTCCCCAACTTCAATAAAAATTCTAACACCTGCAAGCTTTTTAAACAAATCACGTGTATTTGAGCTGAAACCCCCCCACATTTTCTCCTGAACTAGCAGCCATGAAGAAACCAAATCCTCCAGAAGACATCTGGCTGGTGCTGGTGTAGTTATTACAAAGCTCCCCTACAGTGCTGGTGGCAGAGAGCCCATGGCCCTGCCCCACAAAGGCCACTCTGTACCCATGGTTCCCTCTGCCATACCAACCTTCCTGGGAACCCAGTGGATTCATTTCAAGAGTGTCTTATAAAATAAAATGTTGTTTTGCAAATCTAAAGTGAAAGGAGGGAAGGCAAAGGATGAATCCTCTGTTTGCTTCCATGGGTGCTGCTACCGGAGCAGCGTGATAGAGGCTGAAGCACACCTCAGAGGGTTCGTGGTGTATCTGAGCACAGGGATACCAGGAAAAGTGTCTGGGCAGAGGAAAGGGAGAGGTTTCCAGTTTACATTCCTGAGTACAATCCTCTGAAAAGCCACCTTCCCATCCCAGCAATAACAAGAAATTTGTACTTGAGGTGGAGATGCTGCTAACTAGGAGCTGAGTGCTGGCTGGGTTGAAAACAGCAGGTTTCCACCAGACTTGAGGCCCAGAATTGCTTAAGAGATTTGCCAGAGCAGCTTCCCAGAGAAGGCTCATTCATCTTAAAACAAACAAACAAACAAACAAAAAACAAAAAACAAAAAACAAAAAGCGGAACCAAACACAAAACCAAACCAAAACCAAACAAACCCACTCATTTGCTTTTCCCCCAGACCTTCAGAGCACAATTCCCTTCTGAACCAAAATGGGAAAGAAGAAAAGCCACTGCAAACCCCCACTTCTTTCCAAAGCCCTGCACAGCAGAAAGGCCCACGTGCAAACCTCATGAACAACCTTTGTTCTGGTGACATTTCCAGCCCAGTCACTAGGTCAAAGAGAGCACGGACAAGTTTAATTAAACATCCAGACCGTCTGGTGTTGCTTTATTATCACCTGAACCTCCCCACTGCTTCTCCAGTGAGACCTGAGGCAGATAATCCTGACAGCAAATTAACAAGTTTATCTCGGTTGATTGACCCAGACTTTGGAACCATAGGAAAAAGAACAAGGTCTTGAAGTTCAGCAGAGCTGGGTGCCAAGTATCAGTCCTGAATGACACCCAGACCTCAGCAGGAGCAGTGTGACTTTCCTTACCCAAAGTCCTGTCACCAGCAGCTTGTGCAAACCACACAAATGCTGCAATTAGTATCAGAGATAAACCAGATCCATTAGTAGATGGAAGGGGAACTCAATCTGTTTTACAAATGGAAATGAAGTAGCAGCCTCAATTACAGGATTTTTAAAAACATGCAATTTAGCAAAATGTTGATTTCCTTTTCCTTTACTTCGTTCTTTGTCTTTTAGATACTTCAGCTCAAGTAGCAGGCAGTATATTAACCGACCAGATTTTGGCAATGTATTTAATAATCAAGCTCAAATAAGTGCTCTTAGGAAATAATTTTATTTACAGTTCAGCTGGGGAAGAATATTAAAGCTTGAGTATTTGCGTAAAATTATCCTCCAGTAAAATATTCTGAGGGCATTTGGGCTGTAGATGACTCCTGCTAGTGAGTCAGAGCACAGCACTTGACCTTTCAGAAAAGTCATCATTTATTTGGGATGTAGAACAGGATTTGGCCTCCAGCTTCACCCAGCCAGGGTGGGCAATCACCACCAGCAACAGAGTTTTACTGCTTCCCTCACCCCTCCTGTCCCTGAGCCTCAGGCAGAAGGTTGAGGGGGCCCTGGCAAGCAGCAGAATTGCTCCTAAGCCACTGAACTCCCTCCAGTTGCTTTATGTATGGATATATTTTGCCATTCTGTAGCAAGAGCTGGAGTTTGGGAACTCTGCATGAAGATATTTTAGCACATATCATGTATATACCTGTATAATTTTTTTTTTAAACTGGTCCAGCCCACATTACTGCTTAAATAATTGAAGCCTAAATAATGCTCAGCATTAAACATATTTTGCTATGCTTTCCTCATGGCACTTTTCCCACTCCAAACTGTTTGGAAAATGAACAGAGACTAAGTATTAACTAATTAAATTTTTCAAAACAAGGGTTAATTAGGGTGTTTATTTTGGATTATGTATACACTGAGTTATTACATGCTGTACAGTACCATAAAAGAAGAAAAAAAAAAAAAGCAGGATGAAAGCAGAAAGCATTCCTAAGCCCCAGAACAGCCTCCTTGGCTGCTATGCACCTACATTAACCATTACCTCACTACTTCAGCTCCAGCCACCACCATCTGGGGGGTTTGTAGGCTTAAAAGCATAAACCCTTCCAATCCAAAAGGAAGGTCCAACAGCCTTGAACTGCAACTGGAGCAGATTTATGACATTTTGGGATGATAGTGGAGCTGAAGAGAATCCATATTTGGTTGAAAATAACATTATACCAAAAGCCTCATCCAACACACACTCCTCTTTCAGTCACGTTTGCTGTGCCAGATGCAGCAACCAACAAGGCCAGGAGGTCCCTTAGACAAATGGCCCTCTTCTTCCTCCAACCCCCTTTTTTCCATTTTGTTCCCAAGTTGTACAGTTTGAAAGATGCAGTCTAAGTTCTGAATACTTAAACTACACAATTATCTACAGACCAAGCTAATGGCTGGAGTCCAAGGGCCAGACCACAGTAAAAGAAACAAGCTGGTGAAGATTCACCCAGATTCTGGTTTTCACCCATACACTGACCCTATAACCAAGCCACACAGGATATATGGATAAACCACCTGCAGCACCTAAGAGGTGGGAAGATACACACTACTATCAGTGATGTAATTACCTGACAGTATGCAAACACACAGATCTGCCCTGAAAAGAGGACATGAGGGGCACTATTTTAAAAACAAAGGACTCCAAAAAGCTTTCTTACTTTCTCAAGCTTATTTTGTGGAGCAATACTTTGTATGTGCTTAGCCTACAGCAATGGGAACAGTGTCAGATTTATCTACTTGAGGCATTTCCAGCATGCCTATCATGGTGGCATTTAAGATCCATTTTATCTGAAGAGTCTTATGACAGCTGACATGAGATCCTCTCTTCATCACCAGAATAAGTCTCTGCATTTCAGCTTTCAATTCATTTTCTATACAAACAGAAGTCCTGAGTCAGTTACAAAATGCAACTCCTCTTTCAAAGCATCCTCCACAGCTTCAGTGAACAATAACCAGCTTGATAGCCCAAACAGCCAAAAAACAAAAAAAAAGAAAATTCAACTCACTGTCACTCTGAATATGAGATACTATCCTTGAGTTCTGCTTATCCAGAATCCAGACAACTCCTGTAGAAGCTTTTCTCCTGCTGGCCCATGTCAGTGTAATATAAGCTTCAATGGAGCATCAGAGATGCAGCTTCCAAGGGCACTTTCAGACAAGCTCTGCTGGAACTTGTAAGGGGGCTAAAAAGGATGGTGCAGCAAGGATGGATGTGGAAAGCAAAAACGGGTGTGTTCCTGGTTTATCACCTCATGATTTGGGCAGGACTACCAGGAGGAGCAATCAGAGCTCCACCTGACACCTTCACAGGAGGCAAAAGTAGCATCAGCTGCTTGTTCTCACTCTGATGTCCTGTTCCTGCCCCTGCAGGTCAGGATTCCTCCTGTCATGAATCTTGGCTAGATTGCCAATTATTTTCCACCAGCTTTTGTCACATTTATTACCCGATCAGAGGACCAAAGTGGGTAAACTCATTTTACAGTCATTGTTTATGAAGGAATGCAGATAAAACTGTCTCCCTGGATATTGTGGTGTGTTTTTTTTTGTCTACTTAACATTTCTCCAAATGCAATTTATTAAGAAAATATGCTTTCTGTAGATCTAGGAAGGCAAACCTAATTAAAGTTAGTTTACAGAGGAACCCTATACTACTTGTCTTAAAGAATGAGTTGTTAAAGCCAAAGCTTTTTTTTTTTTTTTTTTTTTTTTAACTCAAATATTTTTGTCCTGCTGTAGAAGAGAAAATACATCTTTGAATGATGGGTATCTCAGAGATTTGATTTTATTCCCCTTTTCTCCTTTCCTGATGGTCTTATGTTTTACATTTATACCCTTCGGGAAGATTGCCTGGGAAACTTTTCTGATGATTCCTTGAAGGTCATCTACAGTAAATGTGATACAAAGTGAACCCAGATCTCAGGCTTTGCACATGTTCATTATGTAAATTACAGGAGCTGTGAAGATGGAAATGAGGCATACAGATGCTGTTATGCACAAAAAAGCAGAGGGAAATCTTCAGATTTCCCTTCACTACAGAGGCAGTTGGTGTCTACAGGCACTCTCCTCCCTGTGGTATTTCTAGCATGAAAAGGTCTCAGATCCTCTATGGGTGTTATTTCAGAAATTACCATCTCTGTGGTCCACAGTGTAGGTCAAGGATTAGGGACAGATCTTTAAATTCATCACACATCTGGGGAGAATCAAGGGGCAGATTTAGCTGCAACCTGGATGGGAGGGAATGGGGGGGGGCAATCATTCACCCTCATGTCATTCCCTTCCAACCCACAAAAAATCTGTCCAATAACCTTATTTCTGGGATTAGTTTTGTTGATTGCTGTTAGCCCAGGAATGTACCTGCATTGTGAATTGCAGTGCAGAGACACAGAAGTGGAGGAGATAAAGATTCAGCACTCAATTTCATGCCTCCTTGGGCGTATCACTTGAAGGCCAGATTTTGAAAGATGCTTGAGATTAAAGGATGAAGAAAGGTAACCAGCTTCATTTTCAGATCCATTCTCAGGTAGGTATTTCCTGTGCATTTCAATAGGAATTAGGAACCCCTGTGCTTTTTCTGTAGATTACTGAATGCCTTTGGGTGGCTGGTTTCACCATGAGGAGACAAAGCACATTTAAATGGCAGACCTTAAATTGCACTTTGTTTCACTGTCCCACCTGAAAAGAAAGAAGTGTGAATCTCCCTTTATTTGGTTCTCTCAGGTCTTTCTCAGGTGTGAAGCACAATTCTACTTTAAGAAATACTATCAAATAAATACCATTAAGAGATCCTCTAAGTCTGATTTCAAGAAGGGATGAGCACTCAGCAGCTAATGGGAGCTACTGGTGTTTGGCAGTGTTGAAATTCAGCTACAGTGTCTCAAGTTCATTTCCTCAAAAATGAAGGAATGAAAAACACGAGGCTGCTTTTGGTATTTTTTTGCTTAAAAGCTCATTAGGGAAGCTGGGATGCAGACAATTGATGAGGGGGTGGAAGGACAACACAGAGTCAGGTGCTCTCTTGTAAGGAAACTGGAACTACCCAGGACAGATGGAGTGGGAGAGAAAGGTTGAGCCTTCCCCCACCAATCTCGTTATAGATCTGCTCTGACCTGCAGTTAAAAAAAAACAGAGAGAGAAAAACAGGAGAGCAGCAGTAAGACAACACTGGAAGGGAAATTCCAACTCCCTGACCCTGGGACAACCTCACTGTTCATGTTAACAGAGCAACAAACAGAGGAAAAATGATGAAATGGCCTAAAAATTAAAAAAGGAACAAACAAACAAAAAAAGATTTGTTGAGTCATCCAACAGTGTTCACATGAAGATATTTTGTCAGCAACTGTGCTAAAAGAGTAAATGTAACACATTCTGGTTTGGCTCTTCCTTCAGCAGCAAGATTGATTTGCATTCACACATGGAAATCTGGTTTGCAACAAGGTTTTTTCCAGCCCCTTCCTTTCTTTCCTTGTTTCCATCCTGTATCTTGGCTAGAAAACGTGCTCCCCTGTGGAAAAAACAGACAAACCCAGGGCAGCCCATTCCCCACCAGGCAGATGTTTTCTTCGAGGTTTTTTTTTTTTTTTTAAGCTGAAAGGCTGATTTGGGAAGCAGGAAAGTTTCTTCCTTGGTCCCACCAATTTCCAGCACCTCTGGTCACTCTGGGATCCCTTCACCTCGAGGAGGAACTTGTCCTTCCCAGGATTTCATAACGTGTAGGAAACATCTTGCACTGGCATTGATTTATGCAGAAATATTAGCTAATCTCTTTTATGTAATCACTGATAGCTGTTTCAAAAGGCTGTCCACAAAATGGAAGGCATGAATTAAAAGGGACAGATGAGATTTGGCTGACTCTTTGTTCTGATTACAGCCTTGGAAACAACCTTGTTAGTTTGTGCTAATTTATGGAGAGGTTCAAACACGTCACACATAGATGGGCACATACAGATTTTATGCTGCTCAGCCCAGTTTCACAATCTGATCCCACTCACGCCACAGCCACTGGAATTGCTCCAGATTTATTCTGCTGAAATGTCAGCAAAGTCTGCTTAAAAGTTGCATTAAAACTGGGGTTTTGTTTACCCCAGGTCCCCTTGCTTGGCACCCCTGCAGGCTTGGGGAGCTAAAGGTGTCTTTGTCACCCAGAGCTGGTTGCCTTTGGTCACCCAGAATGACTCAGGGAAGGCAGAGTCTCTGAAGCACCTTCTGTGGCACCTCCAGCTCTGCACTCCCCTGCAGAGCACAGGTCAAGAGGCAGCCCAAGGCTCAGCAACCCACTTGGCTGATGTGATGACAAATTGCCCCAATCTGTGTGCACAACAGCCCCTGAAGAAGTGACATTCTCAGCATGTCTGGGTGCCCCTGTGGCACAGACCAGTCAATCAGATGTGTGTTTGGGGGTGGGAAGGATGAGAACAAGCCTGGCAAGAGACACAAATCCTGCTTCTGAGAGAGAAGATACATAGCCTGCTCAGTCATCCCACCTTCCCTGCTTAAAAATAAAGATTTTTATTATTTTAGGGATGGAGTTATTGGCTGGCTCATGCATGCTGATGGAAGACTCTCTTCTTTACATTTTCCCCATGGAATAATACTGCTGAACAGGAGCTGCTTTTAGGTTTCTGTCCTCCAAAGGCTTCCCTGCCATGAGGCACTTCAAGGCTAGCTGGAGCAGTCCCAGGGGCCTTAGAGATTATTTTCCTGTTTTATGTAAACTGAGCACCAGCTCTGTAAAAGGGAAAGATTTACACTTGGCAAATATTTCTGAGGAGCCAATGTTTCCCTGTAACTTGTGAACACAAACCTCACATAGTTGGTACCTCCACTAATGATCCCATTACAATATGTACTGAGCTGATATTCTGTGATAGCTCATTGAGGTATTCATCCATGTCAGAAGGAATCTGTCCATCAAAACACCTCCTCTCATACTGTCACAGGATGCTGCATTCATTTCTGCTTCCTCTGTCATCTGATGCTGCTAAATCCCCACTCAGTGACATCACAGGGGGAAAATAAATCAGTTAAGTAGCAAGGAAGGGCAGAATATCTGTAAGCCTTAACAGCTTTACTAACAGAAAATCATAGAAAATCATACACATTACAAGCTCGTTGCACAATCTATGGCTGTGGATGTCTCCATACATCCCTGACGTCACACAGACTTCAGTCATGGGGTAATGGTTGCTCACCTCAAAGGGCTGAGTGGTGCTTGAAGGAACCTGACCAGCCAGCCCGGACAGGTGATGGTACAGCTGCTCCACACCTCCCCATCCATAAAAAGCTGGAGTCAAGAATCCCAGAACATGTGCCATGATGCCATATGCCCTGGCTACAGCTCCTCCAGTGCCAGGAGGAGGAGGGGATGGTGAGGCTCTACAGACAACTGTCTTCTGTACAAAACAGGTGTCTCGTAACACCTGGTAGCAACTGATGATTGTTATATATATTGCATATGCAATGGAGTTTTGATTAAAGTCATTTCCTGCAGGACTAAAGGAAAGTAAGTGGGAAGAAAACAATGGCTTGGGTGAGACTCCCTCTGTAAATCACAGTGGCTGTTACAAGGCAATGGCAGAGGCTCCATCACTGAGGAACTGGGCTCAAAGCTTAATGCATCCAGTAACAGTGCTTATCCTCTCTTCAAAAGTCATGAGAAAGGAGGAAAAAATCCAACCCAGCCCAACCAACCTGTAAGTGAGTGCACGAAGCCATAACCATCCCCAAATGATGCACCAGGACCTATAGCACTGCAATGGTCACATTGCCACAGTATCATTACACAGTCCTCAGGTTCCCTGTGAATAACCTTCACACAAAAAACTCAGGGTAGTCTCTCATGTTATTATACTATTTCTATAATATTTTTGTCTTGGAAAGGTGACAGCATCAGTCCATCAAACATACACCAAACTCTTGACTTTCTCCTACTCTGTTCCAAAAGAATTACCTTGTGAAGTGGGAAAGAGACCTACTAAAGCAGGGAAATAAGAGTGCAGAAGATGGATTGAGCTGTAAATCAGATTTGCCTCCAACAGCAGGTGTATCCTCACTGGGCTCTGCCATCCTCCCTCTCTCGAAATCAGCTGCATCCCAGAACTCAGCTGTGTTAACTCTGGTTCCAGTCCAGTGTTATTTCTGTAACACATGAACTGGGATGACACGCACCCAGCTTATTGGTTTATTTGTGGAGCGTGGACAGCTGATAATAGCCAAGTGCTAATAAAAGCAGCCTTCTCCCTCCCGTGCCATCCTGCGCTCGGTACCACAGCCGGGCTGGACTTCCGGGCACACCGTGCTCACTGTGAGTAGCTTGGGGCCATCAACCAGCAGAGGCTTAATATTTCATTCTTAATTTTAATAGATTTGCACTGCCACATTGTTTTCTCTCCCAGCTCAGCTCTATATTTAGCCAGGGATTCTAGCTGATTTTTTTCAGCGAGGTTGGTAGCTAGCACTGCTCTGCTGCTGGTTTGCCTCCCTCCCTCGTCAAGGCTGTTCTTGGGATGCATGAGGCAGTCAGATGTGACAGAAGCTGAGAGGTTTCTTTCACAGCTAGGAAAGGAGAGGAGGGAGCCAAGCATTTCCATACCCACCCCAGGAGCTCCAGTCCCTGGGGAGCGCTGGAATCCGATGCCGACTGGCGCTGGGAACACCCACATTCAGCTAACCTGACTGCAGTGCAGGATAATTGGCTCTGAGGAGGCATTACAGCAAGAAAAAAAAAAAAAACAAATTAATCAAAAAAGAGGGACAATCTACATTTTAAAAATAATCCATGGTGAAGCTCCAAGAAACCATGATGACCAGAGGCCAGATCCAGATTCCCAAGCCCCAGCTCATGTCTGGGGTAATCCCGACCTCGGTGGAGTCCCTGGGGCTGGCACTGGGGCCAGTGAGCTCAGAATCTGGCCCAAATCACTCGGCCTCCTGCTGCACCCCATGTTGTAACTATCCATGATGTTGACACATTCAACTTGCCACTCGTTTGTGGGACTAATTACACATTCGCATTTGTCTGCGCTCGCTTGGCTCCTAGCAACTGCAGCCACAGTCCTAATTAAAATAATACTGAGATTGGTAACATTACTGATTTAACAGGAAATTAGAAGACTTACGTTCGCAGAGCTTAGGTAATTGACACCAACAGTGCTTTTCTTGTAATGTGCATTCTGTGATTGATTTCGTTCCCCAGTCAGACCTAAAAGCAGCTTGGGAGCACATCTCACCATCAGATTACAGTGCAGAGGAATTAAATGACTATTACACCACTGCCTGCTCTGAAGCTGGCAGCTGTGGGCTCAAGCACAGCTTTGAGCTTCCAAACCAAACATTAGACCTAAAATTATAAGCCTAATGTAAAACAAAACATGTTCAGCACAACATGTTCGGTTTTAAGAGCTTCCCTGCGAGGACTCCATCCGACAGTGCTCCTG
Organism: Calypte anna; assembly: GCF_003957555.1. Lineage (NCBI taxonomy): Eukaryota > Metazoa > Chordata > Aves > Apodiformes > Trochilidae > Calypte > Calypte anna. The sequence continues at coordinate 19,005,501 of NC_044255.1, read as the reverse complement.
CCCGGGAAGAGGCCTGCAGTCAAGGCACAGCTCCTGCATCCCTGGGTACCTCAAAACCCACCTCTTTTAGAACAGGGCACAGCCTGAAGATTCTATAGGTTCCCTACAAACTCTGTGCACACCACTGACTGTGCAATGCCATACAGCAGCCGAGCAGATGGAGAAGGGGAACATTCAGGGTAAGAAGATCTCACCATCATGTTGGAGAAGTCTCTGCTGGGCTAAACACATCCTGCAGCTTGCTCCACATTAAGAAGTTCTGCATGTGGATAATATTGCAAGGCAGAAATATTCCAGAAGAATCAGAAAAAGAATCATATCTCTGGAGATGGCCCTGCTTGTTTTCATGGTGGTGTGAGATAAAACGGGTCCACACTCACCTGTGGAAGATGACTCAGTCTTTTTTCTGTTGAGGAAGCTTCTGACTTCACAGTCTTCATATATGCTGTTCATGAAATAGGACATTTTAAGTGAAAGAGGCTGTCATGAGCATAACAGAGTAGTTTCAGAAATGAGGTGGACTGGGTCGATGTCAGCAGCTACAACAGTGTCTGGTATCTCACCATCACCTCCCTCCCCAGAGCCTGGGGCCACAAGAGCAGATGGGTTTGTCATCTGACCTCCTCAATGTTACATCTTCAATTCCCTCCACAACCTGCAACTCATTTTGGGTTCTGTTCACTGCATTCATCCAGTGACATTCTACCTAATGTTCCATGTGACACTGACTAACAGCTTTTATATACCAAGACATATTACTTATATCTGTACATCTATAGATTGAGGCACTGTCTTTGGAAGCATACATAACTGCTGCCTGCTTCTGCAGAAATGTAGTCTGTAAATTATTGTGAAAACGGTGTGTGAAAACTATCAAAATTGCATCAAGTTGCAAGAATATTAGTTACTTAATAGTCATATGCTCCCACAGGCTCCTTCCTATTTGTGGTCTCAGAAATATGCTGGGAAGAACTAAATACACAGGGTCCGGACTTTCTTGTCTGATATTAATCCCAGCACAACAGGGCTATAAAATGTTTTCATGAACATATACATCTTCCACAGAAAGCTTCATGGAGTAACACTGCCGAGAGATCACTGCAATGTAGGAAATACCCATCCATGGTTTATAAATCCTATCCATCTCAGCATGTCTCAGCGAGTATTATCAGAGCCCTGGAGAGCCAGAGCAAATGCTACTCTTGCAGCTTGCATAGATAATTGTTTATAAAAGTCTTCCTTTCCTTCTGCTGTGCCTGTGGATGATTACATCCAGAAGGCATTTGTTATGTCCCTCTTGTTTGGCTCCAGCAGCTTCCAGAGGCATCACACAAGAGATGTTCCAGTAGAGCCCCTGCCTTCCTGTTGGGCATGGACAAGAGGATTTGGCTACACTGCAGGTATCTCTCCTTGTGCTTTATCCAGCTCAAGCCAGCTTTCAGGTGCTAAATCGCAGCCTGGGCTTTAATCACTCTGCATGTGCACTGATACGAACACTGGGGAATTCACTTCTAGAGCATTTCCCTATTCCACAATTTAAACCTCCCTGATATGAGCAAATATTTGATCCCATAAATACTGGCCAAATGCTCAGCACAAGTGCCTGGCCTAAAAATTAAGTGCCATCACCTTCTCCTCTCAACCCTCATTGAGCTGTGCTGCCACCCACCACACCCCACCAAGGGGGCAAACTGCTCCCAGTGCAGGTGATCCCCCCTACGGTGAGGGCAGGCACCCTGCCTGGCGGGGAGAAGCTCTGAGTGATTGGAATGGCCCAAGAAATTTATATCTTATGGGTCTGGACTGGGGGAGAAGCCTCATCTGCAGACACCAAGATCCACTTGTGCCTGAGAAAGCCAGGACACTGCTCTCCGCTCCTGCCACGGGGAGGTTCGTTTGCCAGGCAGGAAAAAATCCTGGTGGCAGGGACCAAGCACTACAGGCACCACCTGTTTCTTGCTAATCCTTTGCTTTGATCCAAGCTGAGCAGGGGAACATACCTGACACCCTTTCCATACCTCTCTCTCAAAGAAGAAACAACTCCCCATCTTATGGAGCCTCCAACACAGCTCAGTCTAGAGCCAATGCATGGGAAGAGGCAAAGTGGAAAATACGATGAGACAAAGGTGCAAAGCAGAGGACACCTCAGCAGCCTCACCACCAGAACACATTGTAAGACTCATGGCAAAGCCGAGTTGGAAACACGTGAGAAAGCTTAAGGTGGGTTGTTTGAACAGTGACAAAGTAGGTGACAGATTCCATCTGATCCTTAATGAGAGACAGTGTGGGCAGAGCACAACTGACTGGGAAAGTGAGAACAAGACACGTCCATGCTCCAGGTGAGGAGGTGGAGGAGCACCAAGGGATGGGCTCAGATGGTCCCAGCAGCTGCCTCCTGGGTGGCTCCGACATGTCAGGGCAAGAGAAAAATGGATATTGCAGCAACTGGGAAGACACCGAATCACAGCCTGAGCAGGGCTAGAGAAGAGGCCAAAACGTTGGGATACTATCCAGAAAAAAACCTGCACGCCTTAGACATAGCCCGGAGGTTTGGGATACCACAAGGACATTTATAGGCTGCCGATAACTGAACAGTAATGCCAACCACAGGTCCTACATCACCACCAGCACTGACAAGGACAGCCGGGCACACACAGAGCCCTCTGTGGATCCTGACTCCCCCTGCCCCAATCCCTGCGGACCTCCCCGCTTCCCTCTGGGCCACCCACCAGGGCGCCGAGCTCTCGGCCTCCTTCCCGCACACCCGGGGGGCTTCCCCACCCCCCATTTCCACCGCATCATCTTAGGGGTCCGAGAAGCCCTCTCAGGCCATCCCAGAGAAGGCGACAGCCCCCGCGCCCCCCCAACCACCGCACACCCCGCACCCACAGAGATGGGGGCTCCCCCTCGCGGGGCACAACCCCCGCAAGAGGAGCTCGGCGGTTCCCTTCACACCGGTTCCGTTCCATATCCCCCCACACCACACACATACACACGTATAGAGCCCCCCTCCCCCCCCGCCGCCATTTCGCGGCGCCTCCCGCCCCTCCCCCCCGCCCCCCATTTCCGCCTGTCCGGGCGCCGCGTGGCGCGCGCTCCCCGCCCCCTCCCCGGGTGCGGAGTCATTCAGACCGGCAGAGTCAACAACACGGTGACGTCACCAGCGGCGCGCGGGCACGGCGCGGGGCTGCCGCGCGGGAGGAGGGGAAGGCGCGAGGCGGCGGGGGGAGGGGAGGAACAGCGCCCCCATCCGGGCTGAGAGCGGCGTGAGGGGGGGAGAGACCTGAGGGGATCCCGAGTTATGGGGGGGGAGGACGAGGAGAGAGACCTGAGAGGAGACCCCAGCGTGGGTTGAGGGGAGATCCCTGAGCAAAAGAGTCCTGAGGGACTCTTCCCCAGAACGCTGGGGAGTGTTGAGGAAGCGGCCGAAGGGAGAGCCCTGAGGGGTTATGGTTGAGGGCAGCTCCCCTGTCCCTGTGTGTCCGTAACCTCTGGGCTCTCCCAAAGGTCCCTCAGTGCTTCCAACACCACCCACACCCTCGTCCTTCCCACAAAACGGAGCCAGGGAAGGCGCAGTGGGAGCTATTCCCGGGGCCATCTTCCCCACAGTCCCAAACACGGGGGTCTGGGCCCGCAGCAGCCCCCAGCGATCCGAATAAACCCTTGAGGTGTGCTCCGTGGGAGGGAATCCGGGGCCAACACCTCTATAATGTTTGTTAATAATTTTCCCGAAATATGCAGAGTTGGCATTGCAAGTTGTGTTGTCTCCTCCACCCAAGCTCGGGGGGGGAGGGGAGCACAATATAAAGACACGATCAGAGAGAGAATATTATAAATTTAATAGATCTTCATAATTCATAGCTTGCTTGTGGAAAAAAAAATCATAATAGCTTGGTGTGATATGTCAGGCATCTATAATTCATGGGGCTGAGATCACACACCACCGTAGAGTGGCAGTTCACAGAGCGAGATGTTTGTAATTAATCTGTGAAAAGAGAAACAAAAGCAATAAACTGGGAAGGACGATAAATGAGGGCCAGATCCTGCCACCCACACTGACATGGAATAGTGCTTGACTAGAAAGCTTGAATAATCCCTGTCTAAAATTAATAAAATCAGCTAAGAAGTGAGGTAAATGGTAAAATTATCACTGGTTAATTACAGAGCAGTCAGACAGAGGCCGTGCTGCCCCTTTAGGTAACGGGGTTCTGTCAGTGGGACAGCCCGTGCCTGTGAGGTTGGCTCAAAGTATGGAAAGATGAGAGCTCTGGAGTCAGTTCTTGGGCTTGCAGAGATGGGGACCAGGGGACTCCTTGTGCCATCCCCACCCCACAGGCTGGGGACACCAGTTTGGGGAAGGCTGAGAAGCTTGTGGTCCACTTAGAGCATTTCCATCAACCCGACTGACACCAGCAGCACGGGGGCATGTGCTGAGGGGCTGTGCTGAACGAGGAAGTTTCCTTGAATCCAGAGCCTGAGCGAGGATTCAAACAACTTGTGCTATACACAAAGATTGGCCACAGGGGAAAGAGTGAGCTGGAGATCTCCAGAACTCCCGTTCTCTGGCTAATATCTGTTTTCATCCCGGGGAAGCTAAAGCTGGTGACTGCCATGCGACTGCTGAAAAATTCCCTGTGGTTTCTCACAACAGACCAACCATCTACACTGGCTTTCAAATGGTCTTGTAAGGCTGCATGGCCAATCAAGGAGGGGGGAAGAAATTACTTTCTTCCAAGGTGGATACTACAAGGAAAATGAAAAAAAAAAATCCTTGTCCTTCTGGGAGTGCATCTAATGTTAGCTGAAATAATACGGTGCCAGGCCTATCAGACAAAGCCATGGGTCACAATTAAATAATTGTAACCTGAGATAAACAAGCCACAGGGCAGAGGGCATCATGGTGAGGCAGGACCATGGGAATTGTGATAGTGCCAGTGCATGGATGCAGGAGGCCAGAGGCATTCACTCTTTTGTTTAGTAATTTTTTACTCCCTCAAAAAATAATTGCTTTTCTCTTGTTGCTTGTTTGTTTGACTGTTTGCATTCCTGGGATTCAATTTCTCCTGCAATATGGCCTTAATTTGCATAGCAAGGAGCCATGTTTATTTATACATTTATTTTCACGGAATCATGGAATCGCAGAATGGTTTGGGTTGGAAGGAATCTTAGAGATCATCCAGTTCCAACCCCCCTGCATGGGCAGGGACACCTACCACTAGACCAGGTTTCTCCAAGCCCCATCCACCCTGGCCTTGGAATATTTCCAGGGCTGGGGCATCCACAAGTTCCTTAGACAATTTGTGCCAGTGTCTCAGCACCCTCAGAGGAAAAAATTTCTTCCTAATGTCTAGCCTAAATCTATCCTCTTCCAATTATTTATTAAAAATAATAATAACTCCTAGGCTGCTAGCCCTGGGGAAGGACAACGGCCATGTGGTAACAAGGAGAAAATCAGGAGGTGCAGCCCCGTTCTCCACTGCACTGTACAGCTCCTATCCCAGCCTCACCACCTGCACCATCTCTGGGCCTGACACATAAGGGTACCTGTAGGGTGGTGCCTGTAGTCTCAACACAGGGAAAATCCACCAATTTCCCCATAGCATTCTCAGTCTAACCCACAGGGAGTTTAAGGCCCCCTGGTGATGTGGGCCCCTGGGAGCTGGTGGCAGCACAAAGGTCCTGCTCCCCCGGGGCCACGGTTGGAGGGAAAGCTGCACAGGAGGACACTTTTCCTGCTGTGCAGGTCCTCAGGGGAAAGTCAGTAGAAATCTAGAATTTATCAGGTTCTCCAGCTTCTCTACACAGCCTGATAATCACTTTCTGCCACGAGAGTCCCTGCAGAATCCCAATATTTTTTCAGCATTTGGAAAATAGCTTCAGGGAACGCCCGAGCGTCCACTGCTTCACACTGACGTTTTCAGCAGTCAGGGAAAGGGCCCCAACAACAACAGATTAGGTGCCCTGATGAGCTGATCCAGTTATCACGCAGCAGAGCACACTGGAATTAATGATTTTGACCTTAACTGGCTCCAACATAGCCAACCAAAAAGTGTGTGATTGTGCTAATCCGCCCCAGAGGAGTGTTGGGAGGCCCAATGCATTGTTGTGAGTGCGGCGCTGAGAGCTCCCAGCACAAAAGACTTCATGAAAGTGCAAAATATTTTCCTCTACATTTTATTGGTGTTGCCTAGGAGCCTCCTGTGGCAGAAAAGAGCAGCCTGGTTACCTAACCCACATCTAACAATGGGACCAGGGCTGTGTTAAACTTCACTCTGCTGTTATTTCTCCTGTGGTGTTTATGTGGTAATATTCTGTGAGGGAAATGACCCAGAAATCACGGTTGTAAAAGGAAGGGTGGACAGATGAGTGGAAGAAGAGGACTGTCTTGACAGTCTTTCTTCCCATCTACAGCCCAGCAAACACAACACAAGCTTGGATAGGATTATCCCAAAGTATCACATGTGATCTTGCTGAGAATTTAGTGACTGGGATCCACAGGGCCTGCACAGGTCAGATCTAACAGCAGAAATGTGGAGCAGCAAACATGCTGGACCCATCCAAACCCAACAAGTTACATCTGCACCTACCCACCCTGGGTTTCACAGCATGAGCAAAAGGTGCCTTTGAGCCCTAGCACAAGGATTGATTTTCCAGCCTTTGCTCTTAAACCCTGTGAAAACTCAAGCACTTCACTTTGCTACTCTTCCCCAGCTGGACCCTCTGGCATGGCTGCAGCCATGGTCCTCCTGCTCATCCCCAGTCTTCCCCTCACCTCGTGTCCTGGGAGTGGAGGTGCTGCCTTACAAGAGGTTTCAGCACAGCAACATCTCTTGGACCTTTTGGTGGGAATGGTGCGGGATAGAGAAGAAAACACCCTTGGCTGCATCCATGCAAGGGGAGAGACAACCACTTCAAAGACAACCTTTTGAATTTTGATAATCCCCTTTAAAAAAAAAAACACAAAAACAAAAACCCCAGTGAAATAGGCAGAGAAAGCCAATAACCAGCATAAATAACCAGCCCGTGGCAGGGTGTTCACCCTTCCCACACTGTGGATTACCTAACACATCACATCCTTCACTACAGCTCGAGGTGGAGAAGCTGCCAGCAGAGCAGTGTCGTGCCTGATAACCAGAACAGCCCACGGGATTGCAGGCTGGCATTCATGCTCCCAAATGTAAACAAGGCAGAGCCTCCTCCTTGCCACTTCAAATGCAGTCACCCCACTTCCCAGGGGGCTGGAACAACCCACCACACGAGATTATCCAGGCCAAATCAAAGGAAAGCAGACACGTGCCTGGGAGAAGTTATGGAAACACAAACAAAAACAGTCTATGCTTCCATATTTTCTTGGAAATTGGATGTATGACAAGTGCAGGGATCCTTTCCCTGACCCAGGCAGTCAGGGCAGTGCAGGAAGGGCCATGGTAGAGGGCTGTAAGCCCCAGATTGGTCTCTGTGGGGTAACAGGGCACAGAGTTCACAGCCCTCCGTGCTCACTGGGCCTCCTGGTACACATTTGCTCAGTGCCTCCGAGTTCAAAACCTCCCCAGGTGTCTGCCTTCCCAGTTGGATGGTGAATTAGGAGAGTGCAGCAAATCACAGCAATCAGTAAGTGTTAATAATGGCACCTTTCATCACAGGGTCTCACAGTGCTTGGCAAAAATGAAGCAACTGATATGCCCCCCTATCACCCTGGTGAGACAAGTGATCACTATTAAAGATTGCACTGTGGGCAAGCAGGACCTGAGAGAGGAGCCTACACCTGTGTGGTGACACTGTGACAGTCAGCAAACAGCACAACAGCCAAAGCCTGAGCAGCATCTGCTTCTACTCACTTTGAGTTGGCCTCTGCGGGCAAATCAGTTGCCAGGCTTTTGATTCTGCAATTCTTTAAATAGAAATAGGATGAAGGCAAGCACCCGCTTTTTGTACCTGTCCCCTTCCTGCTCTGCATTCATATCCAAACTTCTCAGTTTAACCTTGTCTTTATGGGGTGTTGAAATCAAAACACTCACACGAACATACTGAAACGCTGGGGATTTTCAGCTCAGATCTGAACTGGAAGCTGTTCTCCCAGGCTTTGCAGCACTTGCTATTTTTAGCTGCATGTCAAAAAGTTGAAGCAGCATGCGGTAAGATGTTATGACTCTTAAAATTACTGTAAAAAATGTTCCAGGGAATGGTACCAATTCATCAAAAGTAAGTTAGTTGTGTGAGATAACTCTGTGACCTTTGATGTTGTGCTGAATTTGTGGGTCACTGGCTATTAACGTTGCTGCAATTTCTTTAGCAATAACCCAGTGATTACGGAAGGGGAAGTAGCTATTAATATGGTAGCAGGCACACCTAAGTGAGGATGTTTACTCATGTAGATTGAGAGGGGGAGGGCTAGACATGCTTCAAGATGTTTTCAGTAGCTCTTTTTTTTTATGATAAGGACCTGTTCTCCCTTCCCTCAAGACCTGACAGTATTGCAGTTGGAAAACAGTGCCACCAGGAACTTGAAGCAAAGGATGCCAAGCCAGGCAGCAGGTAAAAAGAGGCCTTTTTGTTGGCCATGAAGCCAAGTTTATCTACTTACAACACAAACAGAAGCTGCAAGATGACCTTTCTTTAACACCCAGACATGTCAGATCTGATCCCTGCTTCCAAGGCCCTCCCAGGAGTCTCCTGTAATAAGACATAGGTAGTTTTATGGCTTGGGGTAGCAGTGACCCCAGGATGAGGGACCCCTCTCTGGCATCTTGTCTCACCTGCTGGTCATTGCCCCATGCAGAGATGTCTGTAAGGCCACCCCCTGCTCAATTAACACCAGTGGGACTTGTGTCAGTTAATTCAGCCTCATGACTTTGACAGTGGGATGGGCCCAGGTTATATCCCTGATGCTGATAAGATGAGCAGGAAGCACTGTGCACAGCAGGAATGGGGAGGTTCCAGCAAGAAGGCAAAAGAGAGGCAATTGCCTCATGATGGATGGATGGATGGATGGATGGATGGATGGATGGATGGAGGAATAGAAGGCCAGAAGTATCTTTCACAGCACCAAACAGAAGTACACATCTCTGTGATAAGATTCTCATCCTCCTAAACCTCTGGACAGTGAGTAAAGGTAACCAGACACATCCAGTATGAATTCAGGTGGACTACACTGTGCTGTGCTTTGCATCTGTAGGAAACTCTTCTGCTCTGTTTTTGCTCCCCTTGTGAAAAACTGCTGCATTTAACAAGCCCAAAAGTCTGCAGAATAAGCTGTCTGAGCAGAGAAGCACTGCAAAACACTGGCAGGGACAAAGATCTGGATGTCTGGGAAGAAAGCAGAGAAGCTTTAATGGCCCAGCCACACCAGTGACTGCAAGGAAAGAGCCACAGCTCTTCCTAATAGAGGAGGAGCTCAAGCCAGTGTGGGTTGCAACAAAACCCTCTCAGTCCTGGGCTGGTGAGGAAGTGTAGTGCCACCTGCACTCCATTATCAGCAGGGTGGGCTGATTTATAGCCCCACATGCAGTTACAACTTAATAATAACAATAAAGATGGTTCTCAGGCATTCCAGCCCACTACACCCCCCCATCACCTTTGTGCCTTTGCTAAATTTGCTTCTGATTTATGGTCACATAAGCAAAATGAAAATCAGTCACCTCAGTTTCCAGACTGTCTGGAAGTAACAAAAATGTCCTGGGTTTATCTCTGCCTGCTTTCAGAAGCATCTATTTTGGAGCTCCCATGACTAGGTTAGCTGTAAGTACAACTGTCCCCACAGCTTTGTTGATAAATACTGAACTTCTGACATCCTGCCTGGCAAATTTTGTGAGGTTTTGTTGATGTAAAGCTCCTGAGTTTACTTTTTTGCTGTGTAATCACCCAAGGTTTCTGGGACTGCTCCCTGCAGGAACACCCTCTGCTCTTGCTCTCATCTCTCTGACAATGGACAGCTTAGTTCCTTCAGTCCTTTGCTGGTCAACACTTTTCTTTCCAAGATGTTGAACCTCAGCCATATTCTTCACATGTTCAGTCACATGAGAGTTGAAAACTCACAGATTGCTAACAGCCACACAGTTAATTAGCTAACCTCACCTATATTTTCCACTTAGTTTGGATGCAAGCTTCTGAGAAACCAGCAGGGTTTGAGAGCCTGTAGTCCTCAGCATTAAAGCAAACACTGCATCTGCTTCTCCCATCCACCTTGCAGGGGTTCATTTACCTACTGGGACTGATGTGGGGAAAGCAATTAAACATTTATAGCTCTGTAACCTCCTGGCCTGTCTGTGGGGTAACCTCCTGTGTCTAACCTACACAGAGCATGACTTGGCTTCTTTTTCTGTCCCCTTGCAATGGTCCCCAGCCTACTCATTAAAAACCAGCATTAAAACAAGCCCCTTAAAGGTTTAGGGAAGAAGGCAGAGCAGTGTAGGCAGACAAGTAGGTGACTTAGGGCTCTTGGCAGCCTCAGGTCAGCTCTGGACACTTCACTGTGCTGAGGAGCTTCAGTTGGTCATCAGCATTAATTTCCCCTGGTGCTTGGTGTGACCACAGGCAGCCTGAGCTTTGGTGTTGCCATGAAGCCCACCCTGGGGGGATGGAGAGACTCTGAAGCCCCATGGAAGGTAGGTTGGGTGGACTGGAAGTTTCCTGTCAATGCTCCACCCGAGACTGCTAAATGGGAATTTACAGGGGAAGGTAAAGGGACAGTCACCTGCCTTTGGGTTGCTGTTCCTCCCTGTGATGCCCTTACTCTCCATTGCTGGCATTAGTGGTAGGAGCTCTTGGCCCTCAACCAGCAGTACAGCTAGAGCAGGAGATCTAGATGTGCTAGTAAACATTTTGAAAGTGGAAAATAAATCCATCCATCTCTGTAAGAAATGCTGCCCCCAAGAGAAATTTCTGATCATAGGCAAGGCTAAGTGCACAGGCACCAGCAAATTCACCACCAGCATTGATTATTTCATTATAAATTGCTCACTTGCTTTTTTACATTTGCTTCTGAACAGAAACGAAATGCTGGCTACTGAAAATAACAACAGCTAATACACAACCAAAAACCTGACTTGCATATGAAAACACTGGATTTTCCACAGGGGTTTTCCCACTGTTTAAGCTCCTTTAAACTTTAAAATACGAGCTCCATTAAGATTATAAAAATGTACTGCCTCAGCTGCTGGATTTTTCACTGTGCTGAAAGGCAGACAACTGCTCAGAAGCTGTTAAGAAAGAGCAATCTCAGTCTTAAGAGTCCTGCATCAACAGTGGTGATTGATGGCAGGTATGAGGATGTAGATGGAGGAATCAGGGACTTTCCAAATTGTAAAATGGGGAAAAGAAACCAATCTGTTCTACCAGGGCTGGAGCTACATCAGTCAGATGCCTCAGGATCCCCTGCAATGGCCTGTGATGCTGAAGTCATGGGTGGCCTCCCCCTTGGTGTGGAGGAGCTGCTCAGAGGAAAATATTGTGAAGGATCATTTCCCAAAAGCCTTTGGCAGAAATGTGGCCTCCTACTTACATGGCAAAAGCTGCTGCTCAGACAACACCAGAGACAATTTTTTAGGGCTAAAAGAAGACTGGGAACAGGCAGGTGAGAAATGTGAGTGGAGAGTGAAGAGAACAGAAGTCACACTGGCTTTTAAACACAGGAGTGAAGGGGACCTGGGCATCTCTAATTCTCTCATATTTGTTACCTGGTGGCTTCAACAGTGGCTGGAGGCCAGCAGAAGGTTTCCAGGGACATGATGCAAGGCCCAGGAGAAGGAGACAGGGTTGATCCTTGAAGAGCTGTAAAGCTCTGGGGCTTTCCACAAAGGGAGTGTGACCTTCACCCTTGAGGAGTAAACAGAGAGAAAGCTATTTAGTATAACTGGCTTTTTCTCAGTACAACTGGTTGGACCAGTTGATTTCTTGAGGTCTTCCCTGGTCTATCAAGGAAATTTCTCCAGGTGACCATAATTTGTCCCATTATTGTTTTTAATTTTCTTATGACCCGGTCTGAAGGTAACTGGTAGAAAAAGAGTTGTGTAGCACTGCATGCCTAGCAGCAATCTGCACTGAAGCTGAGCCAGACAATTCTCATGGTACAGAAAAGACACTCCCACCATTACAGGACATTTCTGTTTGGACTCTTCCCCATGTGATGAGGCATGTGCAGTTGCTGACAGCACATCTGGCACAGGGCTGGATTTACACTGCCTCATTCTCTGTTTATAGGGGTAATCCATCTTGGGAAGCACTGGTGGCTGGATGCTGCTAGAGGGATATTGCCCATGATGGCACACTCCATGGTTCATTCCAACCTTTGATTTTCTGGGTGACATCAAATGATGGGAGTGTTTTATCATGATCAACTTTATTTGTAAATGCAAGTACAAGAATGGGCAAGCTGACATGAAAAAAAACCTCATGTCTTATTTGGTAGAGAGGAGGAAAACAACTCCAAAAAAAAAAAAAAAAAAAAAAAAAAAAAAAAAAAAGAAAAAGAAAAAGAAGGAGATAAAAAGGTAAACATTTCCTTTCTCCCTAAGGAACAGTGGAGAAAAGCCATCATCATTTTGCACAGACATTGGTAGAACCTCCTCCTTCCCACAAAACATATTTCCCAGAGATCAGTTTGCACACATCAGGTTCTGCCCACAAATAACCATGAGACACAAATCAGTGCCTTTAATCTATGATTACTGTGTCACCCCACGCTCAGCAGTTGCATCACAATTTGGTGTTATTGCTGAATGGATGCTGTGCTGTTTAATTGTTTTTTTGCTTTGTGATCTGTTTGCTCTGTTAATACTTAATTCTCTTTTTTCCATCCCTATTTCTACCCCCAACAGACCTGAAGAATAGGAAAACATCTTTCACTTTCATGTGCTATTGTTAGAAAATATCTATTCATGATCTGCTGTAGGTGATAATGATGATCTATAGTCATAATGTTGGAATTCTTAAGCGGCTGCCACTGCTGCTTTATAGCTGAGGAAAAAAGAATAAAAATTGACCTGATTTGAAATAAAGCAGGTTAGTATGCTTTATTTGCCTTTTCCAATGGTCTGGGTGATGAACAAATTGTCATCTTTACGTATCCTCTGCCAGATTCTGAGCTGAGTACTGCAAGCAAGCCTGACAGTAACCAATGCACTGCCTGGTGCTTTGCACCCTTTGCAGAGGTGAATTCATGAGAACAAATTGGACCTTTGATTGATCCTTTAAACATAAAAGAAAGGAAAACAGTAGCAATTTATACAAGCTGTAGCTTCATTCCATTTTTTTATCGTGATCGATATTCTGGGCATTGCAAACAGCAGCTTTACATAATAAATAGCTGCATTATGCAATGCTAGTTAAATTTAGAAATGGTTATTTTATTACCTTTAGCGCACATAAAATAGTGATAGAGCTGCAGCCCAGGAGCTGCTGCTGTCTGTGGATGGAGAGAACAGCTGGGCCTGGCTGTGCACACAGAAAATAAACCCCAAAACTCCATGAGGCAGCTCAGCTCAGGCTGGGTGCTCTGGGTCACCCCCAAGCATTTGGGTGGGGGTGGTGGGCCCTGCTCCCAAACACGGAGCACTCAGGAGCAAAACATCTCCACACAATAAAAATGGAAGATTTATTAGGAAGGAATGAAATGTGCTACTTTTGTTCTCCCTGGTGTCCTTATAAAGCTTTTGTTTGACAAGCTGGTTTGGGCCCTGGTTAGCTACAGTCTCTTCTGTGTAGCTACTGGCTGCTTTGAGACCAGTTGTGTGCAGACTACAGATCAATTATCTTCCTGCTAGAGATAAACAGTGTTTTCCTTTTCCCTCTTCAGCAGCATTTGTTATTATCCTGGAGCACAGGAGCCCTTTCTTCTCCTTTGCAGCCACAAACACACACACACACACAGATGGGTTACTGGATGGAGGGGATGTAAAACTTGGAATTTGTTGCATTAATCTTAATAGTATGATCCTCTTGCAGCCTGCTGCTGCTAACTTAGTGTTTAGCATGCTGCCCGTTTCCAGCAGGCTGAAGGATGAACCCTTTGTTATAAATAATTACAAGACATCCCAATCCAATAAATGCACTGACGTGAGAGCCTCTGAAAAGGGGAGTTTGGAAAAACACAGCTGAAGGAGGAAAGTCCCATTGTGAAACCTTCAGCTAAGCAGAAATGCTGTTGTTTGGATGTTTCATAACACACAGGGTGCTCCGATGTGGGAAACGAGGGGACTGTAATTAGGACAGCAGAGCTCAGATATTTCTTCTGCTCACGGTGGTTGGCACCATTTATTGGGGGCTGAAGGGCTCTCAAAGAGCAGGAGCCAGAGCCAGCCTGCTGCTGGAGTGAAGTGCTCTCTGTGGCCTGCACATTGCAATTACAATTGATTGTAAGGCAGCATCAAACTTGAGTAAAATTCAGATCTAGCTCATAATTTCACTAGGAAAGTCTGAATGTTCCTACTGGGCTGAACCAAAATCCTGAAGAGCATCCAGCTTTTTAAAGGTACAGATTTGGACTGATGTCAGCAATGCCTTTAATAATTATCTGTATTTGATTTTTCTCAGCTTTAGTATAAAAATAAGAATCCTGCCCAGCATCTGTTGTGCCTGAAATGTTCAGAGTACCAAGCAGCTTTAGAGGAATAATTAAAAATTATTTAGCTAAGACAGCGTGAGAGACAAAGAGTTAAAACTAAATCCCATTTGAAAGTAAACTTTGCAAAAGCAGTGAAATTTCTCAAAGGCTGACTGCTTTTGATTTACAAGGATGTTCCCAGTCCTGATTTCAATTAAAGAGAAATCCTCAGGCATTTCTGCAGTTCGGCATTGTTCTTTATTCCACATTGTTATATATTGAGTAATAAACAAAACAAACAAAGGCTGTATTCTCCAATGAACCACACACATCCTGTGCAATCTCAGGGAAATCAATAGGTCAGAGTCTGGCCTTGGATTGCCTCAGTATCAGCTGTCAATAATTCCTCCAGCAACTCTAGTGAAGTTTACATCTGTATAAGTAAAAAATGAATGTGGAGATACAAATCCAGATGTACATTCCCTTGTCACAGGTTTAGCCAGGTGATAGCTGCTCTGTTATTCCCCAACTACACTACCAGGGAAAAATTAATCAGAGAATCACAGAATCATCCGGGTTGGAAATGACCTCTGAGATCACCAACGCCAACCCTTGATCCACTGCCACCGTGGTTCCCAGACCATGGCACTGAGTGCCACATTCAGTCTCTTCTTAAAAACCTCCAGGGATGGAGAATCCATCACTTCCCTGGGCAGCCCATTCCAATGCCTGATCACCCTCTCTGTAAAGGATTTTTTCCTAATATCCAACCTAAACCTCCCCTGGCAGAGTTTAACTCTCTTGCTTTACTGATGAAGAAGGGAATAAGGGAGACTTTGAGTTTGGAAATAAAAACTAGTTTAGGTTTAATGGAACCGTACCTGTGAATTACAGATAGATATAAATATATAAAAATAGATAAATATACATAGATATAAATATATAAATATGGAATTCATACACTCCTCCCCTGGTGGTTACTTCCCAACCAGAACAAGCCCACACTGGACTCAGCAGACGGGGGGAGCCCCAGCCTAGGCACTCACAGCCCACAGCAGCCTTCGAGCAACCCAGCTGGTCCTACCTGGGAGGGGAGGAGGCGACCTGCCTCGATAAACAACCTTCTTTTCCTGGGAGGAGCCCAGCAAGGGCAACAAAGCAACCCCCAAGCCCCAGACGCCATGACGGCCTGGGGGCCCTCCCGGCAGCCATTTTAAAGCGAGCGCCATCGGCAGGAGGGCTGTGATTGGCCTGTGGGGGTCACCTGACCCGCCCTTCCCTCCCTGCCGTCCCAGCGCCTCAGCCCTGGCGCGGCCGCACCGGGCAGGGCGGGGCGGGGCGGGGCGGGTCCGGTCCGGTCCGGTCCGGTCCGGTCCGGTCCGGTCCGGTCCGGTCCAGTCCAGTCCAGTCGGGTCGGGTCTGGTCCAGTCTGGTCCGGTCCTCTCAAACCAGGACACCCCTAAAAACAGAGAGTAAACCCCCTACAGCTGTAGGCTCAGCTCTTGGATACAGAAGGAGAAATAAACAAATAATGAGCTGGTGTTTTAACTCTGGTTCCTTTGCTGGGTCTCCCATGTCCGCCTCACAGCGCCTCAGCCCGGCTGTGGGGTCTCAGCTTTGCCGCTCCTGGTTCCCTCCCTGAGGTCCGCATCTCATGAGGGCCGTGAGTTTGTGTGCAGGGAGCTGGCTGGGTCTCAGCTAACAGCATGACTGCATCTTTAATAACAGTGACGACGACGATGATTAAAAAATTGTTGGCAATTTGTCCTCTCTGAGAGCAGAATTACCAATTCCTTCCACCCAGCTCTTGGGGGCTAGGGGGGAATCAGCTGGATCTATGTTTCCTCCCAGTTGTCTCCTGCAGACCCAGCACCTGGACTGGTGGCTACAGGCAGCACCCAGCAGGTGCTGAATGAGCTCTTCAGATGTGGAAGCAGCTTTCAAGGTTGCACACCCAAAGGGCTTTGGATCTTCCTGGTGCAGAAATGGATCTTCAAGAGTTTCTGCTTGAAGGGTGGGTGGTTTTTTTTCTATCTATTAGAATGAAGGAAAAAGAGGGTAAGACTGGGGCCTTTGTCACTCTGTGAGGTGAAAGGGACAAAGCCCACATGCTGTCCCTTGCCTCGGGAGGGGCAGGAAGTGAAATGTGGTGGCAAAAGCATCTCAGCAATGTCTGTGGTTTCCTTGCAGCCCCATGGCAACTCTGTGACACAGCAAAGAGTGGAATGGGCTGGGGTGCCAGGGCTGTGTCCCCACCCAGGCCACCCTCCTTGCTTGGGGATGATCAGGCAGCCTCAGGCTGGTTGCATCTGAGCCTTATACCTCTGCCTTAACACCTTCCTGGAGCAATAAAATATTCAGATTGGAGACATTTTAATATCTCCCTCTATTTCTGTTCTAACCGAGTCTTGTTCCTAAATAGACCAGGTTTTCATCCCCATTTAAACCAGCGTAAATCAGGAATTAATCCAGGCACAGTGACCCAGCTCCACCAAAGCCCATGGAAATGCACTCACAGGAGATCACAAGTAGGCCTTGTGCTCACTGGAAACTCTCACCACACTGGCAGAACAAAACCATGACCTAGAGCTGTAAAGATCATAATCCACCTTTTGACATGGGCTCTTGAGATCTCCCACCCTCTGTTACAGTCTGGCTGGAGCTTACCCAGCGTGTGTGTGAGGCTCCACATGCCCTTTAATCCCCCCCATGTGCTTCTTCCTAAGTCTTCATTTGTATGCACACACTTGGTTATCACTCATTCTGGCCATAAAACCTACAGGATTCTAAATTGAACTGAAGTCCCAAATGCTTTGAAAGAATTTATGTTGCATAATTGTACTGGTTTGCCTGAAAACAAACAATGATGTATGGCTAAAATATTCTCTCAGGGAGATGACTCAGATCCTTCCTTGTGGCTTAGACCTTGCTTGGCTGCTGATGGTGCAACTTGTAATCTCTCCTCTAGATGCAGGGCAAGGAAAGACAAACAAAAGAGTAATGCATGAAGGAGGGGGTATAAAATGAGGAAACACAAGTTATTTGGAGCTTTCTGAGACTCTCATTTGTTCTGAATGAAGCATTGGAGATCATGAAAGATAAACCCAAGGCCCAATTATTACCCAATTATTACACACCAGCCCATCTGCATGTGGAGGATTGTGGCTGGTTTGGTGCCAGCTGGCAAAGCTTCTGCCATGAGGGCATCCTGCAGATAGCACAGGGCACAGCTGGACAGGGGGTGGTATTTGGATCTGGGCTGGGGGGGTTTCCCATCCCATGGTACCTGCAAAAATGTGGCTTCCCAAAGTGCAGCTGCTTTTGCCTGGCCTCACAAATGGGCAGCTTTGGGTGTTTTGTAGCCCAAGAAACTATCAGGAAAGTTCCTTGCTTCTCGATGTCTCCTTGCCAAGGGCTGTGCAGCTGGTCCTGGCAGCTTGGTTGCTTCATCTGTACCAGGGAAATGGTTTTGCACCCACGTCAGCAGTTCACGAGGTTTCTCCTCTCACTGTTCTCACTATTAACACATTCCCATCCTTTGCTTTCTATAACCTTTCCTTATGTCCCAAGGACATAATCTGACTGTTGATAATTAAGTTAATTTTTCAACCAAGGCTCCAAAAGGTGTATGAAAGCTTTACTTTGCGGATGTGACATTCAATCACTGCTTAAAGGTCCTTTGGCTGGGGTGGCCATCCATCAGGAGCAGGAGCCCTAGATGGGCCTGGGAAAGATCAAAGGGACCTCACTTCATGTGTTTTCAAAGATCTACATTTGCTTGGTACCTACAGAAAACAATTTGCAGGGGTGGCTTTGCAGATTCGGGGATTTCCACCCTGAGCACACAGTGAAACCACGGCTGCTGCTGCGTGTGTGCAGGCGTGTTCAGGATGTTGGCCTCAAGTGGATCTACTCCTTTCTTTCCATAATTTCCAAGGAGCAGAGGACATCTTGGGGTCTGTCAGTCCCTGTTAGAGCTGGAAATGCAACGTGTAACTCAATGAGCTGGGAGCTGTGTGGCCCTGTGAGCACCCTCCACCCTTCCTTTCCTAGAACAAAAAACATCAGGTATGAAGTTACCATCACAGAGAGTACTCAAGTGGCATGTCTGCTTTCCATTCCAAGCTAAGCAAAGCAGAGCAGTCTAATACCATCAGTTTGCAATCAAAGAATATTAAAAATATTAAAAAAAAAAAAAAAAGGTTAACTTCATGGCAAAGAATAAAATAAGAAACTTCTCTTTTTTTCTGCAGGCAGCGCCAAGCATCATCAAGGAACCGATCAATTCACAACAGCTGTGAGTGGCTATTTCTGCCTCAGACTTCAACAGTTTAATTGGAGAAGTGTGGTAAAAGTTATCAGCTCCCTGTCCAGCCAGGTTAATTCTGAGGTTAACAAACTACAATGCAAAGAAAATCAATCAAGTGGTGTTTTTCTCTCTCGCTCCAGATCGCATGATCACGTTCCTGCCAGCGGAAGGGCAGTCAGCTCTTCTCAGTCTGTGGTCTCCCACTGTGGAGGGAGTAACTTATGAAAAAATTGGTTTCCTTTACTAACACACCCTTCTGCCTTTCTCATTCAATGCCTACGTAACCATCAAGCTGAAGGGGTGGTTGCTAATATCACAACTGCCCGTGATCAGGTTCTGCAAGAGCCATTCTCTTCTGGATGTTCCATGAGTGGGTTTTGTGCTGCTTTAAGCTTTTCAAAAGATGTCAAAACTCAAAAGAGGTGTTAAAATACTTTTCAGCAGCACTTCTGCAAAAATGCTTGTGGTTTTTGCTGCCACCTTATCACCTCTACTGCTCCAAAATGATTTGCACTGCTTGTTCACCCTGTGGCAAATGGCAGCAGGAGGCCACAGTGATTTTTCCAGAGGATCTACAATTGGAATACACCCCTCATCCTAGAGAATGAGTTAAAAATGTCCCAATGGGAGAGGTGATGGCAGAGAAATTGTTTTGTTTCCTGACTGTACAAGTGAAACTCACAGAGGCCTATTGGTAGGGATGATTTAGAAGTGAAATTTAAGAATTTCCAGCTCAGCTTCAAACAGATCAACTTAGAACTGGGCTAATGATACACTTCCATAGCGTGCTTTGAGAAACTCTGGTTAAGATACCTGAGTATGTGCTAATTACTACTAATAGAGCTAATAGGGTAAACTTGAAACTCTTGATATTCTCTACTTCCATCATATTGCTTTCAAAATCACACATGTTCCCCCAGAGAGTAACAAGGTTAAAAAAGAAAAACAGCAGACATTGTGAAATACTTTTTTCCCCGCTGTGGAATGGCTTTCCAGTTTTATTTTTTATTATGCATTATAATAATAGAAAATAAAACAGCCTCAATACAAATTAAATGCTTTGATCTATCTGCAGCTCTCTTCCCTTTGGTTTTGAGCAGAGTTTCAGAACCGAATCAAAATGAATCCAGGCTTGAAGATGTCAGGCTCTGCAATGAACTGGAAGATGCATCCCCAGCAGCCCAGCTTGGCAGCACAAGCTCTGTGTGCTGCAGGGCTTCCCTAGAGATCTGCTCCATTGCTTGGGCACCAAAGAGAGAAGATGCCCCAAGCCTTGCATTCACAGTGCAAGTCTGACTGGAGCTGCCCTGTGGTTGCTGCAGGGAATATGGAGACCAGTTCATGAACTTCTAATAATGCTGTTTGGTTCTCTCAAGCTGTATATAAACTGACTGGAGGGTTCATGTTGCAAACTGCTCCAGCAGGATCTTGGTCTCCTAAGTGTTAAGGGAAGGGGAAAGGCAAGAGAAGCTCCCTGCCAGGCTGCACACTGCTGTCTTCCTGCTAAAACCAGGGGTGGCAAAATTGGGGTGCAGGCAGGCAGTACACCCTGCATGTCTGAGACCCTTGCTGCATCCTGTAGCAGCAAAAACAGCCCAGGATCTCAGTGCTAAGATATCATCTGCATCCAGTGAAGAGGGAGGAGATTCCTGATTCTCCTGCCCTCACATAATTCATGCAAAGGCAGGAAGGAGGAAAGAGCATTTCTAGAGTCCTTCTCCTGTGACTGGGGAACTGCAGTCTCACTCATCCAGCTGCCACTGGGTAATCAACATCTTGCCCAGAGCAGCCAGGGAAGGAGGAGCTCATGGCTCAGAGCCACATCCCCACACCTGGCCTCTTCCAAGGAGAGAATGCTGCCCATTCCTCAGGGATGCTAAGTCCAAAGGCATGAATATAGCAGGAGTTTGGGGTTGCTGACCCTAAAATGGACCTTCAAAAACAGTTTCCTCAGATATTACCTTGAGCGCTCTCTCTGTGTATTCTTTCCAACAAGCTCTTGTTAGAATATCTGTAGAAAATAAATTCTGGAGAGCCATGAGCACAGCCAAGCAGATTAGTTTAAGACAAGCAAGTATTTGTGGGAAAGTTTGTATTTGTACTATCCACCCAGCCCCATCATACAGCATTTTCCATGAGTACATAACTTCACTGATGTACCTTTTGATCAGAGAAATAGATCAATTACTATGTGTTCATTTCTGTGTTTTTGAGCTATGAGGCACCAGCAAAAATGTTGGCATTTCCTCTAAGAAAAGTTTGGTTTTGGCTCTAAAGTTCACTTGAAGAGTTAACATATCTGGAGCCATGACCTCAAAACCACAAATAGAAAGAAAAATAATGTGAGATAGATGAGCATGAAGTGCTGGAAGCCCTAAAGAGTGAAAAACAAATTTCAGTATGTTTTGTAACCATCCTCTTGAGTTAGGCATAAAAGACATTTTAATAAAACTGCACCCTAGAGCCCACAGAGATTTGCTTGATAAATCACACTCAATGGAATGTGGGATGAAGGCTGGGTCCATAGTTCTCCAGCTCTGAAAACACCTACCAACCCTCTGAGCAAGAAAGCTGGTGTTGGCCACTACTAAGCCTCCTTTACTAGTCACTAGACTCTACCAGCACTCATTCCCACAGGCAATTCAGTAAGCCTTGAAGCCCAGTGGTATTTTTCTCATGGAAAACCTTCTGAAGAAAAAGGAAACTTCAGACAAATCACTACACTTCGTTTGTGAAAAAGATCCAAGCTGACCACCAGCTCCAGTTCACCCCCTGCCCAGCCAGCCTCTTTTGCGGCACCTCCTGGGCTGCTCACATTGAACCAGACACCACAGGGGGCTGGTGAAAGACTTTGACTTTAATTTTTCCCCCTGATCCTGATGAAAATTGATGTCAAAATACAGAATGTGGCTACTGGCTGGTTATGCCAGATTGCAACATTCTCCTGCATTACGATGCACTTTATCAGGGCCTAAAGATCTCAGATTCTGCAAAAGAAGCCACCAAAAGACTCAGAGACCTTTTATGTTCTGCCCCACAGAAGGTGTAGATGAGGAAGGATGTGCTGCTTATATCTCATGCATCTTTCATTTGTGGGCATGGACTAGTAGGTAGATTCACAACTCTTCTGCCAGAGCAGCTCAGTCTACTTTGCGGGGGGCAAATCTTCTTGGGTCCACTGATCTACAGGAGGATACAGTCTCCTCCGAATTTCAACAGCACCAGCACAATAAGGATTACATATTCTTATGCAGCCTTTGACAAATGTGTCATAAATAGGAGCCCATCCCTTGACACCCACAGGTTTTGTTTCATGTAGGTCCCTCTGTTTTGTAGCAAAAACATTGTGCAAATCATTCAAAAACTGAAAATCCTCCCATACTTCTTAGCAAACCCACTGCTGAGGTGAAAACAAGAGGCAAATCCTTTCATAGGCTGCAGGGAGAGGCTGGGAGAGCTTTACTTCAGGAACCCCATTATCCCAGAGACCACGGTGTCAATGGGGACACTAAGACTTCACAGCAATCAGTCTTGAAGACTGCAAAGATGTCACAGCCAGAGTTCTCCTTTCCATACCTCCAACGCTCCACTGAAGTGGAAGTGTTCATCCTTCCTCCATCTTGCTCCATCCATTGCTTTTCAGGCCACTTTCTCTGATCCTTCTCCTGCTCATGAGATTTCATTTCAGGCTGACATCTCTTTGGCATTTCCCAGAAATACACTCTGACGAGAGGCTAGAATTTGGGTGTACCCAAATAAAAAGACAGAGGAAACCAAAATTAGATCAGTAATTTCATGTGTGGAAAATACCACACAAACATTTCCAATTTTGTCCAAGTCAGAAAAGAGAAGGGGAAAACCAAGCAGCCATGAAAACTAGGCCAAATTTTCACAAGCTTTGATTAAGATATTGTGGCATGGGGATCCTTAAACTTGTGTGAAGAGTTTTGAGTTATTGATTTGATCGTCTCAGGAGAAGGCCTTAGAGCTCAGATGCGAGATGCTCTTTCTGTTTTCAGCTCCAAGATGGAAAAAAGAGAATTATTTGAAGCAACCAGTTCTCGTGACATATACTGGCTTCTGTTTCTCTACCTCTTAAATGAAGGTACTCAGTGTTAAATAAAGCAGATGAGAAAGTGAGGGGTGCCCATGCAACACCAAGAGAGATGGATCAAGAACAGAGGACACCATTCATTGGGCTTTGTGCCACGTGTCCCCCATGTCCCAGTGGTCATGTGTGCTTACGTGTGCTCCTCACTGTATATCAAGGGGTGTTTTATAACTCAGGAGAATGGTGGTCACCGTACTGGGTGGTGATCCTTTATTATAAAAAGCTGTGTTAAGAGCTGGGCACTGAAATGATTTTGCCATAAATGACTGGAAATGGGATCATGAACATATCAGTGTGGAAGGAACCAAGTGTCACAGGGGTCTGTCTTAAATCCAGTTTTGAGATAACCCCTTTGTTAATGGGGAGCAACAATGCCTAAAAGATCACCATAGATGGTCCCAAATTATGAAACAACTAATTGGCAACTTGGGCTTAAAAAAATCGTTTAAGGAAAAATTAAAAAAAAAAAAAAAAAAGAGAGATAGAAAAAAAAATCTCCTTGCCTTCAAGCACGGGGTGCTTTAGTAATGCCACACACTCTGCTCGGATGGGACTCATGGTATCCAGTTGCAATTGAGTGAAAGCAAGAGGAGACACAAAAATAGCTCAGCAGCCCATGCTCCCACCCCCAGAAAATGACAAAACATCCAGGAGCAGTTGCATGTTGCATGGAGCTGTGTGCTGCAGCTACAACCTGCCAGCACCCCTCTGTTTGTGTCCCAGGGACTGGTAGGTTGTAGCTGTGCTTGAGGACAAAACCCACGCTTTGTTTAGCACCCATTTGATACCCTTCTTCCTCTGTGGTTTCTCATGGGGTTTCCAAGCAAGAGAGGTCTTGCAGAGAGGCTGTCACCTCACTCTCAAGCCAGGTTTCGGGTGCTTTCATTTCCATCACATCACAGTTTCTGAAAGTAGAAAAGATGATGCTGAGACCCACAGACCAGCAACCATTTGAATGTCTCCATCCTGCATACAAAGCCTCAACAAAGGCTGAAATAATTTTGCATATGAAACAAACTGCCTCTGCTAAACCCCAGACATGAGTCCCCAAAGGCAACACCACACTGGCCTCAGGCCAGGAATCAGATAAGGACAACCTCCCCCAAGCTGCAGGCTGAGCTGGATGCAGTTAGGAAAGGGACAATATCACACGCATCTGACACCCAGGACCAAATTCATTGCCTTGGGATGATGTGCTGGGATCTGTTTGTGTCCCATTTCCTCAAATGCTGCCCAGTTTTGTGGTCTCTCTGATCATCCTCAGATGCTGGAGTCCGAGGGCCATCATCCCCCCTGTGCCATGGTCCCACTATCATCCTCTTCTCCATGCTGTGGTAATGCTGACCAAGAGGAAAAGGCATTGTTTGGATTACCTGGGCTCTGTTACTCCTTGGGTAAGCACTGTGGATATTTTTGACTCTCCTTTTTAATTCCAGCTGAAGTCGCTGCCACAGTCAGCTCTCTTAGTAGATTGCTTTTGTGATTTATGCAGGTCCAGAAGAGTCCAAGGATCATTTATCTTCAAACCAGGAGAGAGATGAAAGAGTCACGGTAGTAAAACTTCCTGCAGAGCTAGATCTGAGCATCAAAGAGGGGAAAATGTCATTGTTTTACTGAGACAAGGAAACGTGAGGCAGATTTTAATGCTAGGGGATTTATTTTTTAACTGAATAATTTGTAAAAAAAAAAAAAAGAAAAAAAAGGGAATTTTTCATAGAATCATAGAATAGTTTGGGTTGGAAGGAACCTTAAAGATCATGTAATTCCAACCCCCCCAGCATGGGAAGGGACACCTCCCACCAGACCAAGGCTCCATCCACCCTGACCTTGAACACTTCCAGGGAGGCAGAAGCCACACCTTCCTTGGGCAACCTGTGCCAGTGTCTCATCACCCTCAAATTAAAGAAAATTTTGGGAAGGAAGAAAGCTTTGGAAAATGAAAGGAGGGCAAATGAGCTTTGTAGATACTGCCTGGGAAGGTCTCCTTGGGGAGGTGCATAAAAAGTGGAGTGGAAGCAGAGGAGGCTGCAGCAGGCAGGGCCAGGCTGTGGCTTCTGCTGGGAGAGAGCAGTGGTACCTGTGTGGCCACGATACCCAGGGGAGATGTGCTACCAGCCCTGCCCCATCATGTCTGCATGAAGCCACGTGCTCAGGTGACACAAAGGTCTGCCCACAGTCATGACGCGAGTGTATGGGTCTGCACAGCAGCACACAAGGGGAAAAAGAAGGCTCCTTATCTGGGAAAATCCAAATGGAAACAGGGGAAATGCCGCCCGGCTGCGCTCGTCCTCCTGCGCTGCTGAGGTTGGGCACAGTGGGGTGTCCTCGACTGGGGGGCTGGGGGAGCATCATGCAACCACAGCAGCAGGTCCTGTGGGGCTGGGGACCATCCTCTGCACTCACCCTTCCTCAGGACTTGACACCAAAGCACAGATCTTGGGAAATTTGATCATGTCAGAGAGCTGGAAGGAAACTGAAAGACGGAGAGGGCTGGGAAAGGGTCTGTTTACATTTCCAGCAGATGCTATCTAGAGGAGGAAAATACTTTATTTTCCCTGTGGACTGCCAGCTGATTTTTCTTGCAGCAGGCACTAATGGAAAATAATAAAACCCATTTTAGTCAGGCTGTATCTAGAACACTTACAGGTCAAGCCAGTACTCAAACCAGACCGTTATAGAACATAACACATTAGTTTGTCACCAGTGTCTACAGTGGCCAGGGGATTTTTACCATTTGAAATTGAATTTTATAGGTCAAGACCTTTAGTGGGCCTTGAAAAACAGTTCATCTCTGAAGTCAGCGTGAACGTGGAGGCAATTACTGGGTGTAAAAACACACAACCTCTGTGTTTGTAAACAGTGCAAAAAACCAAAGGGGACACGCGGTGGGAACAGTGATATGGCTAGAAACATAAGAATATAATAATTGTTATGGAATCAAAGATTTCAGTATCACCTTCCTGCAGTTAAATCAAACCCACAAAATGCACAGGAGGAATCTTTCACTGAAAATTGTCTTCTTAATTTAGAATTTAAAATGCACTGATGACTGTAAAGGAAGCTTGGTCATAGGAGCCCAAGTTTCTTAGAAATGAGTCAGAAGTAGATCATTTGTTTAGGAGAGATTAACTTATTTCAACATTCAGATAACCTCAAACATCTTCCATGTGGTTTTATATTTCACAGAATTAATCAGAGACATGAGCTGATGCCTGGAGTTCCACACACACGTGGATGCCTCCATTTTCTTTTCCATCCCCTCCTGTTTCACAGCCCCCAGCCCCCTGGCACTCCCACTCAAGGGACTCAGGAAGGCCATCTGAGGGCACCCTGTATTTGTACTTTGATTGCCCAAATTACAGACAATCCCCCCCAGAAGCCCAGCTTTGAGCATGCTGGAAGCTAAAGAGATTTCTCACCTTGTTTCACACTCTGTCCTCTCACCTTCCCCATCTCTGCAGCCCCAGGAACAAGAACCCCCTGTACCACAGGGTCTATCATCCTCAGTGCTGTTCCTGCCATCCAGGGTTTTATTTTATCCACGTGCCAACCAGCTCTGGCATCCTTGGAATCACTGGTACTGGGGGGACTGGTTGGATCACTTAAGTGACCTGCCAGGTGGGAGAGGAAGCTTCATCACTTAACTCATTTGCACACCACCTTTTCTGCCACAGGCAAATAGATGCCTGCCGGCTGATGTTGATCACAACC
This sequence comes from Calypte anna, assembly GCF_003957555.1. Classification (NCBI taxonomy): domain Eukaryota; kingdom Metazoa; phylum Chordata; class Aves; order Apodiformes; family Trochilidae; genus Calypte; species Calypte anna. The sequence continues at coordinate 18,978,831 of NC_044255.1, read as the reverse complement.
GATGTTTATTAATTAACCAATAATTAATTAACAGCAAAACAGTGAGACTAGGCTGCAAACCCCTCTCAGCTGAGCAGATCCTCATGAGTGGCTGTCAGAATGAGGACATTTGCTTGCTCAGGGCAGGTATGATGCAGACATCCCCCACTCATCTCCTGTGCTGAGGAGTGAGGGATCATTTTCCCCATCTTATAGCTAAGGCATTAGCAGAGCTTTGGCAAAGGATCAGAATGGTTTGAGTTGCTAGGCACCTTAAAGATCATGTAATTCCAACCCCCCTGCATGGACAGGAACACCTCCCATGGGGCCAGGTTGCTCCAAGCCCCATCCAACCTGGCCTTGAACCCTTCCAGGGATGGGGCAGCCCCAACCTTACTGGAAAAGCTGTTCCAGCACCTCAGACACTCACACAGTGAGTTCCTGTAGGAGCTCCCTACAGCCTTCTACATCAGAAAGACATTTATTGGTCCTTATCTGAACCATGCTTTGTTTTTCTGGTACTCCCTGTTGTATTTTTTCACTTGGCTCACTGAGCAGCATCTTCCAGGAGGAGGGGGCAAAGCCACAGCCTGTTGCTGAGGGTCTGAACCACATCAACTCTGCCACGTTGCTTTTGTTCCCCAGTCAGCACGTGTGCCAAGCAGCTACACACAAATAATTGTTGTATTTTAATTTCCTTCCTTTATCTATTTTTAACCCAAAGCTAAGTGTGCATCCCGGGACTGAAGGGCATTGTGTTGCTAGTAACTGATGGTAGGTGGGAAGTCCATATGGCTACTCTGTTTCCCAGCAATATCCACTGAAGTCTGGAATCACTATCATTTCTGCAGGTTTTTCCTGTAATTCAGCTTTGGTAGAATCCCCTCTCAGGCAGGAATTAATAGCATGCCGTGGCTGTATGAAACATCGATCAATTGTTGGTTTGTTTTTTTTTTGGTGTTTATATGGAGAGCCACACAGGCTGTTAAACAAGGATCCAAGAACAACAATATTAAATCTGCTAATGTTTAGACAATGACAAAGATCTCCAGTTGCTCAAGCTGGTAGTGAAAATGCCTTTTTTGTGCTATGTGAGGCACTTGGATGGACAGCAATTGTCACTGTGGAGAAGGCAGCAGTGTGAGCCCCTCCATGAAGGTGGAAGTGATGGAAGAAGAGGTCTCAGGGCAGAGAGTTACAAACAGCACTTGTATCTCCAAATCACCATTGTGCAATTCTGCACAGTACCTGAAAACCCCATTGCTGTTTTTTTCCCAATGTTTTTATCATCCTAAGGCTTCTAAAACCTTCCTTGTCCATGGAGAAGTAAGATTACCAAGTAAAATTCAATGTAAAACTTGAGGGAAGACAAAAAAAGAGTTCAGTTTAAAGAGTATATGAATATCAGAAATAATACGGTTCATGTCTGCAGGCTGCTCTGGCTGCTGGCAAATGCTCCCTCATTCCAGGGACCTGTGGTTTCCTACGGGTACACAGAGCTCTCTGCGGTGCCACTGGACCACGTTCTGCAGCTCTACCCTCAAGCAGCACTTTGATCATCACATTTTCAGATGACAAAAAAATTGCACGGGCTGTTCAGACCTGGGTCTGATGGTGGTTTTCATGTTGAATCAGGTGCTGAGCTCCAAGTTTTGGATGAGCTTGCTGTCATGTCCAGCTGATCCAGCCTGCAGAGCAGCGGCAAGAAGCCGACAGGAGCTGCTGTCAGCAGGAAGGGCTTAGGGGAAGGACCCAAACATGCAGAACAGAGAGAATCCCACTGCTGTAAAATGCAGTGACTATGGACATCTCTGTGGATCAGCCCACAACTCGTATCAAGTGCCAGTGGGAACCACCTTGGGTGCAACTCTCCACCTAGCTGCTGATTTCAACCCAGCTGCAAGGTCTCCAGCACAGGGAGTTGACTCCCATGGAAATTAAATGTATGCAGGAACTTCAGGATCAGGCATGCTGATTTTTCCTCTGCTGCTACAAGCCTGTTGCACAACAACATGCCTTCAGTGCTGAGCAGGACCTCCACTTTCTGCATAGCTCCTGGTTGCAAAGCTCCTGCATTCCTGCCTCCCACACACCTGCTCCAGGAGCTTTCCCCCCCTCCCCTCCCTCTGCAACCAGTGCAGAGATGAAGCCAACCCCATGCAGTGATTTAGATGTTAGGCTGGCTGAACTGCCCCAGGAAATTGCCTCTTTCTCTCTTCCCTGGCAGTATGTGGTGTGTCCCCATGCAGCAGCACAGTCTGGGTGCCAAAGGTGAGGTGAGCAGGTTACCCAGGGTGGGCTGTCCCATGGGGATGTGTCCACACAACCCTCAGCTCCCACCCCCACTCCCAGCTCAGGTATTTCACATCCATCTGATTCCATTCATCATTAATTTCTGTTTTTTTGTTTGGTTGGTTTTTTTTAATACTGCTACTGCTGACTCCACAAAGGTCTCTGCAACATAACAAGAGAACTTTTTTAATGACTCAGAGATTTCTAAATTAAATGTAAAATGTTTATTGCTGAGATGCACGGCCATATATTATACATTACTGTTTTAATACAATAATGTAATTCTGGTAGAAATTATCCATGTGAGCTGCAATCAATTTTAGCTACTACTCTGTGTGTTTGACAACCTGGTCATTCAGCTGTGGAAAAGCACTTTGACTTGATTACTTACACTGCTGATAATTGCTGTGGCTTTTGGCAGTGTCGGGCCCTTATTTTGCTCCCTGAAATTGCCAACACCATTTGTGGAGGGACCAGGCCTGGCTGCAGCCACTCTGCCAAACCCTTGTGGCTTTACCCGATGCTGAGGAATGTGCAGACTCCAGCACAACCCTTGAAGACTCATTCCAACAACGTGGGGTTTCCTGGGCTGCCACCAGGCAACCAGCATTGTCCTTCCACCTCTAGGATCTCCCCTCACAATGGCCCATGGCTGTGGTCCCGTTGTTCTGGTGGCAATCACCATTTTGCTGATGTGACCCCAAAATTCTGTACTCCCCTTGCCAGGTGGGCTTCAACATTTGCCCTGTGTCCTGTGGGTTTTGGTTTGTCTCCACAGGGAGTGTGCCAGGACAGCCATGGTGGAGGTGTGCATTGTGCAGGAGTGAAAAGAAGGAATGATATTTTAGGTGATAAGAAAAATTCCCAAAGGGGAGAGAGGCTGAGATAATAAACTCACAGTAGGGATGTGAAGACTTGGAGGCATGACTACATTTGGGTAGTTATTATTCCATTATCTTTCTTCCTGAGGTTCATCTGCCCGTGTGTCAGTTCCAGGGATGGATGCCTGAAATGCTCATTAGCCCAGGGGCTGAGTTATCCTTGGGTACTCACCCATCCCCACGGGCCCTGCCAAGCTGAGCAGGGTCCCCTCCCCAGGCAGAACATCCATGCTTCTCCATCATGCTCCTTGCAGGATCACTTGCTGACATCACCACAGCACAGGGAAATTCCAGCCAGGGACCGGCAGCCTGGAGATATCAGATATAATATCAGCCTAACCAAAAAGCTTGTTCCTGGCCCCAAAGAGCTTACAGACCTCCCCACCTGTAGCCCACAGAGGAAGCAGGTCCCCACAGTGACCCTGAAGCCACAGTGCTCTCAGAGTGCCTCTGATGTTAACCCAAGGTGTCAGGCAAGAGGGGAAGGTTCCTGCTGGCGTTTGGTCACCGCTGACTCTAACCTAAGGATGTATAAATCAGAGTGAGGGCTGATGCTCGTAGCCACCAGCTCTCAGCTGTGTTCAGCTGATTTATTTTGCGTGGAAACAGCAGTAGCAGTTTATGCCTCCTGGTGCAGATTACAAGATAAATCTGGCTTTCAATGAGACCCATCGGTGACTGACGCTGACAGAGCTTCTAAATCACCGCAGCTGCCTGGATATAGCCACAGGCTACATTTGGCCCTGGAGGTCAGGTCTCTTTTTGGCTGGTGTAAATCAGCACAACTTGGATTGAGATGTGGTGTCAGGCTCAAGCACTGGACTCATTTTTATTTAAGTGTCTGTATGGTAATCCCAGCCCAGTGAAACAATGAGGGATGCAGACCTTCTCTGCTTGAACTGCCAACTTTTGCCTCGCTAGGGTCTGCTTTTCACTGTGAAAGCTTTATGTATCACCTAAAATGTCTCCTTCTGGGTGCTATATAGGTGCTGCTTTTAAGACCCACCTCACACTGTCCCATTCATACAAAGCTGAACATCCTCCTCAGCACAATTTCAATTACTAATATGCTCCAAAAGCTTTTCCATTGACTTTGACACCGCAAACACTTGGCAGATGGTGTCCTGGGCTCCCTGAAAGTGCCAGCACTGTTTGCTCCTGGAGATAGTCTGGCCTTGCCTGGATAAACTCCCCAGTATTAAGTTACTGAGGACTTCAAAACACGAGATGAAAGTCCTCACTGTACTCCAGCAGGTTCTGATCTCTTCTGAAATACACTCCTCTGCCACTGGCAGGTTTGGCATTGCTGCCATGACAGCCAGGGACTATCCTTGTGCTCTCCTTGGTGGGACTGATTTCACTTTCTCATGAACACAACCCCAGAGCAGGGTCAGATGTGCAGAGTGGGCAGAGGCACTCGTCTGCTCCACCTGATCCTTGGCCAGGGGTAGATAGTTGACATCATGGGAGCACAAGAGTGTGTGTATCCTCTATCAGCATCATACCCAGACTGTAAGGTCATTTCCAGACAGGTTTTATCTGGACAAATTACACCGTAAAAGAAATAATCTCACCAAAGTACAGTATGTCATAAAAACAACCTCTTTTTGAAATTAATTGTATTTTGCAATTTTTCTTAGATTTTTGCATGGTCCAGGACGCACCAGACTGTGTGGCAGCAGTCCACGGTCTGGGCTGGAGAGTAAAAAGGAAAACACCAGCTCATTCCTCTCCCTCTTAAAGCCGCTGCTCCTTGTGCTGAGAGCCTGAAACAGGCAGCCCTGGCTGGGTCCCTCAGCTCCCACTGCCATTTGTGGATGTTTCACATTGCCCATTGGTCACTATATTCTCAGTTCCATACAATGATGCTTCAGTCTGATTTTTCCAGAGAAAAGTGAGTGTTGGCTGTATCACTCAGCACCCACCTACCTCCCAGCCTGTCACCGGCCTGGCAGAACACAGGGGTGGTTGTGGTGTGAATACACACGGTGGGTGCAGTCACCATAGATGGTCACTAAGTAAACACCAGTCAAATGGGTCCATGCAATTTTAAAGACTATTGTATTTTCTGTAGAATTCCATCAGTCTTAGAGACAACTGTCACTCAGGGGCCAGAGTGCCCCAGGGATGGGGCATGATGGACATGACATGAAACCCAAGGCAAGCAGACAGCAAGGGAAATATTTTTCAAAGCTTCTTTATGTCTTTGTGAAGCAAAAGCTAAAGTAAAAAATGTTCTGTTTCTCCATCTTGGCAATGTTCAGAGAGGCTGGCAACTCTGAACTGCCTTTGCAAGTGAAAGGACATATCCTGTGGCTTTGGGGTGTGTATTTATCTGTTTATTGAGCCTTTGTTCTGAGGAATTCATTTTGCCATACTTTCGATAAACATCCATTCGAAGCAGTTTTCTACAGTTACAAATTCTCTTTATGGCTTTCATTACCATCCTGATTAGACCCCTGAGGGCAGAGCATCAGCTGGTGCAACAGGACATCGTGCCACTGATTGGCTTTATGGCAATTAGCACTAGTTGCAAATTTATCTCCTCATGTAACTTAGTAGCTAGATGGCACTGAAGGTATTTTGTGGCATCTACTGTCTCAGGTATGGCAAAGAGATGACTAATTTGCCTGTGAGTGGTAAATAATTGCAGAAATTAGTATTATTCGTTTTTATTGCTCTTGGGCCAAATTCTGGCTGCTGTTATTGCTGTCTCATGTAGGTGTTGTGACTGCAATAACATCTTGAAGTGATAACCAATTCAGAGCCCTCACTCTCCAGCCTGTCACATCCCAGCTCCATCAGCATCCAGTGAGAGGACTGGTGCTCACACGTGTTAGTCACCTACTGCAGATGGTCTGAAGACAGGCAGAGACACCACGGAGGTGCAAAATAAGGCACACACGAGATGTGGATCAGTTTAAGAGAGGAATAAGAAAATGGAAAATGCTGGGGGAAAAAAAAATGCTGTTTCTGGTACTGTTTAGAATCTGTGACTTGGCACAGGGCTTTCATTCCTCACCACAGAGGGGAGTTGCCAAACTTGGGAGCAGCTCTGGAGTCTCATGATTTCATCTCCTTGGCTGCTGGTACGAAACCCTGGTGCTCCAGGATCCTTATTTATTTTATGATTCAAGCAGAAAGTTCTCAGTCAGAATCACAAAATCATTATAGCTTGAACAACATGTTCAGTGATTCAAGACCATTTCTCACCCATGTTAGTGCTTCCCTTGCTGCTCTGCTGACTCCACCACAGTTCTCTGCAGAGTTTCTCCAGCTTCAGGATTACCTTCTGGCACGGCTCCTGGTGAATGAAAATAGGAAGCTGGATTGCTTCACTAATAATCTTATTTCCAGTTTGTTTCAATTGTGCTTCATTTCCAGTGCTTGCTTCTTGTTAAGTGCTTGCTTCTTGTCTCCCTGGTTCAAGGCATGTACAGCACATATATGTTTGTGCATAAGAGGGCTCTGCAGAGAAATAGAGGAGCCATTGCCCAGCTCGCTGCAGACAAGTCTGTGCCAACTGCCCAGCACTGATCTGGGAAGGAAAATTCATTCCAAGACCTTTGGGACTGGAAGGCTGCAGGTCTGTGCAAGGAAGCTTGGGGACCACACTCTGGTGCAGGTTGGGGAGTTGCTGGGGGCCACCAGAGCAGCTCCTTGCCATGTCTGGGATGTCCCTTGCAAGCACAGCCCATGGCAAAACCTGCACAGAAGACAAGTGCAAGTCATGGGATATTTATAAATGAGGTTTACCTCTGGTTAAGTCCAGACTGAGTGTTTTTTGAGGTTGCTTTTGTCCTTGCCTTCATCAGCCCCTATCTGAGAGCCCATTTCCCTCTCAGACCAGTGCTCTGATGGCAGCCACAGAGACTGCAGTGTGTGGAGGGGACAGGGATGCCTTTTCCTGATATCCTGCTGATCTGGGGAATATTTCAGAGCCATGTTGGTGGATCCAGCTGCCTGACACAAGATACTTCTGACCTACTTGTCTGTGCAGAGTAGTAGTAGCAAGGAGGAAGAGGGTTACATTGCTGCATAAAAGGAGCTGTGCATCTGATTGACCTAATTTTGGTCTTCCTTGCGCTCTTTTAACTCCACTGGCTTCAGCAAAGAAGTGCTGGTTTGCACCAGAAGAAGGTGACCTGATTTCCATGGTCTGCTCTCACCACACACTGGGGCTATGGTGTTATTGCTGTCATCCACTGTCCCATTTTCCCTCAATTCAGGTTTCTGCAGGACCACAGGAGGAAGATGGGTCCAAAGATGGACACAGCCAAGCCAAGACATGGGGCAGCAGGAATCGGGCAACCCCCATGGCCAGGCCTGCATTTTGGGTTGCTCTAATCCAAGTTTTCCTGTTTTCTTAAAAACTCACTGACCAAATCATAGTGAGAAACCCACAGTGTGGCATCCAAGCTGCAGGATAATACAAGGGTGAGCTTGGCTGGGCAGGGAGTTCCGAGCCCCAGCCCCAGCCTACTGCAGATCTGTCCGCTCCTGGCATCCTGAACCAACACCAAGCTTTGAGTCCTGCATCTGGAGGATGTCCCTCTGTGATGGTGAAGGACCTGGAGACATCAACCTCCCCATATACCTCAGTCACCATCCTCTCCCTCCAACTGCACAGCAGCTTTGAAACCCCATGAGAGCTGCAGCAGATGAGCCTTGGTGTTGAAGTTTGTTAATTAATATGCTCCAGTTAACTGTGTCAAAGGCTTTCTTCAGCTCAAGCAGAAGGGCTCCTCACGTTTCCTGTGATGAGGGGCAGTGAGGGTGTTGGTGGTGGGTGCTGACAGCATGGCAGGGTTGAAGATGCTGGAGCAGGCCCTGCTCTGGGTGACAGCTGGTTGTGGACTGCCCTTTTGTAAGCTCAGATAAAGCATGGGAGATGAGCTAGCATGACTCTGCTACTGCTAAAATCATCAGGCATCCTCTGATAAACGGGCAGGAGAAGTCCAGCTTGAGCAGCTGCTAATTCTTTGGGACTAATTTGTATTATTTCCAGAGAAGAACAACAAGGTGCACAGAGTCAGGCCAGGAATGAGAAATGTCTCTGTTTCTGAGCCCGACACCTCAAGGAGGAGATGAACCTGGCTTGCAGAGGCAGAGGAGCAGGTATAGCAACTCTGGCTTGCAGGGCATCCCTGTATTTCCTGTCCCCTTATGCTTATTCTGGTTGACAAAAGCAGGGTTTTAAGTGCTTTATCAAATATAACTATGCAATAACAACCTGGCCATCTCAAAATACTGTTGTCCCCAAAGAAACCCTGAGGAAGACTTCACTCAGACCCATCCCCCAAGGGAACAGTGATAAAATGAAGATTTAACAACAGTCCCAAAATGTTGGCTTTCCATGTGGGCCCTGTTATTTGAAGTGAAAATAAACAAAAAAGAATTCCTGCCCTCCAAACCTCACCTAAATAAAAGAGAGCTGGGGCTGGGTGGACGCCGAGATCGGATCTCAGGAGTTTATTACTGCTGGCAACAACCTCACCCATCCTGGAGTCTGTAAATGCCTTAAAATATCTGCCTGGGGTTTCTGGAGCAGCTTTGCATCCTTCTGGGGTTGGGTAAATTTTATGGCTATAATCAGGCGCCTCCATTACTCATCTCTGCTCTTTCTACCCAAAACGTCTGACAAGTTCAGCTGCTAAAGGCAATCTGTGAAAACAAGGGCCTGAAATCTCAGATTGCCCAAGCACTGCCTCATCTCCTGCCTCGTGTCTAATGAGGGAAGGGGTTGTGCTGACAGGCACTGGCTGGCCAGGGAAGAGAGGGAAAGGAGAGCTGAAGTGATAAACTCCTCAATTTAAAGTGATGTTTTCTCTGTTACCCACTGCTTGGGTTCTGATAGCCTTTGCAGAGTTAAAAGAGACACCAGGAGAAGGGGAAAGGAAACAAAGAAAAAAAGAATCCTTCCCCCTGCCTGATTTTCAGATGTCTGGTTTATACCATTTATTTTTAATTCTAATGTGACATGGTTTAATGTTCTGCCAATGAAATCAGACTGCTGTGTCAGCCTCCTGGCTCTCACGTCGTGACGTGGGAGGGTTGAAGTGGGAATGAAAATTTGCTGTGTTATTGAGATGAAGTATTTGAGTTGACCCAGAGAGGTTGTCCTCATCCATATGGAATTCCTCAGGGAATTTCACCGGAATTCCTCAGGAAACTGGGGAATGGAAAACGTAGGTCAATAGCAGAGGAAAAACAAGATTTGTCTGCTGCCCAGGAGAAATTTTTTACTATTTGAAAAAGTAGATCTGGCTCCCCATAGCCCAGATGATGGGTGTTTCAGGAGGTCAGGCTCTACCTAAAGCACTGCTGGCTTTATCCCAGAGGACCCTGTGGATGGGAGAGGTCACAAACCCTGTTCCCACAGAGCTTCTCTGAACCTCCCAAAATGCTGGTGTAGCACAGCAGGGCTGAGGCTACCCTTGGGTGCTGGGATCTGTGGACAAGCCAGGAATTTCCAGCAAGGGCTGGATCTCTATCTCCACTGACTGAGAAAAAACCTGGTCTCCAGGGAGGCCAGACAGGTCTGTTTCATACACACTGAAACAACATGCACAAAGCTCCTGCAGGACTGCCTTTATGGGAAAATATAGAACCACTGAACAAGTAATCTTACTAATAGAACTAAAAACAAACACTTTGCACGAAAAAATGACAGATGACCTACAAATAAATAACCTCTCAGTATAAACACAGCAAGAAAAATTCATTAAGTTCCTTTTAAAAGCACTGAATTTGACCTAGCAGATCTTTTTCAGATGTTTCTCTCAAGCAAACCTAAACATCAAATAATAATTATGGAAAGGCAAGTACTATAATAATAATAATATTGATGAAAATGCATTATACATCTTTTCCTTTGATATGGGTCTCTGTGCTTTCATACAACGTTCATTATCAGTACTTCCCCCCTTGTATCTGAAGAAGAGAAACCAGCATTTTAGAGCCTGAACACTTCAGTGTGTGTGGAAGAGAGCAGAGCTGATGGGGCTTTATTTCTGATAGACTGATATTATAAAACTATCCTTCATGTCCCTAGAAAAAATTGGGATTTATTTGAAATTAAAACCAACTCAGAAAAAAAACCCCCAACCTTTTTTTCTTAAAGATTCAGCTAATGCTGTTTTCTTGTAATTTATATAATAACAATTGCTCTAATCTTTCAATGTATTTCAACAGTTTCAGCAGGTTTATGGGGGGAGATTGCTATTATTTACCTCAGTGACTGGTTTTATGGAATAACTGCAGCTTTCTGTGGAGGTAGATCAAATGCTGAAATAAAGAAGCATAAAATATAACACCAGTCTCACCACTCATGTAAGAAGCATAAAATACCCCAAAAAGGGCAAAAGGACAAAATAGGTTTTTAAAACATCAGTACTTCCAGCCACTCTATTTAAACTGACTGGACTGGTGCTTTTTAATGTTATTTATAATGGGCCTAGACAAAACACTGAGTGATCCAGCATTGGTGGCCCAAGCCAGCACCTTTCTCTCCTCTCTCCCTACTTCCCCACCCCATCATTTTGAGGATACTTCAGGGTTTTTGGGTTTTATGCTGCTGAATACAAATGTGCCTCCTGACCGGGGCTTGGAGACTGGAAAATAGTACAATAATTTTTCTTTCTTATGGGACTGCTGAAACAACCTCATTCTGGTGTAAAGGTGGGGATCAGTGGGGCTGGAAAGCTGGTGCCAGGACCAGCATTCCCATCCCCTGGCACAAGGTGCTCCAGGAACACTCAGGGATCCCATTCAAAGTCCCATGTAGTCAAGGGGCTCCTCATAGCTTCAAAGCCAGGAAATACATTCTTAAAAGCTGAAAACAGTTTTATAAACACTTAGGCCTAAATCTGGAAAACTCTAAAAATGTATTTCTTTCTCTTTTTTTTTCTTACGTGACAATTGGAAACATATGTGTCCAGCTCCTGCTGGAAGCATCTGCCCTAAGATGAACAAGCCTTGCCAGGCTATAAACCCCCCAGATCTCCACAAATCTGCAAAAGCAAAGCCTACGGGTGAACAAAGAGGGTTTCAGGAGGAGTGGGGCCCTGGTTTATGACTTTAAAATGACAAAGGCTTTCAGATACCAAAGGATTTGGCCGTGGGATTATCATAGCAATTAATGACACGAAGAAACGCCCAGAGGAATGTGATCTCTTCTTGCCATGTTTGAAGATCTTCTGTGGGCAAAACATGATCACTTTATTTATCCTCTGTCAGGGAAGAATTCTTTTTTTTTTTTTTTTTTTTCCTTGGAATGAAAAAAGGTCTGCAATGATTTCAGATATGTGAAATGAGTCACAACAGGTCAGATGCATCACACAACACTTGTCCTTCCTAAACAGAGGAGTGCACAACTACTGCAGAGTGCAGAACATGCATAAACGTGTTTGAACTTCTAAATGTTATTGAGATTTTTTTAATTTGAAACGTTACATTGGGAAAATGTGCAATAAACCAGGAGATCTTCCTCCCAAACATTGAGCCTAATTTTTAAGGCAACTTAAGGGTGCTTGAAAACATTCCAAGCGTCAAATCTGAGGAAAAAATTCATCGCTTCCTTTGCTCCTACCAGAAATACTTGTTTTAGTGCACCAAAATGCAGACGTGTAAATGGAAATCAAACACACAAAGAATTCATTGAAAAAACAAGCTGTGTACTTACCCAACACAGTTGTAATAGTTTCCTGTTGAGGAATGAGGTTGATGTTTTCAAAGCTGTCTGCAGGAGTTTCTTCTTTTTTTTTTTTTTTTTTTTTTTTCTTTCTTTTCCTGCTGGCAGTAACATCTCCCAGACAACTCTGAAAGCCTCATCCTACGTATGACAGGGGAACATGTTCCCCCAGGGATGCACACAGATCCCTGTGCTCCTAGGGATGAAAGCCACGGAAAAGAGGGCATTAGCCCTTCCTGTTATCACACGGCATGTATAGAAGTTTTGCAGGTATTTGCCAGCAGTAAAGAAGGACAGAAAACACATCAAATAAAATCTTAAATCTAAGAGTTGACTGTGCTTAAAAAGATAGTGACAGATCACGTTTCCCCATATAAATCCATGCAGAGCCAATGTCCTCCCCTGTGTAATTTCTGACTTCTATTTAGGCAAGGATTGGGCATGAGCTGTGATTAGAGCTGGCCAGGGAACAATGGGTTTGCTTCATGGCAACTGCTGAGGTCTCCAAACCTGTTTATGTTCTTCATAGGAAATGAAATAAAAACATTTCTCATGTGAGATGAGAATCTGTCAAAATGTCCACGTTCTGAGCTGAGAAATCCTCATTTCACTGCAGTTCTTCACCTGCCCTGTTCACCACAGTAGGGGCACAGGACACGTGTGCAGCCAGGAGCAATTATGGGCTGGATTTGCCTGGATGCCAAACACATCAGTGTTCAAATCAACCCATGTGTTTTGATAAAAATAGATGAAGTTGAAAACACCGTGACCACTCCTGCCTGAAATGTTCAGCTTGTTTGGGATCAGGCTGACCTGGTAACGTGTTGTGCCAGCACCCCGCTGGGATTGAAGGGGACCTACAGGGACACTCTCCTCTTCTGTTGGGTACATCTGACTAGAAAGACTTTGAAATTTTTTTTTTTTCCTCCCTAAGGTCTTAAAAATATCTGCACTGCAGGGACATTAGAGGCCTGATGGCATAGTTGGCAGGAGTGGATGTCTGCTCGGGAATCGCTGGCATTTCCTCTCCTGCCCCACGTGTTTGCTGACTGTCTGCTCCGTCCCAGAGCAGCTCAAAAACTGCTTTGCCATCCTTTCCCTGAAAGTTGCCAACCAATTATAGCTGGATAGTTTAGTCCTAACATCATCATGCTGAAGAAGTATTCTTTGACACTAAAATAACTGCTCGAACAAGAAGATCTTGGTAATCCTTGAGTTTGGAGCAGTTTGAGAAACAGCACCTCTCTATTGCCAGGGATGCAGAGGGACATATCAAAATGCTGACAGACCAAAAGGTCTGGAGGTTTTTTTTTTGTGCTGGGATTTATAGAACAGGTAAAATGCACAAGGGGGAATGCCAGACAAGTTTTTTCCCCAACTGGGTAATACAATTTTATAAAACTTGCAAGTTTGGAAAAGCTTCCAGGTCAACTCAAACTTAAAAGCCTTTGAAGTAGCCATTATATTGACATGAGAGGAGACCACCTACGGGAATGGTCAGCCTTACCCAGCTGGATATCAGCAACTCCCTTTCCAGCCTTCTACACCCAAAAAATTTCCACTCTGACCTCAGACAGCATGAGCCATTGCCTTCAGTCAACAACCAAATGGCTTCAGATGGAGTCCCACTTTGATGTACCAGCCCTTTGCTTGTGCCATTGACTGATGAAGCCAACCCCCAAGAGGCCAACTTCTTCTCTGTGATCTCCCAGATTCCCTAATCTGCAAGAAGACAAAACTAGGGGCTCATGTGGGTGGAGAAGGACTTTCCTGACACTGACATCTGAAATCTGGGCTCTGACATTACCACTAAGCTGGGAGGAGTGCTGCTTGGGGGCAAGACACAATACTTCAGCATTGTAATAAATGCCCTGAAAGTTCAGCTTCTTTCTAAACAATGTGGCCCCTTGCTTTGGAGAGGGGCGGCCAGGAAGTTTACAGTAAAGAACAGAAACCATTCTCCTCTGCCAGATTCCTCATCGTCACATGCTTAACCCCTTTGGCATGTGAAGGAAACCCAAGGGCTGCCTTTCCCATGTGAGAATGCTCGAGTTCATTAACAGCCTTCAAAATACACAGGAAACAGGGAAATTGAGGCACAGCGAGATGAAACAACTGCTTCCAGCTCTGGAGACTGTGAAGGATGCAGCCTACTTCAGAGCCCCAGCTTACTTCTGAGCTGGGGCTGATTTTGTTAAAGGAAAAGAACCCTCCACAGCCCTGGTCTCTGGACCTGCCTGCAGACAGCGTCTGGCTACTGCAGGAGATGACACAGGGCCATGGGTGGCTCCAGAAGCAGGATGAGTGGTGCAGTCATTTGGAGCATTTTTTCAGGTACCTTGCAAAAATGGCATGTGTGCTCCAGAGGCCTTTCTTCAGGCAATATTTTCAAGGGAAAGCATTCAAAGGTGCTGTTGTCCGTGTGCTGACAGGCTGCTGCATTTCAAGGCATTGGAAACTATGAGGAGATACCTACTCCTCTGCCTCTCTCCTGCCTCCTCTCTTCTCAGGAGTCAATGATTTCCAGCTCTGCTGCATGACTAACATCCCCCAGGAGTCCTCCTGACATCAGTGAAACCTTTGCAGCAAAATGGGGATTTTAGAAGACAAAGTGTCAAAAACCCCAGCTCCTTAGCATGTCTGGGCTGGCCACCACTACAGAGCTAACAGCAGCAGGTTAAGCCTGTTAAGCAGAAGGAGTGCAATAACTTTAACAAGGGCACCAGAGTTCCGAGTAGCCTGAGTGCCTTCCTTCATACTCTTCAGACTTAAACAGCCTTTCCCCAAATAAATCTCTGCTGGTTATATCACCAGCCAAAAATAGCTCAGAGGGAGGAAGATGGGTTTCTGTTGCATGCAGACACACGCGTGTCTGTATCGCCCTGAGTCTGTCATGTCCTGACTTTCAGCTGTCAGCCAGGCTGGCGCTGGGAGCAGTGGCTATTCCTGGGCATTTCCCTGGGCACTTGCCAAACCAGAGAGACAAGTCACAGCACCCCGGGGTGGCAAAACGTGACAAGTTAGAGGAGAGAGAGGAAAATGAAAGACCGAGAACAGCAAAACCTCTTCTCCCGAAAGTGTGTGCATCTGATGTTAAGGAACCTAAGCATTTATATAAGCATCAACCTGCTTCATAGTTTTTGTTTTTTTTCCAGAGAGCATGTTTCCAACTATGCTAACCCTTAAAAAAAATTACCTTCAGCAAGCCCAGGCCTTTAATCTTTGCTTTGCCATGAGCTGGCCATTCTCTTTAAGCAGCCTGACCCTTATGAACAGCTCTACATCTCAGGGAGCCAGCTCCTTCTTCACAAGCCCCCCAGAACAAACCAGTGTGTGCAGAATGGAGTGCCAGCCTCCCACAACAACTACAGACTGTCAACATGCTCCTTCCAAAGACAGGCTGAGAACAAGATCCAGTAAGATCATCAAGGACTTGTGTTTCATGAAAAAAGAGAGTTATCGGTATGCAATGGACAGAGAGGACATGCAGTGAGAGCCAGGCAATGGGACCTGTTGGAACTGGGGTTAAGTCAGCCAGAAATGTGCTCATTTCATCTGGTAGTATTTGGTCCATTTGTTTTAATTGCAAATAGATGCAAAGTGGAGAGAATGGGCTGCAGTTAAAACATTTTGTGCAAAGCGAAGGCCGGGCTTCTACCATCCTAGTAAAACACACTGCCTAAACAATAAAGCTGAAAAGATGAGCAAATTGCTGTTTATGGGCTGCTCCTGTTCCATATCACTCAGGACAAAGCCAGGACTGAATACATGAGCAAATCTGCTGCCTAACTTATTAGCAAAACAAACCTTCTGCAGGATTTGAGCCATTTAAATCATCCGCTCAGGGCAGATAGGAAAGACCAGAGCAGCAGCAGCTGGAGCAGTGGTAGTGGGACCATTCTTGGTCCAGAGCTGCAAATGCTGGCATGGGCAAACACATGTGAAGGACAGCACATTAATGTAACTGGCTTGTGGTGGCCACAAGAAATAACCCAGGTGGTGTTACGTGACATCCAGCCAGCCCAGAGCTGAGGAAGGGGAACGTTTCCCTGTGTGTGTTCTGATTCCTGAGCCAGCGTGGGCTAGAAGGGGTTTGCTCCTCACCCTCCTGCATGCTGAGCAGCTGGACCAGATTGTACATACTCAAGCTGGTTTGGGGAATGTGATGCCTCGTTGGCATGCGGCTATTCAAGCTGGTGCCTATTATGTCGTTCACATTAAAATGCTATGAAAACAGGCATTGTGCACTGAGAGCCTGAGCAAACCTTGTTATACAGTAATTATGCAATCAGGGTATAATCTAATTTCGGTGGCTGGGGTGTGGAAGGGAAGTTCTGGTTCCTAGATGCTCGTAGGGGTCTCCACAATGAAATATGTATGTAGACATATTTACAACCAGTAGCAATAAAAATTCTGAGCAATGCTAACTATACTGAGCTGCTTCAACGTCGAGAGCAACTTACAAAAGCCCCACGCAGCTGGTTAGACTCAAAAAGATTCTTCTATTCAATAGTCAGATTTTCTGCAAAAGAAATGCTCTACAATTAACAATGCCTTCTGGAACAGGGCAGGAAAGAGCTTTCAAAAATGTTTGGGGTTTTTTGGTGTTTGTTTTGTTATGTTTTTTAAGATTTTTGCAAGTTTCCCCTGAGGAAGCCAAAGCTTTTCAAAGCCTTTATAAAACAAACAAGCAAAACCAAATCCCCTCTCCACCCTCCCAGTGAGAGGAACACCCCAGATGAGCAAATTGCCTTTTACCAAGACACTTTCTTGGTGGTGAAAGTCCCACGGGCAGAGTGAGAACTGGAATTTGAGCTCCTTGCCTCCCCATTTTTTCACAGCCCTGGTGCTCAGCAGGGTTTAAACCCAGCTATTTGCTGCAGCAGGGTGCAAATTTCACTGGGGGAGAATTTTATGGTTTGAGCCTGCTGAGAAACTGCTTCCAAAGAAAGTTCAATGAGGATGGGTGTGTTCCTATGAAAAAATTGGCTTTCTCTCTCACTGCAATTTTAACAAAACAGCATAAGTTAAAAAGCTCCCTTAGTCTTCCTTGTTGTGGGTACCCAGTCCTGGGGATCTAAAGGGCACAAACTTAGAGAGTCAAGGAGGAGTCCAGGATTTCTTCTATCTGATGGGCTAAATTCTATGCTGGTATAAATAGACTGAACTCTGCTCAGTGGGACTGTGGCCATTTATGCCAATAGAGGACTTGGCCTGCAGTCACAACCTATTTCTTTTTTTAAACCACAAAAGGCATGACCTGAACTGTGTGAAGCCAGGTTCAGACCCTGGATACCATCACTTTCTAGGCACATGGGGCTATTTTGGTCAGCAGTCCCTGCTCACTGCTTCAGCCTGTGCTTAGGAGGGGTGACACAAGGGGACACTGAGGAACCCCAGGTTTGGAGAGCCCACAGACATCCTCATTTTCTGCTGGCTCTCAGGAAAAGAGCTGTCAGATGTTGCAGCCTGGATCAGCCCAGCTAAGCCTGGAGGAGATTAGGAGTAGATTTAGATGAGGAGTCTACTGAGGGCTGTGGGCATATATCCCAGCTTGGCTTTACACCTCACAGAAACTCCCTAGAGAGGACTTTCTCCACCATTTCTCCTCCTGTACCGTTCACCCCAAGCTGCTGTGGTTTTTTAGCTCTTCATCCCTTCCTCAGCCACCCTGTGGCTGCTCCCCTCTGCACGTGAATGCAGAAATCCCTGCCTGCTGCTCTTCCTCCCCCTCTCCCGAAACATCTTCTCTGGGCCATGGGTAGAGGCTCCATGGGACTGAAAAGCAGGGAGCTGTGATGTGTCCCCTCCACGTGGGCTGTGACCAGGGGGTCCATGTCTCATGCAGAGCTCTCACAGAGGGGGCTGAATTTCATGGGGAGAGCTTTGAAGGTAAAACACCTGTGTGGGGTTGGGCTGGTGTCAGAGAGCCTGTGGAGGCTGAGCAGGTTTTCTCCAGCTCACAAAAATGTGCTTTAAAAGCTAATAGATTTACACCTCTCCTTTTTTACAGAACATTTTAAAATGGCAGCTCCTGATTCTATGAAAAAAAACCACCACCAAGCAGCACACAAAAGAATTCAATAAATCATTGAAAGGCTCTATCAGCTGTGTGCAATCCTTCAGCTTCTGAGTTTTGGGGTACATGAAAGCAAAAGGTTTTTATTGCCATCCAGCCAAACACTCTGAACCACAGCCCTGCCAGTCTCTGCCCCTTTGGACCAGCCCTGTGCAGACTTTGCTTCCCAACTCCCACCCGCGGAGTGGTTGAAGCCCACCACCCACTACCCCCCTACTTCCAACCTATTTTTAGGTTGATTTTCTGGTAAAATAAACCCCCTGCAATCATGCTGTCTATGTGGATATATGATTTTTGCTTCCCCTGGCAGGATGAAGGCAGACTCCTCTTCATCCCTCTGCTTCCCAGCCCTGGGGCAGTGCTGGCTCTGGGTGTTGCCTCCCTGGCAAGGGAAAAGGTTTCCACTCTCATTTGCCTCCTTTTTTTGTGTGTGACATTTTTACTTCCTACAAAATTGTGTATGCCCTCTGGACAAGTGATTAAATTAGAAGATCAACAATACATGAAGAAGGAGCAGGATCAATTCGCAGAGAAGCTGGAAGTGGTTTATTACATCTTTTATCTTTTTGTCTGGGAGATCATTTGCCAAATCATTAAAAGAAATATCAAGTGAGTGGGATGACCAGCAACTACAAATTGCCTTTCTTCCTCACAAATGATTGTGATGATAATATTATTTTGAATAAAGTAATAAAACCCCAGAAATTAACTACAATTCATTTTGAGTCAGATTCTGAGCCCTGTTACCCCAATATCTCGCTAATTTACTGTGACAATTCAAGCCATTATGTTCACATTTACCACCAAACAAGCAGACAGGGTTCCCATGGCAGCTTGTCTGACAGCAGATTATATATGTGCACCAGTGCCTGCTTGCCAAAATGCAAACCTCTAACCCTGCCTCTGCTTGCACCACCAGATCAAGGCTTATAGAATATTGTCCCCCAATATTATTATGCAGGCAGCATAATGGTGTTTCTTGCACCTTTTATTTCCATCCACTTTTTACACCAGCAGAAATCCAGAAGGCAGATAACAATAAAGCCCTGAAAACTCTCAAAATGAGAGAAGTTGCCAGTTTTTATCAAGTAATAATTTCCAGGTGCAGTGAACTGTCAAAGCACAAGATGTGCTGAACTGGGCTGGGAATAACATTGCTGAAATCACAAAAAAATACTGCAAATCCCCCTGAAAGAAACCCTTAGAGCTGCAGGAGGGCCATCAGGCTTTTTGCCTTTCCCTGATTTTCTTGCTCTTTTTTAACCTTAGTTGAGCTGCTCATTACTGGTCAGAACATCACCTTCTGCTTGCATCTATCTGGATTGAGGATATGGAAGCCAAAGAAAGACCCAAAGCCTGTCAATTAGCAGCAGCCAGGAGCTGATAACACAACTGAAAGAGGTCCAACATTTAAAACCCCTTGTTATAAAAAGGCAAAAGATTATTCAATCACAGAAAACAAGAGCTCAAGGTCTATTTGAGGTGGGCCACTCTGTGTTCATTGAGAGCTGAATCTTCTGCTCCTCATCTGTTGCTCACATGACTCCACTTAGCAACTGTATCTGATTAGGTTTGTTTCTGTGCTGGGTGCTATTATTTTTTGCTTGAATTAGTGCCTCCTGGTTTTTTGTTTTTTGTTTTTTTTCTGTTTCCCAAAATATAGATGAATTGTCTCCTTTCACACAGAGCCTGGGTGCTTGGCTGTTCCCCCTTTGTGTGGTAAAACCAAGCATCCTCACAGGCTGTCATTTTATGGCTGGGATGGGAGAAAACAAAACTCATTTTCATGCAAATCCCCACTGTTTATCAGACATCATAGTTGTCAAGCAGGTCATTAGAGGCCTACTGTGTAAAATGAAGATTACTAATTAGAGCTGAAGAAATAATTTGCAACAAATAATTTATCCAATGAATTTTTTTTTTCCTTGAGGAGTCTCTGTGAACAGGTTGTTACTACACCAGAGCTGGCCATTATCTGAAATGCTTTTAACTCATTATGCTCATTGTTATTTTGATTCTGACTTTTCAGTATGAATTTTAGGAGCTAGGTTGTTGGTCGATGCTGATGTGGGATTTATCTCCTGGCTCAGGTGTCAAAATATGGCTGAAAATTAATAAAAACCAGTTTGTGCTTAAAATGTACACTCCCTGAATACTGATTTGTGCTTCTGAGAATATCACAACACCACAGTAGCTTGGGAATTTTCCACTAAAATACATTTATCTGGCAACAAACATAACTGCAAAATGTAAAATTTTACCTGAAGCAAATCTCACATAAGGCAAAAACTCCATCCTATGGTGTATTATGCAAGTCTTGTGAATGAATTTCACCAGAAATAGGAAAACCAAGGAGTTTATCCTGCAGAAAAAAAAGGGGAAAAAATTAGTATGGCTGCTAATATCCTCAAAGGCCCTGTAGGACTCTACACACATCCATTAAGTACAGAAGGAATAGAAAATGAAAGCTTATGTACTGTCATTCACGGGCACAAAAACCTGGATTTAGGAATATCTGATCAGTTTTCAATGATGGAAAATGTCAAAACATGAATCTTGAATAATTTTGGTTGACCATTTATCTTTAATCCCTGATGCATCTTGTTACTTTGGCTAAAAATACTCATCTGATCCAGCTTGGAAAGAGAAACTGAAAATTTCTATTGATTTTCATCCTGCCACAAAAGCCAATTTCTACAGACATTAATTCCGCACTGATGATGCACTCTATGGACATTCAGAGAAAGGCAGAACATGAAGAAAGGAGCAAAATTCACCCAGTAAATTAATTCCAGCATCCTAGCACATATTCCCAGGAAGCCAGTTGCAATATTCACCATCTTTATTAACAACAAAGGGCAGAGTCACACCTATGGCAAAATCCTGGATTGCAAAGGAGCAGCTTCATTGTCAGCCCTGCTAATGAAGAATACAGAGGGAAGTCTTGGGGGGGATTAAGGGAGTTTCAATGAATTAAAAAAAGGCAATTTGTACCAAACTCTTCAATTCCATGTGCTCCATATCTGGAGCACGTGGTGCTCCCTGCACTGCCTTGCTCACCTTTGTGTTTGCAGCGTCTCTGCCAAGGAGGGATGAGAGATGGAGAAAGGCTCAGCAGGAAAGAGCAGGGGGAAGAAAAAAAGCAGCAGACACTCCAAGCTTGCTTGTCTAATCTAAACAGCTCCTGGGGCAAAGCCTGCAAGGCTGATAAAGCTGCCAAGAGGGGCTGGGAAGAAGTGGTGAAGGTTTTTTACATTGTGGTTTCGCCATCGACTTTCTACCACAAACCTCAGGGAAGTCGGGGGAATGCTGTGGGAACCAGGACTTTTCTCCCAGAAATCAGGTGTTTTGGAGTGTGTCTGCTGCCTGTCAGACACTGGAGTCTTACATGGCTTCCTTGCCTATGGTCTTGGCTAAGAACAACTAAATCTTTAGTTACTGTCCTCCAAATCAAAGATGAGTTCATGACAACCTCAGGAGTCGTGCAGAAAGGGAGATGGTCTGGGATAAAAGGACACCTGAGGTTCAGCAGCATTTATGATAAGCACTGGTGATGAAACCACAAAATATCCCTGGGGAGAGAGACCCAAGCAATGCTGAGGGACATGGGCTGCATTCCCAGCTCAGCCACCTCTGTGACACCCTGTATAAGTCCCATTTCATCTATAAACTGGGAATAACCTCTCTTCTTCAAGAGGTGCTTCCAGTTCCCTGGATAAGGCATTTTACATAAGACCTAACTTACTATTTTGGTGTACAGATAAGAAGCGTACATAGAAAGGAACCCAGATCAACCCCCAACCAAGGACAGCCTCACCCTAGGCATGCCAGCCCACCTCTCACTGACTCTCATGTGCAGTAGGAGCACAGCCCAAGCAGTATTTGACTCTGTTTGGACCAAGGCAAAATGAGCTCGACCATCTTTGCAGTGGTTGCCATCCCCTCTGACCACCTCCCAGTGGGAATGAAACCTTTCATGGCTCTGCTGCACAACTGGGGAGACAATAGCAGCGTGGCTGCAAGTGCTGTGCTGTGTTTAAATACATTTTTGCCCCAGAGTGAGCATAGGTTTGGAAAAAAAAAAAAAAATCAGAAAAAACACAGAAGAGAGAAACGACCTTATTCAAAGCTGGCTGAACTCAATGGGAAGACTCCCCCGGAATTTCAATGAGCTTCAGAGATGCCCGTGGGGCCAGATTAACATAAGAGCTGGGAGGAAGACTTCCAGGTGCTCCCCACACCCAGGGCCAGGATTTCCAAGAAGACTCAGCAGCAACAATGTGTTTTGCCCTCCAGTTCCATAGTGTGTGTACAGCCAGGCAGCCTGGCAATGGCAAGGAGAGTTTTTGCACTGTGTAGGAAACCCTGGCTGCCCAGGTATAGCTATATGTTCCTAAAGGAGGTTATCTAGCTTTCCACCCCCTGGCAGAAGAGGTGCCTCACAACTCACCACAGATGGGCCCAGCTGGCTGAGGCATGTACCTGTACTGCCAGGCAGGGTTTGCATCAACAGCCAGGCTTGTGATGTCTTGGCTGGGAGAGCCTGGATTGCACCATCAGCACTGGCTGGGGGTGAGGATGGGATGAGCTGAAGCTCTGGACAAGACCTGGTCTCCCTCCTTTGCAGGGATGTAGGTAGATGGATGCACATCAGCCCACAAAGCTGCAGCTCCTCCTTGCCATGGGCAACTCAGATCTTGTGCTGGGGAAAAATTCCTCCCTCACCCTTGTGTCCTCTGCAGAGTCTGGACCAGGAGGATGGACCCAGCTCTGTGTCGTGAGCTTCAAAGATTTCCTACTCAGGAGCATCAGCAAAATATTCCTGGTCTCATGTGGCCAGGCCCCGTGAACACTAAGGACAGAGTAGCTGTTACCCCTAATACCAGAGCTACTCCTGTGGGTGGGCTTTTCTCATCATGCCTGGTTTCAGGTATCAGAAAACAAGGAGCGAATCCCCCCAAAACCTCATCAAACCATTGCCAGGTCTATCAGTAGGCAGCAAGCATGGCTGGGAAGGCAGTAATATTTGCAAGAGGTTTTATCCAGCCAAGAGGTATTTAACCCTTTCTCCCAGCAAGTTATTAGGAAAAAAGTGTATTTGAGAGAGAAGAAAACCAAATGAGGTCAGTTAAGGTCTCTGAAGGACGAGGCTTCACCTTCAGCTCCCAGAGATGTGCCCATGTGCTAGCAATAGCTCTTGTTATTTTAATGAGGACCCAAATTTGAATCTCAATCCGGTTCTCTGTGCTGCTTGGAATTTAATACATCTGGTACCTGACAGCAGCTGCTGCCATGGGAATGTCTCTAATAAGAGCAGGATCCTGCCTCCAAATCTATCACCTGGCCAGCAGGCAGCCTGACCATGCAAGCCCTGGTGCCATCTCATTGAAGACCTAAATGATGCCTTTAAAATCTCCCCCCCATGCTGTTACCCTTCAGCTGTAATTTTAAATGAATCCTTAGAATTAGGATTCATCCAAATCATTTATTTATGGGTTTATTGCAATGCCCTGGGAAGACTTGAGGTCGCTGCAAAGGTACCAGTGAAGCACAAGGCACAGCCAGCCCAGCCCCAGGGCTGGGTCTGAAATTCCTAAGGACATTCTTGCCAGCATTATTTCTGGTTTGTTTTTTTTTTAAATGCTGAACTGTATGTTTTAGACCACACAGCTGTCTTTGTTCAGAATAAACCAAAAATAGCAGATTTTCCTCTGCTTAGCTGGGTGTTAAATTATTTACATTTCAAAACCCATAAGTAGAAACAATGACTGCATTTCCAGAGCCTGCTCCTGCTGTCAAATATCCTTTTCTCTTCTGCAACCTAATTTAGACTTCCTTTTTAGAGCTGCAGCTTAGCTCCACTTTCAATTACATTAGAGGAACCAAGATTTCAGGCCATTATCTCATCATTTCCTTGAATAGTGACAAGAGATGTTCCCTTTGAAGGCAAAGATAGTCCTTGTGCTGGCAGCACAGGTGGTGGCCCATGGCTGGGGGATGCTCCAACACAGGGAGGAGGTTTCAGAGCCCTGTGGTCCCTTTGGCTTTGGGCCATGCTCATGCAGTCCCTACAAGGATGTCCTTTTTCCATCCAGGGGCCTCTCCATGGAGATTTGGTGGCAGAAGGTACTGTTAATGGTGGCTTTGTCCCCTTTCTGGGACCACCAAGGCAGGTAGTGCTTCCTGGGATGCTTGTGCTGTTGGGGACACCAAGCCTGGCTGGGAGGACGTGTCACTAAAATAAACCCAGAAGAAATCACCCTGCTGTGGAGGGTTTTAAAAGCCCAAGAAGAACCCCCAAGGCATGGCAGGATGCCTCATCCTCAGATGCTTCTTGTGGTCAGGGCTGTGATGTTAAATCCAATGCCTGGAGATCAGCCCAGGTCAACAAAGCTGCTTTGATAGGGGTGCAAGTTGGGACCTGAACAAGAAATGGTCTCAAGTATCTCATAATTTCACCGGGCTGCTTCTCAGAAGGGCTGGCTGAGCCTCTGTATTTTTTTTACCAAACCCCAACCTCCCCCTTGGCACCTCCTCACTTCCCAGTCACAGTTGCCAGGTGCTCGGCTGTGCCATTGCCAAAACCCTTGCACAAGTGCCAGCCAGTTCCCAGTGCAATCCCAGGTACACAGTGGTTGCCTATCCAAAAAAACAGTGGATGCTGAGGGGCTATTTGAACACCCTGGCCAAGGAACATAGACTTCAGGTCTTTTTTCCTGCATCAGTTCACCAAAACTGATTACATTTGTTACCCTTGCAGCAGACCAGCATCCCAGTGGTTCAGAGTCTTCATTGACACTTACAAAAGGAATATCCTCCATCTAACTGGAGGTTCAGCATTGCCAGCCCTTAGGATTTTATTACCAATCTTCTGATATTTGGAATTTTTCATAAAGCTGAAGCTCTTGGATGCAAGTAATTAAGTGAGACTCTCAGCTTTCACTGAGAAATGGGAGGAAGTTTCTCATCCTCATGTTTTAGAAAAGATGGAAAATGTGCCTAAAGGCAGAGTCCAAAAGACACATTTAAAGAACCAATATATTTTACTTCTTTTTAAAACAACTGTGATTTAGGGATGGGAATGGGGGGCTAGATTCATGATTTATAGATTCTGCTTTTGGCAGCTCCGCGGTCTCAATGATGGCTCCATCCAGATGGATCTGAGGCGTTTTGAGAGCTGCTCAGAGGGTTTTGCCTAGTTCCCCCCAGCACTTTTGAACAAAAAGCTCATCCACTCCTCAGAAACAGGGCAGGATTTACTTCTGCACCTCTTCAGAAACGGGGCAGGACTTACTTCTGCACCTCTTCCCTACCACCTGGTATTTAATTTCCATTATTTCTTTTTTTTTAAGTGAAAAACCAGTTGAAGGCAGCTGCAAGCAAAAAAAAACCCTGCCAAGGCTCCCCTGCCAGCCAGAGCCTGCCTGCTCCTGGGGTGTAAAGCAGAGCCCTGGCATGGCTGGGGTGTAAGCATGGTAAACAAGAGGATGCGGCTGCCTTGGCCAAAGCTGGGGCTGCTGGGGAAGGCAACAGCTCCACCTTAAACTGCAGAGAGCACCTTAAGCTTTTTTCTGGCCTCCTGCCACCGAAACTGCTCCAGGCTGAGCTTTAATCAGAAGGAAGCCTGTGCTTCGCACAGTGGGGGAAGGGGCAGCTAGAAGGACATTTCTCCATTGATTTTTTAATTTTAAAATTTTATTTCTTGGGTGCTTTTTATTTTTTTTTCTTCTAATGCAATAAATTCCAAATTGATTTTGCAATCCTCTCTCTCTCCCCCATCCTTGTACTCTCCCCTCTCAAAGGTGATTGGACTGAGAGGTTTCATTTGTGCCCCCTGGCATCCCCTGCTCTTTGGAGTTACTCTCTGAAGAGGGTTCCCAATACTGGACCCTGGGCAGAGATACACCAAAGGAGGACAACTCCATCAAAGGACCCCCAGGGAAGAAATACATCCTTGAGCCCAAAGTCTGCCCCATCAGGCTCATTTTGTCTTCAAGGATCTATCTCCTCCCTGGGGGTCCTTGGATGGAGCCTGGATGCCCTTTGCAAAGCACCTCCAGTTTCCCATCCTAGGGCTGTGTCCCAGTCCATGGCTTTCCCTCCATCCCAGCTGATGAGATGGTCTATTTTTCATCAGGCATTTCCTGCTAATCAGACCATTAGTCCTTGTGCTGATTAACCAGCTTGATCTAAATTTAATTAAAACATATGCTCCTTTTTTTTTTTTTTCTTTTTTTTTCTTTTTTTTTTTCTTTTTTTCCTGAGCCAGAGGTTTCAATCATATTTTATTCCAGAGGTGATTGGCATTAGACATAAGCATCAGGGGGAAACCAATGCAATTAACCCTTTCCCTTGCTGAGGGGAGGGGGGGCATAAAATATCTCACGGGCCATTTGCCTGAGGAAGCTGCAGATTTTTATAACACTGCTTTGCAGCTGAGCTTGAAGACCTCACAACATTTATCCTTACTTTCACAAGGTTTGCTCTGTAACATTAAAATACAACATTAAAAATATGCCAACATGGAAGTCTAGCATGAAGCTTGGGAAAGGAACGTAGGGCCTGATCCTGACCAGAGAGCAAAGCAGATCTGGGGGGCTTAGGTTAGATTTCTCTGCCTGAGCTGGGTCCACTTGATCCCTCCAGCCCTTGGTGATGCTATAGGCAGTGCCCCTGTGTACAGCCCTGGAGCAAGCACTGCAGGGAGTTTGTTCACTGCTGCAGCCTGGAAGAGCCTTTGCAGGTCACACTGTGTTTTTGGACTGTTGGAAAGTGGCAGAGACTCGAGCAGCCAAGCCAGAATTCAGGGTGGGGACAGACATGATCTGTCACAATTAACCCTGAGCAGTGGGTGGATGACAAGAGAATTATTGCACTGTTTGTTTTACAGTGAAAAGAGTGAGCACTGGGGTCACCAATGGTGGGGTTGCCATACCCAGCTGTGCTCGTGGGATACAGGAGGAGGATGCTGAGCAGGAGCTGGTCAGCAGCACCCTGGCCCCTGAGCCCATCTCTGTTGCGCCCATGGAGCATCAGCCCAGCACGATGCTGGGGAATTCAGGTCAGGGCTCTTTTTTTAAGTAAGGCTTTGGTATCTCATTACCAACCTCAAAAATATTTGGCTATAACTTACTTTTGAGGTTTGGGCTAGGTCCAGGGACTCCAGCAAGAGAAAAGTCAAAGCTAAATAAACGAGTTCAAGTTCAAACCTCTCCAGTTCGGGTGGGGGGCGTTCCTCTGCCACTGCCCGGGGTGCTGGGAGAGCCCTTCTGCAAAGAAACCACGGCACAAAGGGATTGGAAAGTGTTTTCCAGAGGCGGATAATGGCCTTTCTTTCATCTTGCAAAAAACCTCAAGCTTCTAATTTGCTCTCTTTCCTTTCCCTGTGATGGCAAGCTGCACTTCTTGGGATTTATTTCTTTCCTCTCCGCCTGACCGTGTTTCCCACGGGGACACAGCCCTCTCCTCACCACGTTTTATCCCCTCACTAGCCTGGAGTAAATGGGCTCTTCATAAAACATCTTCCACTTGGCTTCTGTTTTCTGACTCCTCTTCTAGAGCTGCAGCCTTGCCCTGCCCTGCTTCCCTCCTTGCACCCAAGGTTAAACTCTGCCCATGAAACACCCTGAAAGGCAGAGAAGTGACCTATACCCCCAGCCAGCCCTGCAAGCCCTGAGCCTGAGCAAACCTTTTTGAAGCTTGGAAAGCATTAAGGCTTTTGGTCTCTGCTTTGCATGCAGCAGCAAGGGCCCCCTTCAGCAAGGCTTTTCCTGCACCCGCTTTGCTCAGCATCCTGTGGTCATAAATTGATCCCCCAGAGCTTATAGAATTGTACAATCTCCTGCTTTTGGTTTCTGATATTGCTTCTATCAGGAATGGTTTCCTTGCCATCTTCCCAAACGCATGTGGCCAGACAGAAACAAACATAGACTTCACGTGCTGGAAAAGATCTGTCTGAAATCTCTTGGATGGGATCATGCTTAGTCACAGGGGGAATATCATAGAATGGTTTGTGTTGGAATGGATCTTAAAGATCTCCTAGTCCAACCACCCTGCCATAGGCAGGGACACCTCACTCTGGACCAGGCTGCTCCAAGTGTCATCCAACACTTCCAGGGATGAAGCATTCACAACTTCCCTGGACAAGCTGTACCAGTGTCTCACCACCTTCATTGGAAAAAATTACTTCCTGATACCCACAGGGCAGTTTTTCACCCTGGACGTGGTGTGCCCAGCTCTCTGCTTTTGTTCAGGCCATCCCTTGGGAGCTCTACCAGGATGAGGCCAGTTGGGACAGTCCTGGTCTGGCAAGTCAAGGAAACCTTTCTGTCAGTAAAAATTCCTCACCTTTTGCCTGCACACAAATTGCATTTACACAGAAGGAATTGCACAATGTGTACAGTGTGCTCGTACCCACCCCTGCTTCTGCCCCACAGCAATGCCTGCCCCATAGCTGGGGTTATGGAGAGGGACTGACCAACCACCCCATCTTTCTCTGTATGGGGACCCTTTGCTGCCAGCCTGGCATTTTGGACAATGCCCCAAAGTGGTACCTGGGACCTTCTGGCTGAGAGGTTCTCTCACACCCAGGTGTGCGTGGCCACGGCTTTGAAAAAGTCACCTGCAAGGGATGCTTGGATTACTGTAACATCAGCCAAAATAAGGAGGGATGGCAAACGATCACAAAAGCAAGGGAACTCCTAGAGTTCAACATGCCAGGAATATCGAGCTACTGTCTGGAAAAATACAAAAAAATATTGTTGGTTCACTCCTGCAGCCCCTGACATATAAATTAGTAACCTAGCTGACCTTTGACTTTCTCCAAGAGACCAGCTGAGACATGACAAATATGCCTTTTAGCATACCAGAGCTGATTACTAAGAGTACTATGGGAATAGCTTAGAACCTCATGCTTACATTCAGGAAAAAAAGACACCACTTAGGGCAGACCCTGCTGCTGTCAGAAAGCCCACAGGCCCATCAGTCTGGCTGCAGAGGTGTGCTGAGAGGCCTTGGCATGGAGGGTTGGGAGATATTTGGGGTGCACTTAGGGAAAATGCTCACTCTCATTCATAGGAAAAGGACTTTGGACTGGGTTTTGTTTGAAAGATGGGATTCAGGTTTGTGGGTGTCTTTGCTGGTACTTAATGTGGGCACAGGGTATCCCTCCAAGTCCTGGGGTGAGTAAAGGAAAATTCCCCCTCCTCAGAGCCAGGAGCTGCTGCACCCAGGATTCAAACCTGCCCACCCCCTGAAGTCACTGATAAAAGCAGCTTTCCAAGCATGCAAAATATTATTTCATTGCCATCCCCCTGGATTTATTGTTTGCTAACAGACCTCCAAGCTGGGCAGCTCCTGCTCTCCCCAACATCCCTGAATCACTCATGGGAAATGTTGGGTTCAGCACTTGCTGGGGAGGGGCCAGGAAGAAAATACTTGTTGGAACTATTCTCTATTTGCGTTAAGCCATAAAACCTGCAGGTGTGTGCCAAAGCCTGAGTTATGAAATGGCCACATCCAAGCTAAGGAGACAGTTGTGGGGTGTTGCTGGAGGAAGGTATCAGCAGTGGAGGTGGTGCTTGGTAGCCCTCTGGAAAGCAGTGGGGCTGGGGAAACAAACTGAACCCAGGCATCAACCCCACTGGAACTCCTTGCACCACTTTTATTTCCCTGGAAAACAAGGACAGGAGTAGTGACCCAGCTGAACAGAGAGCCTGCAGGCAAGTGTGGCCATGGCTGGGGCTAGGGGAGATGATGCAGCACTTGTGGCCTGGGAATCAGAGATTCACAGGGGAAGATTTTCACCTAGTGCCTCTTCACACTATGAACAGGTCACACATTTGAGGCTGGCATCACTTGGGTTTGTGTCCCCCTCTCACCTCTGCTACCTGCACTGCTTCCCCAAGGGTGCCTGCCTGCACCTGGCCAAAACACACCATGACCTGCCTGGTCCCCTCCACAGCCACATCCTCCACCTGAAAATTTTGGCTGGATGGGGGGGGTCTGAGCCAGTCTCCAGGCATGCCACAGGAGCACCTCCCCATCCTGCTGGAGGGTCTGGACAAGGCAGTGGTCCCCACGCTATGTGTTTCCAGGATGGCTTTTTCCCAGGAGAATTACCCAGGCTTGCTCCAGGCTTTGCTAATGACTCCTATTCCTTTCCCATCTGCCTGAGCCATTTCAATCCTTGAGTTTCAACATGCAATTTCACAACGTGTGGCTTTGTTTCAAAGGGTGACTGAGCTGCAAATCAGCCCCTTCAAATCCCCAGTCATGCGCTTTACATTAAGCAATTAAACTGAGCAATAAATATCACTTTGTTGTGAACGAGCCTCCATTTCCTTTTCTATTCTAATAACAATAATGGTCAAACTTCTGTTTAAGAAGCAGTTTCTGGTTCTATTGGGAAATGTGCCAACCTATTCAAAGAGACACAAGATTTGTATGGAGAGGTAATAGCTTTTATTAAGCCAAATTACATAATTAGTAAAAAAAAAACCAAAACAAAAAACAGCCAAGTTTTCAGGCACACAAACCCTTCTTCAGGTCTGGAGAGAGGAGATGGCTCCTGGCAGCTGTGAAACAGCTCTATATCAGGAGCTGCTCTCCACCAGCTCTGATCAGCCCTGCTCTGCCTGTGGCATGGGGAACAGGCACTGGCTCCCACAGCTGCCTGGGCTGGGTTTAAGGTGGGCAGCTCTGATTTGGGCAGTCTGGGTCCCCAGGTTACACCCAGTGTAGTTTCAGGGTTAGATGTATTCTATATATTTGTATATCTATAGCTATTCTTTTAAGTTTAAGTGTATGTTACAGCTTTTAGGAGGACTTCTGTTCTACAGCAGCCACCTCTCACTTGCTATTGCAGCCACATGAATAAAAATTTGTTAAATACACACTAGCCCCAAATGGACTTCTGTCTTCTGTTGCATACAAAGAGCTCACAATTAAAAAAAAAATTTAATCTTCTGAATACATCTGTGCACATGGGATTCCCATAACTTCTTCTGGCACAGTCTTTGCTTCATTTTTCAGACTGGAAACCTCTTGGGGCAGGGACCATGGTTTTAATTATACACAGCTCCCAGCTGAGCAAAGCCATCAGTCCCTTTTAAGTGAATAAATAATTACTTCAGTGATGCACAACTCATTCCTGGCTCAAACCCATTACTGAAGTGTTCGTAGGTCATGGCATATTTGTAAGCATAACTTAAATAAGACATGTGGATCAGGCAACCCATCAACAGAGATGTCAAATGAAGCTCCAAATCCTGTAATGTATTTTGTTGGCAAATGCTTCCTCTTATCAGTGACACCCATTGTTTTCAGCCACTGCAAAAGCACAGAACCCTGCCACTAGGCTCCACTGTCCCAGTATGTTCTTTGAAGATGGTTCAATAAAAAATGAAACTCACCATCAACCCCACAGAAAATACCATGGTCCCAGACTGCTCCCAGCAGCAGCAGCATGTGGGTTTAACACCCAAGTTGACCAAGCACTGAGAAGAGAACCTCCATGACCCATCACAGCCCCAGTTATCTGCAGAGGAGCCTTTTAATGTTGAATCAAACAACAGAGGTTGATTGGAGTGTGTCTTTTACATCCCCTTTTTATGCCAGTCAGTAACAAAAGAGTCAGAGCTAAGCAAGCAGAGGATAATTAGGGGGAAAAATTCAACAACACCCAGGAGAAAACTATAGACAGCAGGGTGGGATTCCCACTTGCTTTACTTTGTGTTGCAAGCTCCTGAACTGTGCTTACCAATGTTTTATTTATTATTGGACCTTGGTATAATGAATAGACAAAGTGCCCTGTTCCCACAAAGAGTCATGCCCTATGGAATAAAGGTTTTTTATGTTCTTTCACGTCCAGCTCTAGAAAACAACTGACACTTTTGGCATACAGCTACTGCCGTGGTGTTGGATGCTGATGCTGGCTGGGTCCCAGATCATCACCTCCCATGGTGATGTCTCCTGCCATAGCTCAGCCTCTCGCTTCCCTGGCAATACTTTTCCATCAGGAATAGGACCAGCTGGCCCCATCCTTCCCCCACACCAAGATATTCCCCATTTTATAACATTCCAAAGCTCCTGAGCAGTTGTTTCAGATGACCTTCAGCCAAAGCCTCCATGCTTAACCCCACTGGACATCACTCCATGTGTTTCTGGGCTACACTGCCACCTCAGGCACACTTTCCTCTCTCAGGGTTTTGTCACCACAATTTCCCTAAAAGCTGCTGTTGCCTTTGTGAGCTGTTGTGCATGCTCAGGCACCACTGATGAAACAACCAAGTCCATAATTGCTCTCATCATGCCATCAGTCCCTGTTGACACTACTACACATGGTTGTGCCATGTGCCACACCACTGGGGCAGCTTCTCTCTAGTCCATGTGTCTCCCTGGTACTAACCAGACTGGTCAGCACAAGCTTTGTGGGCAGACATCACCTTATAGATATTTTTTTCCATGAAATTGCAGAGAATATCCACTTTATACCCTCCAGTGCCACGCACCATATATTATCACAGGATTGATCAAAGAAGGAAAAAGGTAAAAAATCACAAATGCTACAAATGTGCAGCCGGCAGACATTAGAGACGTTTCAGGACCCACACAGTCAGGAATCTTTTTGGGTAAAAAAGCAGAAATTATTGCAGGAAGTCTGAGAACAATGCTTGACTATTTAAGGACAACAGCGTTTCCTTTCTGAACATCAGCATCATTTATTTGTTTTGGAGTGCAGCCAGATACCATTTGATGTCTGCTCTCCTGTTAAGGTGGAAAAGTATTTACAAGAACTTGCTCGATGTTACCAAAAGATCTCTCTATTAATGGGCATTAATGCTTTGTAAGTGACCTATGATTGCCACAGAATGTTAGGGATAACAAAGTCGAGTTCAAAAAGCAACAGAATTCTTGGAAAAAAGGTTCACTGAGGACTATTAAAATCGAATGTCACAGGCAGCTGGGAAGATACTGTCTGACCACTTTTGCATTGTCCTAATACCCCTCCCAAGCGACCCATCATGGACCATTGAATAAAGACAGGCTGAAGATGGGTTTTTGCAATGGTCCAGGGTGATATCTTTACACTCACCTATGGAAGAGGTGGATTTTCCAACCCCCTCATTCCTGAGCAGGGCTGCAATCAGCCTCCATGCCCACCCCAGCAATGATTGATGATTTTCTCTACCACAAAATCAGATTTCACAGCAACATCCACAGCTAAGCACAAACTGGCTTTAAAGGCTTCATATACTACAATGAATACTGAAATCTAGTTACCAGGCTAGCTGAACAAGGAGACATCTTTCACCCTGCCCCTTTCTGGGCTGCAGCATCTCTGTTATGGAAAGTTTTAACTGACCTCTCTCTCTCCTTTTCCATTTTGCAGCTCTGTTTTCCAAGACTGACACTGGAAGGGCCTCAAAAGACCTCCTAAGTGCTGGTTTTTGACAACTGCACCCTTTCGGCAGGGAAGTATGTGGTACAGGATGACACAAAATGGGAATTTTTCCTCTCAAAGAATGTTAAAAACTACAGCTATTTTCCAAGTCCTTTAACAGAGTATTTAGGAATTTTTTCTCTTCATACCCTGCCAAGCAGAAAGGGCCTTGCCCGGGACTCAGCAAGGTGATGTGATGCTATTTGATGGTGTAACTGTGTTAGTTAAAACAAGATGAGATCCCTGGTCTCTGTGCCAAGCTCTGACATGCCTCCAATGACAATGAATGCATGGAAAAAAAGATGCCTTGTCACTACCATTTGCTCATGGGTTGGCATCACCACTTCCATGGGGGAATAACAAGTACAACCAGCCCAGCACTTGCATTCCCACACTTTGATGTGGTCAAGACACTTTGCTCCTAGATGGGAAGAGGAATTTCATTCCTGTGTTCATGAGTTAAGGCTGCTCCTCCCTTATTTTGAAAAGGTCTGCAAGTCCCCACAGACTCAGGAATGAGAACTAATTTCATATCAGCACCACAGCACTTCTTATGATTTATCTCTGACCTCACCCAGCATGTAAAAACTTCCCCAACAGTCCTAAAAACAGAGCAAAAACTCAAGATGCAGGCAGCAACTTATGTCAGGGTTTCATTACACAGACTTCAGTAATTTGCAAAAGAGGTCAGGGCAAGCTGCATAGAAGAGTTAAAGATTACTTCCAAATATTAACCACAGTGGCAGAAATCACAATTGCTTTGCCTCACGCAAAACACAAGCCCAAGTTTTTTTTCTACAAATCAATTTCCAGTATAGCAAACAATTTAACCCTTGCCATTAACAAGGTATCAAGAAGCCATAGAGGTTCAGGTAAAAAGGGTGAAAGAAAAGGATGAAGCCAAAGTAACAATAGCCCAAATGGATGGCACAGCAGAAATAGCACAAAACTGGCTGGGTTTCAGACTGGTTGCTGTGCAGCTCTAGGACAGGTCTGGCAGTACAATCTTTACACTGAAACCAGACTCTGCCCCCTCACCCTTTCTGCTTTTCTGACTGCCCTGCCCCAAACTGTGGGCCTGGTAAGGTTGCCTTAGAGTTTATTCCATTAGAAGCAAGGTCTTTATTGGGTTTTTTTCATTTGTTTTGTTTGGGTTTTTTTAGGTTTTAATTTTAAAATCCCTGCCTCAACACAAATCCACATCTCCTGCTCATGTGCTAAATAGCTTAATTTCCCCTCCACTTATATTGCCCTGCAACTACTTATAATTGATACGATATGACATAGCTTGCTTGAGGTCCTTAGTAATGAAATGCAAAAAAAGGGTCTTAAAAATACAGGCCACTTCTTTGGCTGAAGGAGGTTTAGTTTCCAGTGCATGTGGGGGGACAAGGAGGAGTTTCTTTCTTCTGCCTCAACAATGGAAGAGCTCCATGGGGCAGCCTACAGTATCAGCCACAGCTGCTTCCTCCAGACAGCCCCCCAGCCCCCACTCTGAGGAACTTGCTGGTTTTGGCTTTGTTTCCACCTGGCCCGGTCTGGGAACAGGTAGCCCACAGCCTGCACTGCTCTGATCTTGATTTATGAAGGCCTGAGATCCCTGATTGAAAAATCAGAAGTCCTGAAGCAATACTAACACTTCTTTGGCACCCATTAGGGATTGCAAAGTATTAATGAGTCTCCTCCTGCTTTTCCACACTGGGTTATGGTCACAGCCCTTAAATTCAGGTTAAGTTTTCAACCTCATTGGGTTTCTCTCCTAATTTCTTTCCAGGCAGGTTTTTGTTCTGAACACTAGTACCAATTTGATACATTAACCTCCCAGGAGACACAGTTGCATGTGAAAATGACACAATCTTCCTCATTGCTGTATTGTTCTTGGAAATAGTGCAAGTATTACAGAGGATCCAGGGGCTTACAGGCCTTTAAGGCTTACCTGTTGGTGTGAGGAGTATGGTGTGTCTCTGAAGAGCATTGTTCCTCTTCCTCCTCCATTGTGTGTGTGTGTTGGGCAGTTTTTCATCCATGGAGGAAGATAACAGAGTGTTCTATGGCACTGGCACTCAGCCTGCTTCAACCTGGACCTCATGCAAGAGTCACATCACTACCCTGCCCTTAGGTGGTGGTAGCAGTGTCTCCTCAGACAAAAGCTGGAAGACAAGTAGATAAGAGGGAAAGTATTCTGGTAGGGACTCTCAGTGCCTTTATAGAAGTCTGAACTGTTTTAATTCTTTCCAGCTGAGCTGGAGGCTTCAGCCCATCTGCACCTGGAAAGCAGAGCTCATCACATTTACCCCTCAGGAGGAGACTGTGGGCTTAGGGTGATGGTGAAGCTTGGGGGGCACTGCTGTGTGTCTGATGTCTCTGCTGAATTCCAAAGTGCAAGATGCAGCTGTGGTTGGGTTTTTTGCTCTTGATCCCCATTGTTTTAGCAAGCTGCAGTTTCATTCTGGGGGCAGTCTGCTTTTCAGATTGGCAAACCACAGGTTAGGCTTTCAGTTGATTTATGGATTGTTTTCCTAGGGTGGTTAGCTACCAAACACAGAGAAGGGAACAAGGATCTAGACAACATTATCTTTTCAAGACCTCTCCAAGAATTTTGGCTCAGGGGCTAAGGGAAGGCCCCTCTTCCATAAAACACAAAGCAGCAAGAAAAGTGCAGAAAATTCCATGAAAATTGAGGAGTGGGTTTTGAAGGTATTTTAAATTATTTGGGGGAAACTTTAGATATTATATACTGAGTAGTTCATAGGCTTGCATGTGTCCTCACAACAGTCCTAAGAAATAAGGAAATTATTTTTCCACCTTACACTTGGAGAACTGAGACACAGAGAGAAATGTGTGAGGACCTGCTGAAACGCAGAGCATCAACCTGCCCATGCTGGAGCATCCTTCAGAAGAGGAGCTACAGACCTGTCCTGTTCAAGGCTGAGTCTCTCTGATAAGGTGGACCAGGCCTTCCATTTCCTCCACCTTTGGGGTTACCTCCTTGGATGTGTCCTCTGCTTGGGAAAGATGCTCAGAAATGTGTTCAGGGATATTAAAATAAAAACAAGCCTAAGGGCAGTACATGACTCTTAAGAAAAAAACATGGCACAAGCTGCAATTGTCAGATCTCTGCTGCACTGGGCTGTCAGGTGGGAGAATAAAGAGCAGAACAAGAGGTGCCTGAACCAAACCCCCACCCTCAGCAAACCTAATTTGTTTTGACAATCCCACCTTTTCTAGACCTATGTGTTAACAGTTATCACTGCAAAAGATCCTGCTTACTTAATGGCTCAGATGAGGTCCAACAGATCTTGGAGCAAATGTATGCATTTAACCGGGAAGTTAGAAAATGGAAGAAAGGGGAAAAACAACAACAAAAAAAACCCCAAAACAAAACACATACGCGCACACAAACACACACACACACAAAAAAAAAAAAAAAAAAAAAAAAAAAAAAAAAAAATCCCAGAAAAAGGATCTTATCACATGGCTCTTCTTAGCTTTCGACTTGGCCCCCTGAATGTTTCCAAAACATCAGGAGTAGGACTTGGCTGTACGTCTGTATTATGTAATTGCAATGTCTTTGTTTCCTCTCACTTTAAGCTTTAGCGACAAGGAAATAATAAAAAAAAAAAAAAAGCACCACAAAAAACCCCAACAACTCATATTTAGAAACGTGGAGGGAGGAGGAGGATGTTAAAACGTTGCTGAATCCCTTTGAGCTATTAATGGAGAATTGCATAACCGCTGCCGTGGGGTTGCTAGGTTTTACCACGTCCCTGCTCCGTGTTAAATATTAACAGGACTTGTACTTTCGGCGGCCTGGCTGCTGCCGAGCCTGGATACGGCCCCGCCAATCCCCGCCTCTGCTCGGGTTTCCATGGAGCCCACAGCTCCCCTCATTCACAATGAAATCCTCCCGAGCGCTCGGCTGAACCCCTCTCCCAAGATGAGGCGTGTCCAAAAGAAGCGGAGAGGTTTTTCGGCGCTTGCTTCATGCCTCATGGATGTGCGGGGGTGTGCTCACTTCGTCTTAAAAAAAACAAGGTTTAGAAACGGTGCCGAGTTTGTCTTGCCTGGCAGATCTGCAGAGATCTGCGTGGTGCTTTTAACCCTCCTGCCACCGGCTCTCAGAGCAGCTGGATTCCTTTTGATACTCCAAGGGGGCTTGTAAGAAGATGGGGACAGACCTTCAGCAGGGCTTGTAGCAACAGGACAAAGCATAATGGTTTTAAACTAAAAGAGGGCATATTTATGCTAGATAT
The DNA here is from genome assembly GCF_003957555.1 of Calypte anna. Taxonomy (NCBI): domain Eukaryota; kingdom Metazoa; phylum Chordata; class Aves; order Apodiformes; family Trochilidae; genus Calypte; species Calypte anna. The sequence continues at coordinate 18,941,213 of NC_044255.1, read as the reverse complement.
AAGGCTGAGATTTTTTAGAGTGAGGGTGGTGAAACGCTGGCGCAGGTTGCCCCAAGGGGTGCTGGATGCCCTATCCCTGAAAACCTTCAAGGTCAGCTCGGATGGGGCTCCGACTGAGTTGAAAGTTTTCCTGATCACTGCTGAGGGGTTGGATTTCATGGCCTTTAAAGGTCAACTTTCCAACCCAAATCATCCTGCGATTCTTTGATCCCTGCTCCACTCCCCCATCCCCTTTTCCTTCTCCTCATCTACCTTCCGTTTCCTGGTTTAAATTAGACCATAAAATCTTCGTGTTTAGATATGCAAAAAATAAATACGGTATCTCCTAAACTGTGAGTTTGCCTCCTTTCCCCTCAGCAACACAACTCACAGCAAAACCTTTCAGATTTATATCTGAGTTAACGGTGCAGGTTTTCAACACATTGGCTTCATGGGACCAGTTTACATCTGTGCTGGGACCAGTTTTCACCCACACTGGATGCTGAGAGGACTGCTAGCATTTGCTCTTTGGAGAAGGGCAGCACTAGATGCTGGAGATCTGCATATTCAATATACATGTGAGCTCAAATAGCTTTTTGTTATGTCTCTAATTGGGCTAAGTAGGGTGTTGGATTCAAGTGCTAATTAGAAATGACCACTCTAAAAACATTAGGATATTTAGGGCTGTGTGCTGTTTGCATATTCAGGCTCCAGCTCCCACTGACTGCTTTGTGTGAGTAATGGAAGTCTATTCACCTAATCCCTTTTAACCTGTGACATTTTCCTTTTTTTTTTTTTTTTTTTTTTTTTTTTTTTTTTTTTTTTTTTACAGATACACCATATCTAAGAAAATGGGTTTCTAGCAATGGGAATAAACATGCATGGGGCATGGTGTTATCCACAGAAAGAGGAGGAAGTGAGTGACAGTGGATCCAGCCCTATGAAATAATGATGTGATTATCTTCCATTTACACAACACTGGGAAGAGGGACTCTGGGAGCACTCAGGTGGGAATTTAGGCAAAGCTTTGCCCTCACAGTAATGACTTTGGAGCACTGGGGTGAGTTTGGTCAGTGGCCACATGGCATGGCCCAGGTATTCTCTTTGAAAGAGGGGCCACATGCACTGCCTGCTGAATGACTCCTTAGGACCTTGTCCATCCCTCATCATCCTGTTACACTTCATCCCAAGAAGGCCCACCCGTGATGCTGGGAGTTCAGCTGTACTCATTATAGTCTGGGTTATTCATGGCCAATGCCTTGCATGACCAGTGATGCCCAGTGCTGGAAGGTGAAGCACCCCTTGATCCTCAGTGCCCACTGGGGAGATACCACCAGAAGCCATATGGATACGGGGTCTGAATCCATTCCCCTTTGGTCAGAGAGTGTGCAGCCACTCTCAGGCCTGTCCATCAGGCACAGGGAAAGCCTCTGCTCTTCATACCACCCTCAAAGCCAAGCTGAGGTTGGTTTTCCTGTCCCCAGGGAGTTGTCTGGTCCAGGGATGCTGCATTTCCCACCACAGGCAGCCAGGGTCAGCCTCTGAGCTTCGGGTCTGAGCCAAGGAGAGCTATTTGAAAAGCTGCATTAATTAACATGACACTAAGCTCCACCATGGCCTTACTGCTGGCCAGGGCTCTCAGGTTTCCCAGCCTGTGCTCCCTGACAGGCCAGGCCAGGATTAACCAAAGCATTCCCACCCGTGACCATGCTCATAAGGCACAGGGACAAAGTCTCCCTGACCCCCTTTCAGCCCTAAAGGGGTGGCACATCCCCACATCCACAGCTGGGCACCAGTGCTGTGTCCCTGCAGCCTGGCTGGGGTCACAGTCCCTTTTCTTTCATCACCCCTGGGATATCCATAGCCCCTCCTTCAATGGAACAGGAGCCATGTTATGGCTTTGATGTCTGAATAAAGTGGTTAAAACTGGGACTGGGGAGGAACAGGGAGGGCACTGAGTCCCCAGCCAGGAGCGGGGCAGGATGTGGCAGGTGTCAGGACCTTGCACAGGAGATCTTCCTTCTACCATTCCACCTTTCCCAAGCCATGGGGCTGTGCTCCCCCCCCGCCCAGGCTTTTCCATGGAGACCCATGTGTGCAAACAAACACATGCCAGCTCGGCACTTTTGGAAGCTGTTGAGAGGCTCTTTTCAAGCACAGGGCTCAGCACACACTGCCCTTTTCTTTCTTTCTTTCTTTTTTTCTTTTTTTTTTTTTTTTTTTTTTTTTTTTTTTTTTTTTAACAGACCCTTGGGAATAATTAAACTTGCCCGTGTGGGCAGCAGGGCCAGGCTGGCTGCCTGCCAAGCAGACAGGGGGGCTCCAAGCCCCAAAGACATCTCCCTGCTGCAGCTGCCTCTCACACATCCCCAGTGCTGCTCAGGGACTTGGTGGAAAAATAACCATGAAAAATATCACCCCATTTGCCAGCCTGCAGCTGAGAGAGGGGGAGAACCAGCCCCCCCTCCCCCCAACCTTGCTGGAGAGGCAACAGCACAATCTGACCCTTCCCTACCCAGTGTGAGCCCCCCTGTCCAGACAGCCCCCCCTGTGCTTTCCCAGAGAGGGAGGTATCAGTGCCACAGCCTGACCCACTCCTTAGGAGCTTTTCCAGAACATCCCTGGACACATTTTAAGCAATTACCCCTCTATGTTTTAAGATCACTTTGAGTTACAGCCTCCTTCCCTACCTCCAGCCTGACCCACCAGCAGCTGAGATGGATGCTTCTGACCTCCTGTGGTCTGTTCTCAGGAAACATGATTTTGTTCAGGTGTTTAATGACACCTTAATAAACATCCCAGCTAATCCTGAGCTTAGTCTAGTTACCATGGTACAACATCGAGTTAAGAGCTTTCACTAAAAATATTTGAACATTTGGGCAGCCCTGGCACAAAACACAAATGGGCTGCACCTTGACTGAAGTTCCAAAGCAAAAGGGTTGTTATAAAGCTGGTCTAGGTCCAATGTTGGCTTGGCTCCAGTTCAGATTCATTCCTGAAGTCAAACTGATGAACCTCCAGCCCTCAGGTACATTTACAGGGGATGGACACAGACATGTCTATGGCTTAGCAGAGCCATAATTTCTGTCTGAATGCTTTATTATTTGAAAATCATAAATAAGGTGAAGTGAAAAGGACAAGCCCCTTTAATCTATGAGTGGTGTGCTAAATGATGGTGGTAAATCTTTCCTGGCTTTGTGCAGGTATAGCTGATTTGGACTCACAAAATGACAATGGTTTTATCCCACAAACCAATACTAAAGGTATGATCAGCTTTTTGAGGAAAAAACCAACCCTACTCTTAACCAGGATTGGATAGGAACAGTTAGTGGGGCATTGCAGAGAGGTTGGGTGTAGTTTGTCTTTCCAACAAAGGAAATGCCCACCCTGTGCTGGCCATGACCTTTGTCAGCCTCCTTCCTTATCTCCTCTTTTGCATTTCTTATCGCTCCTGATCCATTTATTGCTCTGCTTTGCACACTTTCCCAGCCCAGTAGACAAGGCCATCTCAAGGCCACCGTGTTCAGGTGTCCCTGAGACAGCTCTCACCTGAGTAACATGGGGGTTATCTGTTCCAGGACCCCAACAGGCAACCCAGCTCCCCACCAACACAGAGGTGCTTGGGACTTGCTTTGATGAGTTTTGTGCAGTGATGTGCAACCATGAAACACACACCTGTGCAAGGTGCTCAGGCTGCTGCCAGAGCTCAGCCAAAACCACCCTTCCCTGGTGTGTCTAAGCACAGGGTGGTCAACAAGCTGCTGGACACCCCATGGGTTGTTCTTTCAGTCTGGGTTTCAACCACAGTCAGGATGGAATAAAAATAAGTGCATACAGGTTCAAGCATAAAGAGCCTTTCTGTCTGGGGGGCTGCACTGTTTATCATTTGGTAGAGACCACACCTCGGGGTAGTTTTACACAAAAGGTGCTATATTGAATTTTCTTAGGATGCTGCATTATTTTATACAATAAATTTGCTGCTGTTCTGCTAGTCTCTGATGTGCACACACATGTAAAGTGCAAATCATCAACAGCCCAGTCCTCTCAAGAACTTCTGTGTTGGGGAAAGCAGAGGAGGCTCTGGAAACTATCAGTCAGAAAAAGATCTTCTGCAAAGGTTTCTTTGCAGGTTTTTTTAATGGCTTTAGCTGAGATGCCTGAGCTGGGGAGAACTCCACCCCTGCAATTTCTACTTGGAAAGAGAATAAAAAAATCCAACTAAATCTCCTTAAGGAAAAAAAAATAAATAATGAATTCTTCAGAAAGATTTTTTGAAGGAATTCAGTCCCATTGGTGTTTTCTGTAAGGCAACCAATGAGTAATAACCAGGGAAAAAAAAGTCCCTTGTTTCTGTCGTATTTACCATACAGTGAATCCTACCCTCCAAGCAGGTTAACTAAGAGGTGGGAAATGACCTAAGAAGCTTAGGAAAAAGGGAAGAATGAAGAATTTTTCTCCCAAATTCTGCATTTTCTTTTCCCAGCCACTTTGCAAAAACCATCTCAGACTCCTCCATGGAGCTGGTGGCTCAGATTTATTTCCAGTTCATTGCTGGCCAACAAGGGTGATGAACTGGATGTGTTTGGAGAGGGGTAAACTCCATTTTGTGGTTATTGAGGGCCAGAGTTGGGGACCAGCTTCCAGTCACACTGAACAATATTTACAGCTGTTTGTGCATGATATTATTTCCTGGCTATCTGGCTTGGAGGTACAATTAAGGACTTGTAAATCTAAGGAAATCTTATACTAAGGTACCAAAATGTGCCTGCAAACATTTGTGCCTGACATTTTTCAACTGTAATAATGGAGTCCTGTTAGAGTGAAGATGAAAAATTGGTCCTATGTCAATAACCTGCATGACGGATGCTAGTCAGCAAAAGGCACTGTTCTCTATTTAACTCTCTTCCCAGCTCATTATGGATTACCACATTTTGTCTAGTTAGTGGCATGATTATGGAAATAGAAAAACCATTTCTCTCTGCTTCTTATCTAAAAGATGAATGAGGCACTTATAATTGGCTTAAGTTATCATTTAGAAGTGAGCTCTGGTGATGCAGGTGGTTTCTTTTTTTTCCTTTGGCCTCAGCTTGAAGTCCTCAGACACAGCACACTGCTGGTGTTCTCCTCTGGTTGTTTTCTGTCCCCAGCACTCACGTGCTTAGTCAAAAGCAATATGCCTATCCAGGGCTGAAATACTTTTTTTCCAGAAAGATCAGTTGTAAACAGCCCAGCAGGCTGAGATGATCACCAAGGCATAAAACACCAGCCATACAAAGAGCAGCTGAATGGTCTGAGGATGCCCAGGGAGCCACATTCCTCCTCCCCTTTGCAGCACACCTCATCCCACCACCCCTGGCCACTCTGAGCTGCAGCCACACTCATGGTTTGTGCTATCCCAGAAATACTGCACAAAGTCCTGGCAACCTTGGTTCCCACAAGTCAGACCATGCTGGAAAAAAATGGGGATTTTGAAATACACACATATATTTTTTTTTTATAATAAAGAGAGAATAAAAATGGCAAGGAAAGAGGGAAGGGGGGCATTGTCAGAAAGGGATTTTATTTCCCCAAGTAAAGATCTGAAGTGCTGAAGCTGCTCTAAAACAAGCACTTTTTGGTAGTTTGCTGAGCCTGACTTCTGGCCCTGGCTACAGCTGCATCAGCTCCTGGGGAGCACTCAGTTTGGACGCATCCAGGCCCACAGTACCTGCATTTAGGTGCTTAAAAGCATCTTCCCAAATGTCCAGCAGCTGAGAAGATGGGGTCATTGGTCCTGCTTATGCTGTCAGTGCTTTTTCTCAAGCCTCAGAAGACACTGCCCAATGAGGTTAATGGGAAACTGTAAAACATTGGGAAAGGCCTCAGTGATTTGGAAAGGGACCTTTTTACCTCCCATGTTTTCCTATATCTTTACTCAAAAAGTAAAGTCCGAGATGATGTCTGAGAAGAAAGGGAAAAGTGAATTGGCTCATCTTGAGAAAAAAAAGAGCAGTGGGAAGGAAAGAGGATGCTTTCCTCTGCTTTAAATTATTGGAGCTTAGTTTTTCTCTGTTTTGTTCAAAGCCTATTTCTGAAAAATTCCAAAATAATAATTGCTGGAATTCCACTTTTTTACATACAAAGCATCACTGGCAACATTTTCCCCCCAGGTTTCCTTGGTAGTTAGTTGGAGCAGCAGAATTCAATGGACCTTTATGATTCAGAGGACAAAGATGGCTTGAGAAGACATAAAACTGTCCAGGCAATGACTCTTGGCCCAAACTGCCTCTGTTGTGTTCCTCTGTTGCCTGACAATGTGCTCTCAAGAAAACAAAAAATGCTGTTCTCTTTGTGCAAAAGTCTAACAAGATTACTTGTGTAGGTTCATTAAAATAAGAAAAAGAGCCAAAAAGGAAGAGAAAAACAGAAAAATTGCATAACTTTTCTCTCCAAATTACCTCTGTGGTGAAAAAAAGGTTACAGAAGGCTTTATATTACAAAAATATCAGCTCTGTGATCTGTGAGTGAACGTAGACCCAAGTGAGATCAGCATCAGCCCTAATTTGCTCACGATTATGTTCAATTCACAAAAATAATTGACCTTTTTTTCTGGAACCAACCCCCCAAATGTACTTTTAATATCTAGGAATACACCAGTGGGCTACCCATTATATTGTCCTCCCACAATTATTATTTTTTGAAGTGACAAGGAGATGACAGGAGACTGTGGCTCCAGGTTGTGAATGAGCAGCAGGAACAGATGGGGTTGTGAGAAGCAACATTCCTGCTCTCCTGCTAAAGAAGATACAAACAGGAACCCCCTACAAACATGCCCCGAAAATATAGATCAGTGGAATTGTCCCTAAACAGAAAATTTCACAACAGGTTCCAGGAAGCATCAATATCTATGTAAATAAGGAAATGGAGCTGCAGATGTTAAAGTACTTATTGTATTTTTTTTTTCTTCATACAGGGACAGCTTCAATTATCCCACTATCATGTACTAAATAAGGTTGATTAATCAAGGTTTAAGATAACAGAAGGAGTTTTCAATGCCATTAATGTGCCTCATGGGATTCACCCTTCTTTTGGGTAATGGGAAGCTGCTGGTTGTGAAGATATAGATAATAAGGATTTATAGCAATGTAATGTGCAGTGGTTTTCATAATGGACACTATGAAAACATGGGAACTTGACAGCAAACACTGTTTTAATTATTTAGTTGCCTAACAGCATGTTGGGATGAGGCTGTCTCTGGTGCTTCACTCCCACCTCAGCTTTTTGCTTTTTTCTTTGCCTTTATTTTCCAGAGGCATCAGTGTTTCTGCCTGCAGATGTGCACATTCCCTTCTTACCAAGTGTCTCAAAAAAAAAGGAGACAAGTCATATAAGGGGCTCTTTGCCATTCCCAAATTTTCCAGCATTTACAAGACCCAAAATGGACTTCATGTGGTAAGGATGCAAAACAAAGGGTGTTCTGGTTTGAGCTGCAGTGTCAAAAAAAGCCAAACTCAGATAGTGATGCCCATATGATCTTCAACAAGGGTTTTTTCTCATAGCACTACTGTGGTCTTTGAATGATATCTGAACAGAAAGGACTGGAATGAAACCTGTGAGAGTTTTTAAGAGAACACTAGTGAATCAAGAGAGGAGCTCTACACTGCCTTTCTAACCAACCAAAGTCAAGAGAAGTTTTTCCATATTTCTCCCTCTCCAGTGCCCCAGCCACAGCCTGGAAACACTTGGGGGCAGGCAGGTTTTTATCCTGGCCCTCTGAAACCAGGACAGCTTTACATCTTCTCCTTCATTATTATTTTTCTATTATTATTTTATCTCTTTGCTGCAGGAGTTTTCTGGAACCTCAGCCCTAAATGTAAAGCCTGCAGTGGTCAGCGCTGAAGCCTGGAAGGTGTGAGCTTTGCTCACCCCTGGACACCAGGACAGAATGCCAGACCATGGCCATACACCTGGTAATGCCACAACCCCATCCTGCCCATGGGACACAAAATAAACACAAAAACTAAGGGGACAGGAATAAAATACATGCTCTGAAAAGCAGAAGGATGACTGAAGCTCTACAGCCAGGAGCTCCTCGGCTTCTGACTGAGCGCCAGCCATGTTTTTCTCTCTGGCTGTAATTGCCATATCCAGACTGATAAATTGCATTTATATTTTTGACAAGTTATGATGTAAAGAAGGCCACTTCATCAGCTGGGGAGGGAGCAGAGCTGAGAGAGCCTGGCTGACCTTTCATTAGGCTCTGCTCTTTCTCCTTTGCCTCTTCCCACACACTCCCCTCCTGCTGCTGCTGCTGCAGAGCAAGCATCACAGCACTTGTCCTGGATCCCACAGCATCCTTATCTCTTCTTCTCATTCTGTTTTTAAGGCCACAGTAGTGGGGGTGGATGCTCAGGCCCTTCCTATGGATCCTGCCCAGGGGGGTGAGGCAGTAGCACTGTTGCCCTGGTTAAATGGGGGGTTACTATTATTCTTAGAGGGAACTGAATCATTCCCTTCAGCAGGCACAGGGTTAGATTGTTAATTTGGAAAAATGTAGCCTGAATAAATACTGTATGCATCCCAGATGTGTTTATCTCCACACTAAATTCTCTTTTTTCCTTCATACAGGAGAAATACTTGTATTTGTTGCCTTCACCCATTGCACATTTGCTTTCAGGCCCAAAGGCCTTCATTTTGAATAGAAACGCAGCTTCTGGTGTTTTCTCTATTTAAACAAGGAAAGCAGGGCAGCTGAAGAATGCATCACTCCATCTCTGACCTATTTCTATACTCAGCACAATTTTCCACCTCCCAGACATGTGAAATTGTCCCAAGCCCTGGAGCTGCTTTCTTCCTCCAGTTCCCTCAAATGCCCTGTGGCAAGGCTGGCTTGCAGCCAGGAGAGGAGGCCTTCCCAGGAGGGAAACAGCATGGATTTGCTCTTTTCCTCCTGTTCCTACCTCTTTATGGCAAATTTTGGTCTCTGTGAACTGTAGAAAAAACATTGCCTCTCAGGAAAGGTGCTTCATATGTATTTAACACTGGAAGGGAATCTCAGGAGCAGACACATAAGGCAATTACACGTGTGTTTTTCAGTCCTAATTAGACTGAACTCTTTAATTGTGGGATGCATTCTGACCTTTTTTTTTTTTTCTCCATTAAAGCACTAACCCCTCTTTTAGCAGGGCTCAAGTGGAAAGGTAAGGGAAGGAGGAATAATTAATAGAGATGAAAACAGTGACTGTCACAGGAGCACTGCTGCATCCCCCGTTACAGTGTAACCTCTGGCGCTGGAGACCCAGTTCTCATGCTCCTGGGACTGGAGCCCAGTGGCTGGGTCTGGGTTGTCCCCATAGTATGTGGGGAATTAGGGGACTGAAATTCCAGTGGCAGTTGTCACTTGAGCACCAAGGGCTGCATTTAGCTTCATGAACTACAGTGATTTTCACAGGTGTAAAATATATAACAATGGTCCATGGGATTGGACGTTCCATTAGGAGTATTATTAGTATTAATATTTATATCTGTGACTGTAGGGTTTTGGAAGGGCTGAGCTGTGCATTGAAAAGAGGGCTCTGATGGCAACCAAGCTCTCCAGAAGCGTGAGACATTTAGGTGGCCCAGACATCCAGTCTGGGAATACTGAGGACAGCAAAATATCTGGGGTTTGGGTAAAATCTCATCTGGACTTCAAGCCATAGGAGCAGGCACTGGTGTGAGTGTTATGGGTTCTTAACAGCTCTGATGGGGCCCTGGTTAGGGCAGCTCTGAAGCCAATTCATGGAGGAGAACAGAATATTTAAAAGAGATTTACGCAGTTTTTAGCTCATCTTCCTTCTACCCAGTGCAGGGACAGAGCATGAGAGAGCCCAGGGGTGACATTGGGAATGTCAGGAATGGGCAGGCTGTGCCACCACAGCAGCAAGCAGTGTTGGCTGAGGTCACCCTGCCCAGCCCAGCTGGGTACAGATGGTTTTTACCACAAAACAACATGACAAAGGCTCCTCTAGGGAGCTGAGCCAGTCTGTGCAGGGGGGTGTTATACAGAAAGGGGAGGTGTGTGGGGGTGTCACAGCTTCACTATTTCCTGTGAAAATAAAGTCAGGAGAGAGAAAAACAACACTCCCGTTTGAAAAGAGGGAGGAATAAGCCAGATAAAAGATAGGAATTTTTACTTCAAGACAGACTACTAAATAGGCTCTTCTTGTTCACTGAGGTTTGGTAATGCAAGTTGACAGGATATTAAGGTTATTTCAGGTTCTTCTGTCTCCCAGGGTCATAAGCCTTCTGCTATGCATGTTAATCCATCTTAGCATTCCTCCGAGTAGCTACATAAGTAGGGCAATTGGTTTAGTATGTACTCTTTCCATTTACAGCCTAGTTGGGAGGAGAAACCTACTAATTAACAGAATACCCCCAGAAAATCAGAGGAGATTTTAATATTACAGGGACACTGCACAATGTTCTGCGATTAAGGAAAGAAAAACCCTCCACAGAAATATTTCAGGGATGAGAGGAGGAGGTGATCCAAGAGAGGAGGAACTGGGAGGCATTTATCTATCCCTCTGTTCATGCTTTCCCCTGGCTGGCTCGGTGACCCCACACATGTCTGGGTGACACTACGCATGTCTGGGTGATGCCATGCATGGCTGGGTGACACCACCACATTTCCTCCCCAAAGAGCAGCTGAAGAGTGCTCCATGAGCATGGTGCTGTGGACAGGTTTATCTCCTCGTGCCATGGCAGTGTCCAACCAAACCATGGGTCCTCATACCTCAGAGTGCAATACATCTGAATATATTTTCCTGTTTTGCAGGTTGTTTACTGCTGCAGGGAGCTGGCTCTGTCCAGCTTCAAATGCACAGAGAGGGATCTCCCAAGGTCAGAGCATGGCAGGAGCATCCCCTTCCTGATCTCCTGACTCCTGGCTGGGCTTGCAGCAGGGACTGGCTGGCTGTGACTTCTCACCACCCCCCCAAAAAGAAAACTACAGATGGTCTTGCTTAGGAAAGCTTGTTTAATATTGCTATTCCTTTCCTTCCTTTCCTCTTCTGGGGAAACCAAATGAAACCAGTTTGTAAAAGACTGCTATCTCTTTTCTTATTAATAAGATATAATAAATCTGTGAATTCATGGAAGAACTCCAGTGATTTTTGAACCAATGAGCAAAGGATGAGTTGGTCTCAAAGAAACAAAATGCCACCCAGCCAAAAGAATAAGTAAATCAATAAACAATTGCACATTTAAAACAATCAATAAGGCAGTTACACAAAATATTACATGATCAAACATTAATTAGGGATGACAAATTCCCCAAAAGGATAAAACACAGGACAAATATAAAATCCAAGAGAGAATCAAGTTAACAATTTGTGAGAGGAGCTGTGAGCACTTGATGCTCCACCATCCTATGTTGTTTCAATCAAAGAGCACAGCAACTACCTGAGCATCTCCAAGATGGATATGTGCATCATGTGATACATGATATAAAAATCAATGGGCATCTATCAGGAAGCTGAGAGGTGCAGAAAAAGCAAAGGAAGCAGGAGCCTGCCTGGGTGATGGGGATTTGCTCTTTCTTGCAGCAGAGCAAGCGGTTGCATGAGCCTGCAGCTCTCTGCCTCCAGCAGAGCTGGGAACCTGAACAGCACTTGGGAAAACCTCTGAGTAAAGAGGTTAATTAAAGAGTTGGAAATTTCCCTTCAGCATCCAAAAGAGGCCAGGAGGCCCTCCACCCAGTACTGCTCATGGCTCTGGGAGGGAAGCAGCTGGCCCAGCAGTCAAATGGGGCACATCCAGCCCCCAAATCTCCTCCCTGCTCAGCTGGACCACCATGGGAGGAAACATCCCAAAGGTCTGTGGCTTGTGCCAGTCTCTAACAAAGAAAATACAAGGCAAAGGCTCACCCACTTCATCATCTCCTCATTCCACCATACACCAGCTGAGTCGTAACAGTGAGTGTAAGCTCATCAAGGAGGGCTGAAATGTTCTTTAAACCTCATCCTGGAGGTTTGAAGTGACTGCACAGGCTCAGCTGACCAACAGAGGTGACACTGACCAGCTTATGGGCAGCAACCTGAGGGATTGCTCTATAAACCCAGTCTGTCCTTCATCATTGCCATCTGACTGCTCCTGCCACTATTATTAATAATTCTGGGGTTTTTTGCTAGGGCTGATCTGATGTGAAGCCCCAACTGTATCCCATTATACTTCAACAGTGAGTGAGATGCCATCATGTTACACATGGTAAACTACTTAGATTAGCACAGTTTAAGACAGATTGTAGTGTTTTCATTTTACTGGAAGTACCATGCCCTTTTTAAAGCAGCATCACCATTTCAGCCTTATCATTCAAAGGATAAACTGCATCAATTAGACAGGGCCAGAAGCAACTCAGCCCCATGCATTTTTGGTCTGTAGAAGCCTGCACATCTTGAATGGCAGATGATTCCCAGAGCCTTCTTCTTTCCAACACTTTAAATTCACATTTTTAATCCCTATTTTCCCTGCAGCTGTGAGCAGTGCAAATGTCCGTGAACTGCCATCCCCAACTCTGTCCCAGACGTGGTAACTACAACATTGGTGGCTGCTGGTCTTCACTCCAGACCTGATTTAAACCATCCCAGGCTTCCATGTGAGTCTGTTTATTTTAATTCTGTGAAGGTTGTTCATTCTCTAGATGGTACATAAGGGCTAAGGGCCAAAATCTGCACTAATGTTTCACCATCAGATTTATAATTCAGTGCAAGAAGGCTTGAAAACTGTAAGTCAGGGCAGAGGACTGTGAAGAAGCTGCACTGTGCTCCCATCTCAGACTGCATTTAATTTACAAGGTAGATTAAAATCATGGAACACGTTTGACCTTGTTTTGTTTGGTTTGCCTGCAAGATTTCGTCTTTGTTTCGTCTTTTTGCTCCTGGGAACTGTGTGGCCAAAGGGAGATTCATGACAGGAGCAGAGCCCGCAGGTTCTGTCCTGCTGAAAGACATGACAATGTGAAATGGGAATTAAACCTTTTTTCTCAGCACAGCCAGATCAAAGTCAAACTGAAGGAGAATCCAGCTCTTCTCACTGATTTCAGCTTTGCTCCCCTGAGACCAGCCATGTGGGAAGGTCACACTTGCAAGAAACTGGTGCAGCAGACCAGAATTTCTCAAGCCAGTATTTTTCTCTCAGCCAGGTCCCACAGGACACCCTCTCTGCTCAGCTATTGCATGGGTTCATCTCCATCTTCCCAGGTAAATTAAATCCAGAGTGCAGCATGCTCCAGGTGCATCACTGCAGATGCAGCCCTGCCTTCAATGGCAGGGAGAGGGGGGGCTCCTCACACCCTGTGCCACCCACATGGGTGTAAATAATTTATGCTGCCTCAGCAATTACCGTCCACATAACCCAGAACAGGAGCTCAAAGTGGGACAACTCTCCTTCAGGTTTTCTGCTGACTTATTCACCAAGGATATGTCCCAGTTCCTCCTCCATGGTCACACCATGACCCTCCAGTCTTGTGTCTATAGCAGTCAGAGTGAGCTTTTGCTGAAACAGGACAGAGTTGGGGGTATTAATTTGCCTTTCTCTTCTCCAACCACTATCTTTGATGTCTGAGCGAGCCAGAAAGGCTGTAAGCTCTCTATGATTGAACATTTCTTTGAGGGCACTGCAATAGGCAGACAGGATGGCACACAGCCCATGGGGGAGCATTCCCAGAGCTCAGGGTAAAGCTGCTTGGGTCACTTTGATACCCCAGGACTTTTTTTAGCACAAACCAAACCAAGAGATGCAAAGCAGAATGAAGGGCAGCAATGGGTGAGCTAGAGCAGCCCCAGGCTGACCCTACCCAACACACCAGTCCCGTGCTGACCATCATATTTTAAGTTCTCCTTGAGGGGCATTAATTCTCCTTTTCCCACACTTATTAATGTTTGGGTTTTTTTCAATCTTGGGACAAAATTAATTGTTCAAAATAATCTTTAAAATCTGGTTGTGGTAGTTGGTGAAACATGCTTTAAAGTGTTTATGACACTGGAGAGCTCTATGTGAAGGATTCTCTAAGTAGCCTTACCACTAGTTAAAATGCTTCCAGGTGCAGGAGTAAATTCACACACACAAAATCAGTTTTCAGATACAGTAGGGATCCCATTAAGCTTTGTGTGGTTATGCAAGCTGATACAAATGCCTTATTAATTAGAAAATCAATCATGCTGTCCAGCTGATTGATGTTAATTCTGCATTGAAAGAGGGAACCATAGTATAATCAAGACTAGATCACTTCTTCCCATTACAGGGAAAGGGACAAGACTGCATTTCAAAGGCATTCTGCTGTAATAAGCTGCAAGGATATAGGCCATGTGGTAAGGGCTCCTTTAAGATGTGGCACATTATTTTGATCAAATTCATTCTGGATCCTGAATCTAAGGACATTTCATATGAAGATTAAAGGAAATGATAATATGATAAGAAGAGATTGCAGAGGAGGAGAGCTGTAATTATCCAAGGGGCAGCATTAATAAAATAAGAAAGATCTCAAGCCCTCTGAAATAAAGAGACAGCAAGAGTGTGCAAGTGTTCCATGGCATTCTGCTAATGCTTCAAAAATATAAAATAATTTATTAAAAAAAAAAAAACCAACAACAAACAATTCTTGTGCAGTTCAAAATCACAGAACAATTATTAAAGGGCCCGACTGACTCTTCACCTGTGTCACAGTTTTCACAGTCAGCCCTGGCAGCTGGAGGTCTGAGAGCAAATAGCCCCAGCAGCTGTATACATACCTCCCCAAAGTAGTGTGGCTGGCCAAAACCCTTTGAAAAACACATGCAAGAATCCTGCTAAATGACTGGAAGATGACTAGAATACAATCTTTTCAACATGAGTCAGGCTTTGAGAGAAGAAAATAGCTTATTACCATTCAAACGCATGTTGTCTGGTGCCAGGCTAATTGTATAGTATATCCTATAGAACATAAGACAAAGCCCCAAGGTTTGTAAGCCAAGTAAAATGCAAATTACACCATTGACACTGCTGAAGGCTCTATGCAACTTTAATAAAGAGGGGATGCAATGTGTTTGTGAAACAAATGAGCGGGGTAGTTATATCAGAAAGACAGAGCTCTCTAATACATGACCTGACTAGTAGGTCAGAACATGGGTAAGAAAATGTTCACTTGACCACCAAAGTCTAAGGATACTTATGCCTGCAAAAAGCATCATAATAATTATGTGCCAGTGTTACTTAGCATTTCTTCAATTGTTCATGGAAATGTCCCACACTGCAGTGGCTGTTCCCTTTCTTTCCCTGCTGACTGTGACCCTCTCAATGTGAGAAACAGGCACTGAGAAAAGAGTAGTGAGGTGAACCACTGAAAGGGAACAGAAGAAGCAAAAATTAGGACCATACAGTCATGCTTCTGACTGATGCAAATCAGCATGATTCATAATCAGAAAGCCAGCTGCTTTTTGAGAAAAAGACACTGGAAATGCTTGATTTATAATATGGGAAACTGGTTCATTTGTAGTTGTTATTTTTCTATGGTGAGCCCTGGTAAGTTTTCTGAAAGAGCTCAGCAAAAGTTCTGGGAGACACAAGATTTGCAGTGGTTCCTGCTGGCTGCTGTGGTCGTACCTCATTTAGTTGCAGTATGAGCAGGCACTCCACATGTCCTGGGATCAGGCACAGAGTAGATCTCCAGGCTGTTTCACGTACTGTGCACATCACAGCTGAGACATTTCCAGTTTCATAACTCAAGAATTCCGAAATAGATATAAATTTACACATTCTGCCTCAAACAGATGGTGTCTTTGGCTGCCTTCCGCTGTGTTCCTCGAAGGTAGCACTGGGTTGCAGAAGTCAATCTTTCTACAACCATCTCTGCTTGCAGGAGTTTTTGGGCTTCTTTCATTTTTCCATTCAGACTGCACACTGCTCAATGATTTACCAACCTATCTATTTCCCATGGCAGGAGATGTGATAAGCAGCTAGAGAAGGCCACAAAACAAAGTTCTGGTACTCACTTCTCTGTGGCACCCAGCAGGACTGGTGTGAGGAGATACCAACCTATATCCAGGATTTATGGCTAAACAGAGGTTCTCAGGATGAGGAACTGAGAGATTCCTCTGAAATCACCTCTTTCTACAGACCTAGGGGAAAATTGTCTAAAGAAAAACAGCTGCTACCCTGCTGGTGCTGAGGATGTGACTGTGATATAGGAATATTTGGGCTGCTTACATGGGGACCTTCTCAGTCCAGGGCAATTTTTGGCTGAGAGGACATATTGCTCCTGGATGAAGACAGCTCAGGGGAACAGTCTTCCCTGCAGACCCCATTTAGGCCCAGTTCCAGCAAGAAAAGGTCATTTGCAAGGAAATAGCATCTGGTAATTTGCCCACTGGGAGAACTTGTAGCAGTTTCCCGTCTCGAGTGCAGCTGCTCCAAGGGCTCGGGAAAGCTCAGAGTTGACTCTTGCTGAGAGTTTACTCATCAGCCTTCACAAACAGCCCCTGCTTCTTCGTGTCTTCCACAGACAAAATGATTTCACACAAGTGAGACAACCCTAAACCTCACAAAGAGGGACCCTGCCCAGGGGCTCGATGGGTGAGGGATCACCCCACACTCAGGTGAAGATCTCAAATCCCAGCTCAGCTTTGTGCCACCAGTGCCACTGTTGCTTCCCAAGAAACTCATTCTGATCAAAATCACATCTCTGCATTGTTCCTGGTTCCTTTCACATCCCTTTGCAGTTATCCTGTGGGCTAAACTGAAGCACAGATGCCACGGGATGGCTGGGAGCAGTCAAAACTTTTGAGAGATGGAGCTAGCTGAGCTTTTGGGGCTGGTTACATAAAGGCAACATGTATCATTGGGACCACACAGAGAAATGCTACTCAGTGATAAGAAACTCAGGCAAGGACTACATGTTGCAACTGTGTACTCCTCAGCTTTTGAGCTGATGCTGAATGTACTGGGGAGGAGATGAAGGAAAGATGGTGAAAAACAAGAAAAACACAGCAACAAATGGGCCAGGAAAAGCAGCTCTGATTATTTCCCAGTCAGTCACTCAGAAAGTGAAGATGTGCAGCTCTTCAAGCAGCCTATTTAACACTGGCACCATACAGTAGAAGGAAGCTTGCCAGCATATTTCATTAAAATACCTTTCCATCAGTTAATAATTATTGTCTGTGCTTTAATAGCACTTCACTTCCAATATTTCCAAGCAAATCCATAAATTTCAGCTCAACCTTGAGAGTATTCTTAGAGCTATTTCATATGTGGGTACACAGAGTGACAGAGAGGTGTTCCCCCAAAGTCCTGTATCAGTGTCCCAGCCCTGCACAACAACAACTCTTTAAGCATGAGGGCAGGTAACCAAATGGCTGGTTTTGTGACCACAGCCTGGGTCAGTGGCTGAGCCAGGAACGCAATCCAGGACTGGTGACTCTTATGCACTGCTTTCCCCCTTCTAATAAAACTTTCCACTGAAGCCGTGGATTAGAAGTTATATGCCAAATTCCAGGAATAAGTAAATTGGAAACAAATGCACTGCGTGAGCTCGTAAAGTGTGTTTACAAGAGGACTGCTGCTACCATTGCCCTAACAGCCATCTTATGCACAGAGAGATCTGAAATCAGATGGGCAGCACCTTCTTCCCACTGATGCCTCGTGCAGCTTGAAGCCTCGTGGCTTCCTCACATGCATCAGTCAGCTTCTGAATAGCAACATAAAATAGATTTCTTTTTTCTGAGTCAGAAGAATGGCCTTCTCTCTTGATTTCTTTTTGTCTATGTTTCAGCCAAAGATATTTTCCAATAACTGGGAATTTTTCTAATGGTGAAACAAGTACCCATGAACACACCTACATTTATGCCAGGAACTCAAAGCCTTTGTTCTCACATATTACTATTGCAAAATAGCCATGAGCCCAGCTGACAGCAGTGGAAACTCCCTCTCATGTGGGAACAGAGACATTTGCTAAGGAACACGGACCCAGCCTGGAGAGAAGGGGATTTCCTGCTGCAGAGTTAAACAGGCTGAGGCCACCCGAGGCCTGAAAAGGTGCCACCATTTTTCAAAGCAGGAGTTGTGACAGTCCAGTGGATTGGTTTCAAATCTGCCACAGAAAAAAGCTCCCAATGCCATCAGCAAGACCCAAAAGAGCCTGTGTGCTCTTCTGTACTTCACAATTATGTTACCTGACGTTTCCATTCCAGCCTCTCTGGAGGCACTAATGTCCATCTGCCAACCTCAGCAGCAGACAAGTAGGAAGCCACACATATTTCTGGTAAAGCTGGAGTAAGCCCATATCAAAGAAAGCTTCTGGTGTTTTAATATTTAGCATTTTTTCCCCCTGACTTTAAAATAACCCCAAAGCCACAAGTGTATAAAGAACTTTTCTCTATAAGAGTCACTTCCTGGGGAAGCAAAAGGGAGGCCAGAGGGGGTTGCAAGGCCACTGGAAAAAGCCTCATTATATCACCAAGATGCTATGGGGTCCCCAGTCTTTGCCTAATAGCAACGTGCCTGGAACAATGTGTCTCTGAGGTCATACTTTCAGGACACTGTGAGTCAGGTTTTGAGAGTACCAGGTGAAAAAGCTTTGAGTAGATGTGCTAAGGAACAGTGTTGGTGTGCCCCTGATGTGATGGGGCTGCAGCCTTAAGAGATAATAGGAGGCAGAGCATCAGAGAGCATTTTATTTGGTCAGGGCTGAGCTGGCTGGAGAGGACAGAATCAATGTCAGAACAGTATCCTGCATGCTCTGTGCCTGGTGACACGCACAAAGATCATTTTTAATCAGTACCAATGTCCAACCCATCTTTTGATCTGCTACTCGATCTGGCTGCCAGCCCATGGCAGGGAGTTCCCCAGCCCGACCGCCCTTCTCGCTGCCTGCTCTCCTTTTTCTCAGCCAGATGGAGACAAGACAGGAGAGGAAATGATAATGTGTTTTTCCTTCTATTGAGACTAACGACCAAAGGAAGCACCACCTTTTAAATTAGCTGTCATTTGGAAAACAGTCACAGGATTCCCAGCAGAAACTCCCTGCTCCAGATCTACTCCAGCATTACAAAGTCCAATCAAGGCCACCCGGATGCCCAATGCAATGTGATGCACAGATGTTGATAAATACTCCCAAGTGAAAAAAAAAACAACAAAAAACCCCTAAGTCTTCACAAACAAAACAGGCTCATAAACAGAGCTTAGGAAACTATGATAAATCAGGTTAGTTGGGTAGGAGAATTGGTATGAGCCACTATCTCAGATAATGCACATTGAGGATTTAACACATGCTGTGTAGATCAGCATTTTAAACACATACTGTTTACTGGCCTTAATGAACACTAAAAGCCCAATAAGCAGGAGCTAGAACCACTCATAAATAGCTTCATACAGATGTTAGAGGCATTCCCTTTCATTTTGTTTGCTAACGAGTTATCAATAGCAGTAATTTGCTGCTGATAATGCTGCAGGTTATAAAAGAGAAGAATTAAGGAGTTCTGTTAAATGAGGAAAGAGGCTCTATGCCCTGCTTTGTCCCTGTGCACAAGCTGATGCTGGGTGGGGTTGCAGGCAGCAAAGAATTGGGGTCCCCAGTGGAGGCAGAGCCATGGTGGTGCCACCTCTGGGATGCTCAGCTGTGGCCCCAGGAAGGGCTGCTCCTGCTCCTGCTCCTGCCAGCCATGAGGGTATCAATGAACCAGATGTGATTAGCACAGCTCCAGGTGCTACCAAAGGTAGAGAAAGAAGGGAAAAGAGCAAAACAATGTGGCATTAATACAGCTACAGGCTGAGTTCAGCCACTAGTGTTAGATGGGACCCCTCGTCCAAGTTTACGTCCTCCTAATTGGACTGTGCAGAAAGCTGAAAGCAGGGCTTAAGCTGGGGAGTCTGGTAACACTGAGCTGTGGTTCTGACCCAACTGCTGCCTTCCCCAGGTGTTGACTGACTTCTCACTTGCATCGTTGTAAACCCTGAACACCTTCCTCAGCCATCTGTGGGAATACATACACACTGATACAGGTACTGACCTGCCTGGCTCACTGTGAGAGTTGATCTCACATTCTTTATAAAGGGCTTCAAGGAAAAAAAACCCAGGCACATGCAAAATACTATTATTTTTACCCATTGTGGTAAATAGATGGCATTTTTGATGTTGAATAAATTCAGAGAGAAAAATAATCTCTGAGAGCAGCTCCTGGCTGAGGAGAAGTGTTAGGAAGGCAGGGGGAGTTTTGGTGGGCAAAACTTTGTGGGGTGCACACAAAGTCAGTAGGGAAAACACTGAGAAACCTCAGGACTGGGTGCAGGCAAAAGAAAATATTATCATTATAGTTGCTGTTGTTATTGAGGGTCCAAGCATTTCAGACCCTCAGATAAAAGGGTGTTAGTTTTCCTGCTGATGTTTTTGTGATGGAATCGATAACCCATGTGTCCATGACCTACAGCAAACACTGCTGTAATGGCCACCATGGGGGAGGTAAGGGGTCAGCTGGAGAGCTTTTCCACTAAATTGGTCACTTGAAGCTCCCTGAGGCCCCAAGATTTATTATTTTATTCATTTAGATGTATGCAACCATGCAGAAGGTAGTGCAGCTTTTGTTTACCCTAGCATTAGTATCTCATCCCCCCTGTGGTTGCAGGTCTCATGCACTTGGAAAAGCAGGAGGAGCATTGTCAACTTGTCCTGATTTCCAGTTATTTTTCTATGAAAGGCAGTCATACTGATCCAGTTGTTGTCCACTGAAAATGAACAGGCATCCCTGCCTCTCAGCTGGAAAAGCCTAAGGAAAAATAGGATCAGAGCATTTTGCAGTTTGCAATTCATGATCTTCTAGTCCAGCTCCTGGCTGTGACTCTGCCTGGCAGGTCCTTGGCCCCAGTATGGATCGTTGCTCTTCAGGGACCCAAAATCATTATCACCATGACACACACAAAAAAGGAAAACACAGGTTGCAGGAGGTTTTCCAGCCTGCCCATGTGTGGCAGATAAGGAGTCTGCCCCATCACACCATGCTGGCTGCTGAGCATGGTCAGTGGCTCTCCAGATGGCCAGCCTGCTGCTCCTTGCCCATTTCTCCACTTTGTTCCTCATTTTGTTCCAGAAGGATGAGCTACAGCTTGGGATGGTTGATGGAGAGGCTCCCGTGGCTGCTCCACAGCCAGGGCCAACTCCACTGGCCACCTTCTGCTGACAAAACACATCCAGATAGTGGCTGAAACACCACCCATGTCTTGGCTTCACCCTCAGTTGTCTTCTTTTACCATTTTAAATTTTAATTTTGCCTATTTAATTTGTTAGTGGTTATAGCTGTGTATTTAAAGGTTTAGGTGCTGTTATTAAAGCCCTGACATCACAGACTTCAAGGAAGACTTAGCAGCCACGCTGCTCTTGCTGTTAGCACATCTACCACCATGAGCAAGTTACAGGATATGGGGAGTTTGGATCATAACCAACAGGCAAGACACAGCTCCCAAGTAATAATTTAATTGCAAAATCTTTGGTTTTCCCTCCCCGATCTGCTGCTTCTGCTTCTTATGGAAATTAACTTAAAAGTATTGCACAATTAAAAACAAAATTAATGGCTTCCTTCCTCTGAAATTGAGAGCTTTCTTCTGAGCAGGAGGGAGGAGTTTTATGAACATGCTTTTCATTTTTAGGGGGCTGAACAGAGGCTTCTATCCTCTTATGTTTTAATTAATCTTTCTATAATTAATTATTTTTAAAAAAATTATTAAATAATCTATTAATTGATATTTATGTATTTCTTGTTGTGCATAAATTCTGGAAACAGCAAGTAAGTGGATGTTCTCATTACAGCTCTACAAGTGCTTGGCCAATACTGGAATATTAATAATTGGATTTGCGTGGAAAAGTACAGTTTGTTTCCATTTCTCTGAGGTTTCTGTCCTGTCTGGTGCCTTCAGGGAATAAACAGTTGCTTCAAGAGCAACATTTTTGTGTGTGCTGCAAGAAAACTCTGTCTGTGGAGGCAAATGCCAAAACTATGGGGATGCAGCCGAAGCACAGCCTGGGTAGCACAGAGCTGTCTAAGTCCTATTAAAAGTAAACATGGACAGAAAGCATCTTCCTGTGCACATCTTTCCTGCTCCTGCTGGCTGGTGGTTCAGCTTTGGGGCAGCTTCCAGCTGGGAAGGGCAGGCAAAGATCCAGGCAAGGAATTTCTGAGGGGTGATGTCTGCTCCCGTTTAGCACACACGTGCTCACTGGAGAAATTGTTCTGCTGCAGAAAAGTCTGAGGAGGAGGGGACCATTTTTGTCACTGCATGTTAAAACCTCAACCCCTCTGAAATCTGTGAGACCATGCTTCAGCCCAGGAGCCCTTCCACCCCTAGTGGTGAACTTAACAGGACTAGTTTTCCCTCTTTAAAAATAAAATCAAAATATAAAATTGGGGATTTTCAGGAACAGTTTTTCTGGGTCTCTGGGATCCTGGCTGCAGTTTAGCAAGGCATCCATCCATCATCCACACTTGTGAGCACCTCCCTATGCTCACACGTGTCCCCCTGACCAGACTTCGGGGTACATGCTCCTCAGTGGCCCAGCACCTTCCAGCAGGACCCTGGTCCTGCTGCAAGCACTCAGTGCACAGATGATCCCTTCAGCAGAAACAAGAGATCTGATGTAGCTCTTCATAGTGCTCCCAAGCTGTCCCTAGGTTGGCATTTCTCTGTTGTCTCATGGCTAAAAAAAAAAAATATCTCCTTCACAGAGCCATCAGCTGGTGTCCTCTAAAGGCATGGGTCTGCTCAGAGTGGCGAGTTATGATCTGCCCATGGAGCTATTGTTATTTGAGATTTTATTAATCATTTAATACATTTTATGAGGTTAGTCACCTGCATCGTCTCTGTGCTGACACAATAATTTACCACTACAAGAATGAGAAATAAAATAAAAGCTCATTTACTGGCAGCTCACAATGCTCTTACCAGGTTACAATGGCAGCTGGTGGAGAGAAATTTCTGCTGGGGAATCAAAATAAAACGAAGAGGGATGCTGAAGCATAGCCAAAAGGGTATCACTGAAGATCAGTTGTATACTGAAGCATGTGATGATCAATTATTCAGAAACACAGTGCTGAACTATCTCTCCCTATGGGTTTATAAACCTCTCACAGGCTTAGCTCTGGTAACAGTTACCCAGAGATATGCAAGGGTATCACTAGAGTCCACAAGAGCATACTGATATTAGGCACATAATGTAGATAAGAAGGATATTAGAAAGCACAGAACTAGGTCATCTTCTGCTGTAAAAGGGTATTATTCCATCAAGGTCAATGGTATCTCCCCCAGCTCTCACCAGCTAGGGTTGGACTCACAAGCTATCCCACAGGACTCAGAAAGGAGAGAGCCCCAGGGGAGCAACAAATAGGACCAAGCTACGGACA
This sequence comes from Calypte anna, assembly GCF_003957555.1. Classification (NCBI taxonomy): domain Eukaryota; kingdom Metazoa; phylum Chordata; class Aves; order Apodiformes; family Trochilidae; genus Calypte; species Calypte anna. Next base: position 18,917,859 of record NC_044255.1, on the reverse strand, counting down.
CACAGCAACCTTTCTCACAGTCTGGATGCTTGATGCAGGGCACCTGGTGAAATGCAGGACAACATCTCACTCCTGTGTGGGCAGGACATGGACACAGCTGTCTATGGCAGGCAAAAGGGTGCTGCAACATGCACCCAGGGAAGCAGAGCTGCATGGGAGGTTCCAATCTCTCTAAAATAATTTTTCTAAATGAATGTTAAAGTATTTATCAACTACAAATGGTCAGGATAAATCTGTTGGTAAACAGCAGCACAGCAGAGTTTCGACAACTAGAACTGACAATTTACAACTGCTGATAAACCACTCTTCCAGATATTACTCAGTCTCCAAATATAATACTTACAAGAAAAACAAACAAACCTCCTGTCCCTGTTCAGGAGGCCGTCTCCTCCTGCTCCCCACAGCTTGGCTCTGTAGCTTCTCCAGCAATGTGTGGCATTGAGCCCTGCCAGGGCTTGCTGCTCTGGTTATTTCCCAGGTGATGAACAATCTGGCTCATCACTGACATGGCAACAAAGCAGAGGATTTCTCCCCATCTGCAGCGGCTGAAGACTTGGTAGCAGTGGCAGCCTCCTGAAAAAGTGATGGGAGATCTACTGTGGCCATAGTGATGGGTGGTGTGGACCTCTGCCCCACCAGCCAGCTCCTCCTTACTCCTGCATGTTAAGAAACAGTGAGAATTTAATTCTAGACCTACTCCTGTAGGTGGAGGTGGCAGAGCAGCTTGGCTACTGAAGGTGAGGGAGATGTCTGTCCTGCTCATGGGCTGGCAGTAAGGCCCTCTTGGAGGGACAGAAACATTCAAACCAGACAAAAATCCCTTCCCCATATTAAGCACAAATATAACAAATATGTAAAAGTCACGTACTTTGCAAGAGTAGATCCTTCCTAGCAATAATTAGCTTCTAAACATTCCCCTGCCCTGTATAATAAATGAACAGCATAGTAAATGTTATGAGAATAATTCATTATTCATCATGAATACCAAATGAAGGGAATAATTTACCATCCACTAATCTCTAAAAAGGCCCCTCTTCTGTTTTTTTTTATCATATAGGTTTGTGTTTGGTCACACAGCCCCTGGGGCTGCTGCTGGGTGGGTGCTGTGGCCATGGGCAAGCTGCTGCTCTTTGCCAGTGGTACTGTGACACAACCTCTGGAGATGCCACCTCCTGCATGGATGTCCTTTCTGATGTCCTTTCCACCCCCACTGAGCCCCTCAGTCTCCATGTGTGACTGTCACATACCTGGCCATGTTTTGTCCCCACAGCCCTGGCTTAGCCTGTAGACTGCTGCTGTGCTTTCACTGTGACAAAGAGTCCTGAGGTGTCAAAGCAGCAATCAAAGGCATGTTGAGTAAAAAAGAAAGCATGGGTAAAAAGAAGAATATTTTTTGCCTCACCAGCTTTGTGGTGCACACAGTATCTGCTCTACCTACCTGCCTGGGGAAGGGGATGGAATTTCCCCCTGCTGTGCTCAGCATTGCAGCCCGAATCCAACCTCGCTCCTCCACCCCTCAACTACCTATTTTTCAGGGTTTTCCCTCTTTACTTCCCTAGGAGCAGCTCTCCTTTTTATATTTCCCAATATGGGCTTTTTTTTTTAACTTGTCCACAGCCAATCTGATGTGCTGCCCATTTCCTTCAAAGATCATAGTGTTGGCCCAGTCCTCCATGGGATTTAACCCCATGCCAAAGCCTTCCTTTTGTCCTTCTCCTGGAGACCTGAGAGTCCCCAAACTCCTTTCACTGGGAGCTCGATACCACTGCCTGCTTGCGGGGAGCTTTTGTGGACTCATTTCTGTGTTATCTCTGCTCATTATTATTTGTTTATTGCTCTTGCTTCTCTTGTGTCCCCCCGGTGCTCCAGAAGACAGACAGCACATAAATCACTGTAATGGAGCACTCTGAACAGATGAAGGTACAAAATGTGTGTCAGTGTGTGTGTGCTGGCAGATAAGGAGTTCTGGTGGATCCTTTTGGTGCCTTTCATAGCCCAGAGTCACACAGCACAGAGAGCACAAGCACGTGGCATCCCCAGCTCAGGCATCTCCTGCATCCCTGATCACTGAGGGTGACTGGGAAAATACACCTGAGAAATGGGGCCCTGATAAAGTTACTGCACATGCCATGCTTGCCAGCTGTCCTGGGACACCAACAACACCTGCAGATTGTTTTCACACGTTTTGTTTAAAAACCAAATTTGTTTAAAAAAACCAAAATGTGTATTTGCAGCTGATAGACCTGAATATAAACTGAAAATTCTGTATTATGATTTAGGAAGCTATTATTTTGTTCTAACCTTTCACCTATGTTATTACTCCTGGATGTGAGTAAGCACCAAACACAAAGGGTAGTTATCTGACTATTACACAATAACTGCTCTCATGTGAATTTAGCTTGGTGAGTACGTTTAATGTTTTCCAATTATTTCAGCTCCAAGTTTTGCTAAAGTTGCATTTTTTAAAACTATTTTTGAGTAAAGGTTTCCATCGGATAATCAAGATAATGCTGGCAAACTGACTTATGACCTCCAGTATCTCACAATATTCACAAACATGCTGACTAACTGGGTATATGTTTGGCTCTGTGGACTTTCCATCCCTAAATGGAGTGATTAGCAATAAAGAGGGTATTTATATTTAAATCAGTGACAGCTAATTAAACTCTGCTGTGTGATGAGAGAGGCCTCAGAAGTATGCATCGTGGTGCTGTGCTGACGACTGTTTGACACCTTGCTGGCTGTCACCTTCCATAAAATCCCACCACTCGAGCACAGGCCTGGACTTCTCTGACCCACCAGAGAGCTACCAGGCGTAGGAACATCAAAATCATGCAATACCTACAGTCTAATAGCCCTAAACTAGGGAGCTGAGATCAAACTCACAGACAAAGTCTAGAAGATACTTTCTGAAGACAGGTGAGGCAGAAGAGTCACACCAAGCTTTGCAGCTCCCTACAAGCCTTTGTAGCTGCTCTTTTTCCTTGGGGCAGAGCAGAGGGATGTTTCAGTCTCACCATTCCTACATGTATCTTCTGGCCCTGGAGGACTGACAGATTTTCCTGCATGCCCATGATTTCACATCTAGAGCCCACACGACCTTACTACAAGAAACCTGCAAAGAACTCCCTGAGATACCCACACAAACGTGCAGTCCAACAAGGTCCCTAAGAAGATCCATAAAATAGTGCATTTCCCAGACAGGCTGCTTTAACCAGAATTAAAACACTAATGTGAACACATGCATGGGACTGCAAGCTATGGTTTGACCCTCTGTGTGTGCTCTTCAGAGACGGTGATCTGACCCACCTAATCCTGGTTCATAGCATTGACCTGCAGAGTAGGACCTTGGTTCGGGTTAAAGGAAAGTTAAGTAACATTTCAACCCTTTTAATTGGCATTATGCCATCCCAGGCTTTACCGGTCAGCTTTGAAGTCTAACCAGCTCCCTTGAGAGGAATTCATATTTGGCAAGCTTGCATGAGACATAATGTGATAACAGAGGTAGCTCTATATGTATGGTAATTTTTAGAGCTGAGTGACATTTTTCAAAAGGATAAGTTCACTGAAAAATGCAGGAACCAACAGTATTTGTGAAAAAAATTAGAAAGTGTACAAATGTTTCATTTTGACATGTCAAAAGAAATGGTTTGGAGATATGGAGACATTATGTTTCAACATCATCAAACCTAAATATTTTGACTTTTTGTTTTGAAACAGGCATTGTTGTTTAAAAACTGACCTAAATTTTAGAGAAGTATTTTTTAAACCAGCATTATGCAGTAGAGAATTTTTTCTCCTGTTGAGGAAAACGCTTGGTTTTACTCATTTTCCCAGATTTTGGATTTGACAACCAAACTGAAAAATCCACATTCATCTACATTTCTCACTGCTAATTCTCAGGCACCACCTCCAGCTGCTAAAAGCAAGCACCCTCTTCATTCAGCAACCCATCACCACCCTTCCTCACCATCCCTGCTTTCACTGTGCAAAAAGAGGGCTGCTAAAAGGGAGGTTTCTCCATACCCAGAAGCAGGATGGCATCCCAGGTACACAATCATGGGTGATTTAGTGTCCACAGGAGGTGGACGTGCCTGCCCATCCCACAGCCACGGCTGCACCTGGGCTTGCACCCTGCCAGGTGCTCTGCCCTTATCAGGTCTTTATTTAGGCACGTGAGTTAATGAATAACTCCATGTTTTCCTACTGAAATGGACCTTTCCTAGGGTCTTATCTCCTGATCAGGCACAGCAAAGGAGCAGAGGAACAAAGACACATTTGTCTGTCCTCTGTTACTCACTGCCTCAAAGGGCTGAGAGGGCTGAGCAATGCAGCCACACTGCTTTTTAGTGGATAATTTATCTGCTTTCTGCTTCCCTTCCCACCTGTGAGTTTCAACTCCAAAAATATCTTTAATCAGTTGCTGTGGAGACAGCTCTGTTTATGACCAGCTTGGTTTCTGCTCTTGCTCTGGTGCTCTAGGACAACTAGTTTACTGGGGTTTAAGGTCACCATCCTCCCAAGCAGCACTTTCTGCAGGGCAGAGACCCTCTGAAACCTCAGAAACTTTCCTGTGTTCAGGCTGGTGAGAAGAGTGAGCCCTGGAGCCCTGCACTGCAGAGCCAAATGACCACACAGACATCTTGTGATGGGGAAGCTCTTCAGATGCTGCAGCTCTCTGTGACGCCTGAAGCCACCCAAGCCCTTGGGGGTATCCTTAGACTCTGTAAAGCTCTGTTCTTTAACCACAGATGAGTCTTGGGGTTTAATACACCCACAGACAGGATAATTCATCCGTGTGTGAGAAAGGGCTGTGAGGCTTCCTGTAAAACACACATCCCTGCTCTGGTGGAGTCTGAGCACCATTGAAAACACCTTTTGTTGAAAGCAGTGGGGCCAGGATTTCAGTCCATACTTCACCCACACTACTGACATGTCCCGTCTTCAATCACCACTTTCTGAGCTTTGGCTTCCTCATCTAATTTGTGTAAAAGCTCTTCTGCCCAAATCTATCTGGCAATGAGCCATTATAACATTTTCATGATGGGGTGGATGGACCCTGTTGCCACAGAAGCACAGCCAGTACTTTTTCCCTTCCTCTCTGCATCCCTTTGGGAGTTTGCTGCCAGATTCAGGGTTGTGAGGAATTCCTAATAAACAGCAATTTCCTATAGGTTGTTCTCATGCCCTTTGTGACACAAGAGCCTTCAGCATCTATTTCTAGGTTGTGCAGGAGGAAAGGGATGCTTTGGTTACATGGGTGAGCAGGATATCAAAATGCTTTTCAGTGCCCTGACCAGCAATAGAGTGAGCAACTTCTGGCTCATTCACAGTGCTTTCCTAGTGCCATTTGTTGCTATTTTAGTTTATTCCTTTTTCTCCAACACTTCTCTGTTTCTCCTAAAAACCTCAGGCACAGACTGAGGGCTGGGATGGAGGAGTGGCATCTCTACAGCACAGGGCTCAGTAGCCACCCATGGTGACTCAGACCACACGTAGCTGCTTCCTTAAAAAAACCCTTTCCACGGGACATCACAGTTCAAAAATCATTTCCAGTTCTATTATTACTCTCTGCCCAGGGCAACTGTACTACAGACTCCAGTACAGCCAGCTCTACCATTCATTCCTGTTAAATACACTAAATTTTCCTTCCATTTGAGGGTTAAAAAAAAATTACACTTCTGTGTCTAAATATAGGCAGAAATTTCATTCCCATGAGGCCCTGTCTACATTATTGAACCCCAGTATTTTCATGTGAAACAAAAATACACCAGTTTTTTTTATATAAAACAATATTCCACTGAATTATCTTTCAGGGGAAAAGGGAGAGTTTGGGTTTTGTGTTGCGATCACAGCAGAAAGGAATGAGGATTATTCAGGCCCCAGCCAGGAATATAGATGCAGAAGATATATGCATGGCAGTGTTGCTGCTGCTCCTAGTAAGTCAGGATGGATTTGGGGAATGACACGTGCTGGATAAATACCCCAAATTGCCAGAAATTTCCAAACCATGTTGAAGTGACCTTTAAACACTTTATCTATGAAGATGTGCTAGCAAATTTCTCCAGTGATACTATCTGCCCTTGTTACTTGCTTTTATGAAAACCTGCTTCTACACAGGGATGCTAATCAAGAGTGATAAATTTTCTATTTGATTTGTGGGATTTTTCACCTTCATCTTCCCTTATCAGTCTCAGGATCACCCACTTGTGGATAATCCATTAATTTTTTAAAAAAGGGAGGCAGAAAATACCAAATAATTCCCTCACTACCAAAACTTGTCCTGGTATTGATCCATAATGTTGGGATACCAAACCATGGGTGTGTGTCCTGCTGTGGGGTGAGCCCAGTGGGGCCAAGCCAGGGTGAGTGGGAGCAGGGCACACAGCTCTTGCAGTGCTATGTAGAGGAGGAAAACCTACAAAAGCTGCTTTTAACACAGTAAAGGCTTTAAAAGCAGGCAGAAAACCACCTGTCATCACACCATAGATATGCCAGTGTGTTTGTAGTGGCTCCATTAACAATTATTACCAATAATAGCAATGAACAACAATAATTAATAACACAATCATAATGAAATAAATTGTAATGATTATTTCTGAACCTTTGAGATTTTGATGAAGGACTTCAGTGCTAGGCCTCCTACTAGGCAAATCTGCCTTCACATTTGAGGTTATAAAAGGAGATAGAAGTTAGGATTGCCAGGCACCTGGTTCTGCATTATCTCCCTTAAACATGGAGGTAGGTAATATTAAATATGGATAGATATGTACGTAACCAATCATTTAAAATAACTTTCAGGGCCTGCAGTGGCATTTAGTAGGTAATAACTGAAACGTGGTTAGCTCAGAAATATTGTTAATAGTTTTTTATGAGATTTTTTAACTGGCTTTTTGTTAAATAGAAACAGGGAGTTCCTAGGAGAGTTACAGTTATGGAGAGAGCAAGCTATTGGAAAGACAAGCTTTCTGCCTTATCAGACTTCTTTTTAATGTCTTTTCTTCAAAATTACAAGGAGCTTTGGAATTTCCCCTCCAAATTCTCTGCACTTTTGGCACTTGCTGTACCTATGTGGTTTCATCCCAGAAGGGTGCTGCAGACAAGTGTTGAATCTGCACAAATGTTTCCAAATCAAAACAGTGGAAGTGCTACTCTATTTCCCTGCTTCTCTGATGTTTAGAAATAAACATTGGCAGTGCTTATTAAGGGAGTTCTGGAGCATTTCTGAGCATGTCAGCAGCAAACTCTCTCCCAAACTGACAGCTTGCAATTTCGTTTGGTGACTGAAAACTTGGAAATGCTATTTAAAAAAAAAAAAAAAAAAAAAAAAAGAAGCAGAGGAAACTGAAGTCCTGCATGGAACACCTGCATCAGCTCTGTGTTCCAGCCATGGCACCCCAATGTGTCCTCAGAAATCTCCCTTTTTCTTTACCCAGCTTTCCTAAATCTCCAGCCCCTTCCTCTACACATCTTATTGTCTCCTGCTTCCCTCACTAGAAGATATTTTCTGCACACCCTGCTTAATCCTGTGTGTAGAAACTCCTTAATCTTCTCACTCTTTGATGGTGTGGTTTGCTTTCACCCAGAGAACAAATTCTAATATCCAAATTTCCAAAATTACTTAGTTTAATCATTCTCTACTTCTTATCTTGCCTGTCCTGACTTTCTTCTTATAAGCCTTGATTTGCTGCTTTTAAGATTTACAGCAACATACAAATTGTTTCTATTTGTATCTGCATGTGAAGTCAGTTGTGAAGTGTCTTGGGAAAATTTGCTTTAAAAATATAATATGAAAATAAACAACACCAGGGAAAGCTAAGCTGGCTGATTTTCAAGACATTTTCCACCTTAGGAGTTTTTGGTTTGGGTTTTTTTTTTCTTTCTTATCTGTGCATCACTTACATTATTGCCTTTTCTGGGAATCACTCCAATGGTGGGACTAAAGGATCATAATTTGATGGAATACAGTGACAGTGTTGCAGGATAAAAAGTGCACACACTGTTCCTTTCAGTTGATGTTACTGAGATAGCAGGATGGTAGAGAAAATGGATGACCTACTTTTATCCTCTGCATTAGAGATATCTTCTACAAGGTGGTAAGACTGTGTTGAAAATATATGCAGAATCCAAAGGGGATTGCTCTAGTATCAACCCATGACTTCCATCTGTACTGCTGGGAGTAAAATCAGAATTACAGACTAAAAATAAAGGGGAAAGTACAAATATTTTTGTGACTTCAGTATAGCTCCACCCTGCTATTCTTGGGAAACTTCATGTCCAACTCTGTTATGAAAGGGCATTCAATCATCCTCAACTGCTTTTAATTGTATTAGTGCTGTTATTGTAGCTGTTATCATCTAAGGATATGACTGAAGCAGTATTAATACAGCAAAGTAATATCATTTCTTAGGCCAGCTGATAACACTGACAAGATTTTTGATTTATAATCCTGAAAAAACAGTTTCTATGCCTGAAAACACATCTGATTTTTTTCCCCTAAACCATCAGTTTGCTACAATAAAAGGTGTTGCCTCTCTCTGGAGACTTAATCTCATTTAATTATATGAGCACTGAAAATAGGTGAACCAAATTGCCTAAGATAATTTGTTTTGTCCCCAAACTACACTGCCAGCTCCAGCTGGGGCCCTCTGTTTCCAAACTGCTTGAAAAGATCTAGAGCATCAGGTTGCAATTATTGCCATAGATGTATTCACTTGTTTTAATGAAAAATATCAGAAAGAGAATAAAGCACCAGACCTTGGGCTTTGAAGGAGTCTTTATCTTTGAGAGACAGGGCTGAAGTTCACAAAGCTATTGTCTACATCTACCCCTGCTTGAGGCATGCAAAGTGACTGATGCTGGTGCCAGCACTGGGGCTGGATGAGCTTCAGGTCTGATTCAGTGTGGCAGCTTCTGTATCTCCACCTTGCTGTATAATTAATTTCACATTAACCCATTTCTCTGTCTGGAAGAAACCCAAAGCACAAGCCTCCAAACACTTGAACTCACTGTATTTCAGCTCAACATGAGCAAGAATCATCAAAAATCTTTGGCCAAAGTAATTTCTTACCAAGTTTCCAGCCAAATTTGCCGGCACAAGAGAGTCCAGGGAGCAGAGATAAGCAGTCAGGCATTTGCTGCATCATTTTGCTTCTAATCACAAATGGGCAAACATAATATATGGAGTCATTAATTGGTGAAAAATAACACTGGGAATTCAATGTAATGGGATCAATGCTTAGATATAATGAGAAATAAAGGTATTCAGTGTGTGGGCAAAACATAAGCTGCTTGGCTAGCAAAGTGAAAATATTTTTTAATACTTTTCTGTACCTTGACTACACAGTGTTTAACTTCATGTTTGATTTCAAACACTACAGAATGGCTCTGTTTGGGTCACGTGCACAATGGCCTCCTCTTAACATTTATTCCTCAGGAGAAAGGAATTTATTTGATGCCGAATTTTCAGACTGAAAGGATTAAACTTTTGTATGCCTTTTTCCTTGGAGAGTTCTTTTAGAAGGAATATATTTGTGTCATAGCTGAGTATATCTTTAGGTATGAGTGCTTTCTCCCCCTCTCTCCTTCTCCGCAGCTTGTTTACTCAGGGAATAAAATCTTGACCTTGACTTTAAGGTCCTTGGTATTTCAGACTGTACAGTCAGCAGAGAGTAAGGGGAAAAATCGATGTGAACCATATTAGACAAGTAGAAGAGTAATGCATGAGTGCTGGGAAGTCATCCTGGAAATGGAAACAACTGAGGTAATTCTTAAAGGAGAGCTCATCCTACTGATGCATCTCGTGTGGTTAGAACTCCACATCTCTCCTGCTCTTTTCTGCACCCTTTTCCTCCCCAGCTGTCTGACCCACTCTTGGGTCCATTAGAATGCAGGGATGCACCGGAGGCCTCCTGAGGTTCCCACACCTCAGCTGGGTGAGATTTGGAGTCAGAGGACAAAGTGGTGGCCTGTGTCTTTACCACCCATCAGCTCTGCCCCTGCATCTACCACTCTGGATATTCCAGAGGTCCTCTTAGTGTCTCCAATTAAAAAAAAAAAATGTAAGAAGAATCAACAAGGCAGGTGAGAAAGGACAGCTCATCAGATAAGAGGTGGGATTTTGTTAAGAAGGATGTCAGAGACTGGGAAGATTGCATCTGTCACCAGTGGGCTCACGAAGTGAGTGGACATCATCACCAGTGGACAGACCCTGTCTGTGCTGTGTTTCGGGACAAACACTGCAGCTTCCATTTCTCAGTTTATGGAGTGAAATCCCAGCTGAGCTGCCTCAGCATGCTGTTGGGGCAGACAGGTCAGAGAGGAAAAGTCAGATTTCATCTACCAGACATGCCTTTCCAGGAAGCAGTATGGATCATTGCTCTTTAAATGCAAATTATGTTTGGTTCAATATATTTAAATACTAGGGAAATGTCCTCAGCAATAACAGCAGACTGTTAATACATATGTGTATGAAATTTTTTATTAATTAGGTGGCATTAAAGTACCAGTTGTGCTCTCAAAGCAGCTCAACAGTACTATTTGAAATGGAATTAATATTTAATAGGAAAAAAATGCAACATCTTCCTGAAGTCTTAATGAAATGTTTATACCTTTATGGTTTTTACAAGTGTTTTACTAATAATTTAGTCTGTCAGGGAATTACATCACTGCTGTTCTCTGCAACAGGGGGAGTGTCCTGGGAAGTGTACCTTCCACCAGTCTTTTTTTAAATCCAAGCCCTATTCCACTCCTTAAACAAGCAATTTATGAAAGACTTTGGGAAAAATATGTCTTTCCCTTGAAAAGAGCCTGTGGGAGGCAGGAGGAAGGGATGGAGGATGTGTAGGACCTGGTGTTCTCTCTCTCAGCCTGCTGTGGGCAGAAGCCATCAGCACGCATACGTCAAGGTTTCCTCCCCCTGTGATAGGAACCAAGTGCCACATTTACGCATTTCATAGGATTATCAGGTTAATATTCCCACAGGTAGAATGTTCGGGGTCACCTCCTAAGTACTGTAAGTGATAATCCTGACCAGGGAATGGCCCCACCCAAAGAGCCTGTGAAATTAAGGCCCTGCATGTGAAAACTGATGACTTGTAGTAGCAGTGACGGCCACTGCTAATATAAATTAGACACACATAGGTACAGCCTTATTTGCAAATAACCAATAGGGCTCATCAAATAATTTCCATTTTCCTTTTATGCAATGGAAAATTAAGCAGAAGATAGATAAAGCAAAGTTCACATTGAGGCCCTCTAAAAACCCATGCTGTTGTAAAAATACATTGCTTAGGGTAACTTGAGAAGCCAGTTGGTAAAATTCAGTCACTTTTTCCAGGGTGAAAGAATTTATAGATTCTATCTTCAGCATAAATAATCTCTATTAGCTTCCCCTGCTTTTAAAATTGGGTTCCACTAACCCTTATTTATCATGCTTTCTCAGGACCACACAAATTGGACAAAAATAGCATGGTAGTCACTTTCCATTTCAGCATGTAAAGCAAGTATGTACAAGGTCTAGCATTAAGAGTTTCAGCCATGGTTTTATTTCCATAACTGTTTCAGAGTCTCAGATGTTACTGCTTAAAGCCACCCTGCCTACTGGCAGGGCTTCCTTGGTACTACTGTGTTACAAATAACACTAACAGTAGTAATAATAGTGAGTAGTTTTTAAGTTCTCTCATATCTTTCTTTAAATTGTGCTCTTGCGATGTCATGGTAGGACATTTTGTTTGAGCTGATGGGAAAAAGGAGTATTGATTTCCTCAAGATCCCTGCTTTTTTCTCATCCTATTTAGTGCCAAGGGCTGGTACAAATTGCGTGGGGTGCACAGCACAGTGCAGGCAGGGCCAGGCTGCAGTGCTTGGGGGCTGGGGCTGCAGCATCAGTGCCTGCTTGCTCAGACAGCTCACAGCAGGGACCCTGCTGGAAATCTCGTGTATTTTTAGTTGAGCTATGTGTGGGATAAAAGTAGGGCATTGGTGCTCAGCAGAACCATACAGACAGGTTTTGCATACAGAGCAAAATTGGAGAATGGTAGTGTGTGTGTGTAGGGGGGGGGGGGGGAGGGGATGTTGGGCTTTTTCTTCCTCTTCTTTCATTCTGCTGACTTTGTGCAAAAGTTGAAAATCAGGTTTTACCCAGTGAACTTACATGAGTTTGTACAATAGATGTGTGAGAGAAAAACAGCCTGTTCAGAGCCAGAAAGGAGTGAACAGTCCCACACCAGCCAGGTCTGCATTGCCACCAGTGCTGGCAGGACCAGTGGTCTCACTGGGGGAGAGGAAGTGAGTGGGGATGGGAAGAGGTTCAGCAGCTGCCTGGAGATACCCTCTTAGTGTTCATGGCTGGGAAACCAGGCAGGGAAATCAGCATCACTTGAGGCACTTCTCCCTTATTCTGTGGTTTGGAAAGCAATTTGAATGGAAAATTAAGAGATTTTGAGGACAAATCAGAGACGGAAAATGGGAGCAGTATTATAGGAGGAGAAGAAATTAAAGGAGTGGAGTCTGGGCTTGAAAAGCTCTTCAGTATCAGCGTTTCTCCCCACCAAAAAGGAAGCATTTTATTTTCCATGGAAGGAGGCAAAACGAACAGCAGGGACTATTGTTACGGCAAGAACACCTGGAGCTGTGCTAGCTGCAGAGAGAGCTCGCTGGCAGGGATAGAAATGGCATAATTTGCAGCAACATCTGCAGTTGGCCCAGCAACCATCTCTCCTCATTAATTAGCAGAAGCAGTAGGTTTGCCAGACAGCTCTGTTGGCTTTTGCCTTATTACTGTACCCTTTAGCTAATGAGCCATCCTCTTCCTTTCCTGCTGTGTAAGGTATATCCAGCCTGACTACAGAACAGCACAGAAAATCCAAAGTGCATCTAAGGGGGTGACAGTGCTCACCATCATTTCATGTATATACCCTGTGGGTCATATTTACTACAACCACATGATTCAAGGGCTATAAGCCTATGGAGACAGTAGCAGACTCATCAATGCAGTCCAGGCTCATCAATGACTCCTGTCTCAACCTGTGCATCTAATTTTATGCCTCAAGGCATACAACCATGTCTGTACACTTCTGCCTTTCACTCTTTGAAATTATTTTGGATTATATGTAGTTTGTTCACAATTCTGCTTTGGTCCTCCAAGCTGACAAACATGTCCTTTCACCTTGCCTCATTTTCTCTGCTTGAAAATAAGAACTATGACAGTGTCCTTCAGAAGTGATTTCATTTCCACCAGTGAGACAATATAATAACCCAGTTCTGCTTAACCCCATTTCCACAGTACAGTCCAGCCACACAGGAAAGCAACATGTGGATCAATACTCAGGGACCCCCAGGTGCCTTTGCCTGACCACTGCCTGCCATCCCCCTTGAACACTGTCCTGGTCGGGATTACTGCAGCAACAGAGAAATTTATACAAGGCAGAGGAACATTTAGTCCCTGACAAGCTCAGCTTCCTTTTCCAGGGTTACATTTATGATCAAATGTCATCTCCTGGACATGGCTTAGGGACTGCATGTAGTAACCAGGGGAGCTCCAGATCTTGGTGCAAGAGAGCTTCTATCAAGTCTTGGCTGTCTATCCCTGTTGGCTGTGCAGGCAGGATCCTGATCCTGCATGCAGTGCTGAGCCTCAGGCAGCCTTGCTCAAGTAATTTCATGCACAGTTGAATTCTTTACATAATGGGGAGGGGGACTTATTCCAATAAAACCTGATCCAAAATGATCAAGGTGGCATAATAATGCAAGGCAAACAGCAGTGCTATGGCCCTGCTAGACAATAGCAAAACACATTCGGATATGCAGCTCAGATCTTGCTGCATTACACATGTAATTAGGTTGTTTCCATGGTAATGATCTAATTATGGTCTTCTTGGCTTTGTGTAATCACATTTGCTGCATTTTGGCAGAGATGTTTTCCTTATTTCTGAACTGCAACACTTGGCAAGATGTTCTTTCTAAAGCCGAATAATAATTTTTGCCTGATGGAAAGCGACAAGTCTGTGAGTTTTTATTTAAAGTAGGGTTGAAGATACAAAACCAGACAAAACTATATATATACATATTATATATATAATATGTATGTGTATAAAAGAAGGATTTTTATCCCTGTAATTCTATTCTTCATTCCTGCCTTTTTTTTTTTTTTCTTTTTTTTTTTTTTTCAGCATTGGCTCCCGTGTGGGAGGGTAACTCCAGAAACCTCTCTTCTGTCCCAAGGGTTAGTGATGGGCTGAGCATAGGACATGAGATTTCACCTCTCTCTACCTCATTTTTCCTGTCTGGGGATAATTATACTGGCTTCAGATGAGAGGTATATCCAAACTGTATAATATTTCTACTAAGTTACTCTAGCTCCTGGTAAGCAAGATTCCTTACAGACAGCTGGTGAAATCCTGGTCCTGTAGAAGGCCAAGGACAAAACACTTATTGATTTCCATTGTGCTGAAAATACCCATGTGGCTATTCAAACACCTTAAAAAAAAAATCAGATACAAGAAGCCAAACCTAGCAGCCTTGACCAAAATGGCTTCTCCCCCCTGCTGCCCCAGGGATGAAGGAGCAAGGTGGGACCTGACTTTGGTGACACGGGGGGATCTCTCTGAGATCCCACAGCTTTGTGGGCTATTTGTGGTGTTGATCACAAGCGGGATCCCCTTTACCAAGCACACCCCTCCCTACAACTCGTTTTACTCCTCTGTGTTATAGGGCAGGTTTAGGGAGGTGCAGAGTTCAAGGCTCTGCCGGAGCCAATGCTCAGAGGGATTTATTATGGTCTGTGCTCTGCTGTGCAGGAGAGGTGCTTATTATACTCTGTAATCTCTCCTAAGGCAATGCTCTCCTTGAAGTCAACTGCAAGATCTTGCTGTTTGTTATCAGTTACAAGAATTTTAAAGCTTTCTTGCAAAACAGAAGATATATTTCTAGCTTGAGCAATAAGGGATCTGGGGAAAGCTGGGAGATGAAAGGTCAAGCAAGAGGAGCTTGTGAAATCATGCTGGAGCAGAACTGCAGTCTGTAGTCAGCCAGAACCTTGTATTACAGTTGACAAGGCTGTTGATGGAAAGGGTTTTGATGAGAGTAGCCATGACAATAGAAAACAACTAAAAAAGACTATGAAATGCCATATCAGCATCAAGCCAGGAAATAAAGCCAAATCCTACTTTCTGGTTATTCCTGAGTAGCTTTCATAGTAGTATTGTTATAGGAAGGATTTGGTCCTTTGAAGGTTTGGAAAAACATGTATGAAAGGAAAATTCTGATAAAAAAGGCTTGTGCCATAAAGAACTTGCTGCAGGAGGATGTCAGAAACCATGCAAATACAGCTTACAGCTCTTGGTTGGTGTACTGAATATATACACAAGACAACAGAGTCCTCTGATTTTGATGGACAGGTAGGTATGGATGCTTTCTGAATGAAAAAAACATAACACCCACGCTGCACATCCTCTAGTGTCTAGGGACTGAAATTTCCATCTCCAAACCCTTACAGACAGATTTCAAATCCAAAATGAGTGGCACTGAATTTCAAGGACCCAGCAAAAATAATCCACTTTTAAAAGAAGTGTTTTCACAGGATACCAGAAGTGAGAAGAAAACCTGGAGTTGCCATTTTTTGGAATGAACAATGATGTGGAGGCAGATTATATTCTTCACTGGATGCATCTCCTGAGTACAGGATCCCTGGAGATCACAGAAAGGACCAGAGACCATGTCCTGTGCTGGGTTTATTTTTGCAGAACTGACCATGCTTAGCCCAGATAAAATAAGTTATGCTGTTGGGCCATTTGCTTTCATGTTATGTTCTGCAGAGAATAAAACTAACTGTGAATATAACTCACTTTAGTTATAGCAGATTGACACCTCTCAAATGCCAAGAATATGCCCAAATGCCCAAATAAGTCCACAATATGTGCTTGTGAATGGACAGGCAACAGCACAGCAGTCATGGTAAAAGTCAGATAACAGCAGTGGAGTGAGGTGGGATTTCAGATCTGCTCTGTGCCTGCTCCTAGTGTAGTGAACCCTTTTTCTGAGGACCTTTCAGCAGGTCCCAGGTAATTGACTTCCACATCTTTTCTGCAGAGCAGGTAGGTATGAAACACGTACCCATCAGTCTCCATTGATATACAACCACCTCCCAGATGGGATGATATTGCAGGCCATAAACTTGGTAAGATATGTGGGGTCCTCACATCCCCTCCCCCTTCCTCCCCTCCTCTCTTTTCATCCATAAAGAAAGAGGCAGGTGGTGCTCAGCAAGAGGTTGGTAGCCCCAAGGCTGAGGAGAGGAGAGCAAGCACTGGAGTTGGTGGGCACCAAGCTGCAGCATCCTTGCTTCTTCAAGGCTATGGATTCCCAGAAACCCCTCACCCTCACTGGGAAGCCTACAGAAAAGCTCCAGCTGAGGAGCAGCCCAGCTCTACCACCAAGTGTCTAAGGGTGAGGGGTGAACTGCTTGCAGTAGATGGGTTGGGTCCTGTCCCTGTGTTGTCCATACAGTACAGCAATGTCCTATACACACAACGTAACCAAGAGGGCTATCAGCTGCTTCTCTTCCTGTCTCCTCCATCTCCAACAGCTCAGCAGCAGAAGCTTGTGTCCGGAATAATGTCATGTTAATGAGAGCTCTGTTCACTGAGACTGCTGGTTCTTGTACTTTGGCTCTGGTTGTGGTACTGGGGAACATGGAACAACACATTTTACTGCTCAAGCTGCACAGACACCCCTGCTGTGCAAAGCCTCACCTGCAAACTGCAGTAATCACTATCTCTTCCCCTCAAGGTATTGCACACTTGTAGAAATAAAATCAGAGCTGAGGAGCCTGTCCTCCTTTTCCACCATTCCATTAATGCCACTGAGGGTTTTACATGTGCCTGCAGAAGAGACCAGACCCCTCAATTTATTCTGCCCTTGTTTCCTTCTTTCATAACCCAGATATTTGCAGGATACCGAGCAGCAATGCCAAGTGCCGGGTGCCTCTGCTCCTGCTGCACAGGCTCCATATGCTGCTGCCTATCTGTGTCAGTCCCAGGGAGCTCTGCAGTGGCAGGAGGACAATTTTCAAACTGTGTGCATGTAAATTGGAGCTGACACTCTGCAGCTTTAATTCAGGGACTGAACCTGATCCTTGCTCACATCCTACCCATCGGATAACCTTAACACCACGATCAATACAGTCAGATAATTACAACTAGCAGGAAAGCTAAGAGTATGTTTCCTAGTTTTTTTCATCTAAACAAAGTCCTAGTGATATGCTCCTGCCAAGGCTTATACAATTCTCCTTTATTACACTGGGAGCTCACACAAGCCTAATACTGTATAATACTTTTTACATGAGCACTCTTAACCAGAAATTCCCTCTCGTCTAAATCTAGTTCATCTGTCTTGGTATGAACCTCTAATTCTGCATGTGTAGGGTGGAAACTGTCCCTCTGTTTCCCTGTTGATCTAGTGCCAAGTCCACTGACGTCAACAGCCAGAATGAGATTGACTGAAAAAAATTAAAAAGTAGCCCATGAAACTTGAGAGATTTCTCCTTTGGGTTTCACTCAATAAAACCAGTTGATACAATGTCCCACTTTCTTTTGGTCACCTCAGCTCTTGTTTCTCAGACATATGCCACCTTTTTGCTCTTTACGTATTTGCATTGCTAACAGTTGAGAGAAGCTTGCCCTTTCCAGGTTGTTGATTAGGAAGAGATACTGGCAAGCAGAAAGCCATTTCACACCCTCAGGAAGAACAAGTCAATTTATAGATCTCCTGATCTTATGTGTCAGGTAAAGCCCCAAGGAGGACACTTTCTTAACCACAAAACGTTGACTTCCAAGGCAAAAAGTCATAGAAGCACTCAATGCATAGTGTCAAGTGAAACTTGAGCATTCTCACTTTAAACCATACAGAAACAACAAAGTCCACAAGGCACGGATTGGGGTACCTTGATCAGGACCTAAGCACCACCTTAGTAATAGAGAAACCTCACCTCTGTGCACTGGATCAATGCAAGCAGGTGAACCCTCTTCTTCTGAAGTGTTATGTTCAACTTCAACTTCTAGGACCTCTGGAGCTGAACAGCAGTGGTAACCCTGTGGTGGCAAGGAACAAAAATAACTGCAGTCTTTAACTGCTATAAAGTCTCTGGTATGAGAAACTTCCATCTGTGCACAGTTGAGAAGAAGCCATGATGAACATGGGCTGTAGCACACACACACACAGAGCATATGCACACACAGAAAGATCAATAGATTGCATATGGTGCACGTGGCATAAATCATGACTTTTCTTGAAGGCTGTCACAAATCTGAAATGTATTGGGTGAGAAGAGTACCAGGGTAGTCTTTTAATTAGTCCACAGTTCAGATGCACTGTAAAATTTACTATCTGACATTGCATCCAAAATTTATAATCTTTTAAATCAAAAGAACATCTCAGACCGAGGTTTTGCAAATTGGAGGTGTTAATGACAAAAGGAAAAAGGGACACATCAGACAATTTTTCACAACATTCAGAACTGTTTCTCAGGCCAACATGTTACCCTATAAAAATGAATCTGGAAAGTATATGAGGCTCCCAGCTGTCTCACTCATGTCTGTTTGTTAGAGCTTGGAGCCTCTGGAGGTGGTGCAATGGGAAAGCTGAGCTTTTCCTGCCTGTGGTGAATGCTTCCCAGGACAGCTTGCTAAACAAGCAGTGTATGGATGTTATAGGGCCTCCAGCTCAAGCACATACATACTGGAGAGAAATACGTCCTGGTGAACACATCCAGGCCTTGGCAGCTTTAGTGAGCCCTAAACCCAGAACTAGGAGGACTGGTATGGTATTGGCTTGAGAGGATTTGTGGTAGACATGGAGTAGATGATTGTGGCTCTTGGCCATATGGACATTTTGCTTCTAGATGACACAAAATACCCTTTTTTAGCTTCTTGGCAGCTGCTGATCCAGCTTTTACTAGGGTAAGAAGTAGAAAGATTTATCTCGAAAGCTTGTTTGAAGAGATACTTAGTGATTTTTTGTAGAAATAACTGTTCTCTGCCAACATTTTACACTGTGCTGCTGTTTCTCACTTCAGGGCAGTTATACTGTACTGCTTTTCCATACATCAAAATGCTATTGAAGTTGATGGCAAAAGAACAGCCAGAAAATCTTGTGGCACTATCAGGAGCACTGGCCATGAGGAGATGGTGTAGCAAGTGTTGTTACCTGAAAAGCAATTAATGCAAAAAGAGAGCCAGCATGTGACTGGCTGGCAAGCAGTGGTTGGAAAACATTTATAAAAATTTAACCTTCTTTCATCTTCAAATCAATTGTTTTCAGTTATTTTGAAAAGTTTCTTTTTAGGTTTGTCCAGTTACAGGCTCTCTTGTAACAGGCCTTCATTTCAAGCCACATGGTTCTTCCACATTGAAGTTTTTCATTTGGAAAATGTTTGAAAACACATTTCAGTCATCAAAAACCCTTTCCTTCAAAAATACTGAAAAATATTGCCTCAAAGTTTCTGCTATTCAGTGGTTTCTAAGCACAACTGTTGAAAGAGTCTTGACTACGTCTGCAGTGAATTAACCTGGAAAATCCTTTGCTCTTTAGAATAGGCCCCAGGATAAGTTTCCAAAGAGTAAGCCACGAATGTAAGAGCCTGACTTCTGGGTATACTCTTTTGGTTTTTTTTGTATTCATTATATCTGTATCTGTACTGTAAACAGTAGATTAAACTTTGCAAATTATACAGACCCCAAATAGCTTACAGGGCCTAAGTGGCCACTGTGTTTGGTTCAGTCATTTGCATTCTTATCAGCCCCAGATGGAGAGGCTGTTCCCCGCCCTGCCAAGGGATTTGAGGCAATTGCACTGCAGATTGTGGCAGTTGTGGGTGGATACAGCTTTGTTTGCACATCGTAGGGAAACCCTGTTACATCTGGTGATGGCTTTTCTTTGTGATGAAAAGATTTTTCCATCGCAACAAAAAAAAAAACAACAAAAAACCCCGAAGATGTTTGATAGATACTTTTCTGTATTTCCAGTAACTCTTTCCATTTTCAGAAAATACTTGTAAGAAAAACATGTACAATGCTTTGACACTCTGAGCTGGTGGTTGCAAAGGTGGGATTGGCCCTGCTCTGCCCAGTCTGTATCTTCTGGGAAGTGCCATCTGCCTCCAGGGCATTTCAGCCCCCTCTGCCTGAAGGTGATGGAACAGGAGATGATCACAGGCTACCCAGACCTCAGCCCATCCAGAAAGTCCAACCTGCATTCTCCAAAACACCCCTGGCCTGGGAAGGATTCTGCATCTGTGAGGAGGAACCAGCAGAGGTGTGTGGTTCAGATGCTGTTGGCTGTGTGTAAAAGCCCAGCAGCTGTGGAGGGCCTGGGGGAAGCCCATTAATTTAAGAGCTGAGGCCCCCAATGCTGTTATCACTAATGCCTTCAGCACAGGACAGGGCTGCAATCAATTTCATAATAAATCAACCCTATTTTCTAATATGAACCAATTTATCTGCCAGGCTGGCTTGCCAAACACTATTAGAGGCTGAGGTCAAACCGAAAAAGACATATCACATTTTCAGCTGCTCGGCCTAAGTTCACATTTCAGAGGCACACTCTGCAGTCACCAGTTTGCAGCTCTTCACCCTCCCTGGAGACTTCCCCTTCAGGAGACTTTCATTTATAGATGATGCAGACACAGCAGGAATTATATATTTAATGCCAGCCACTAACATGACAGCTTTAAGTCTGAAACTAGCACCTGTCTTCAGTCACCACTCTACAGCATTTATAGAGACCAATTAAAAAGGTAATTTGAAAGGCTTGATTTGCAGCAGAACCAGGAAAATCCTGGTTTACTACAATCAAGCCTGTGTTATGATTTTTACCTGGGTTCATTTAGGCTACAGCTCTGGTGGAGACACCCAAGTGGAAGAATTAGCTATGGTAAACAAAAGAGAGATTTGAGATGGCTATTTATAGAAGGAACAGTGCAGTA
Organism: Calypte anna; assembly: GCF_003957555.1. Classification (NCBI taxonomy): domain Eukaryota; kingdom Metazoa; phylum Chordata; class Aves; order Apodiformes; family Trochilidae; genus Calypte; species Calypte anna. The sequence continues at coordinate 18,896,879 of NC_044255.1, read as the reverse complement.
ATGACTACAAAAATGATTAATGTATAATGAAGATGGATAGCATTAGTTTAAGGATAAACAGAAGGAACAAAGGAATCTCAGCCTTGAATGGTCATTGTGGAGCAGAGGCGTGTGAAAAATTCCCAAATACGTGAGCGAGGAACTGGTTGCTGCTGGCTGCACCAGATGGAAACACACCAATGTTTAACTATTCATCTGACATCACAGAGCAGCACAGCCATTACTGCTTTCTGAGGAGCAGAGAATCTTGAGGATCCCATTCAGAAGAGTTGAGGTGTTGCTGAAAGTCAGAATAATGGCAATTGCATCAGCAGTTAGCACCCTGGGTGGGTATGCATGTGAGGCTGAAGAGAAACAAAGGGCTGAGAGGTGTCTTCTAGGGGTGAGAGCAGTGAAAGATGGAAGTAATAGGCTTAGCCTAAAATAAAACTTGGGAACAGGACAATGTAACCAAAACTGTGGGACAGTAAGGCATGGAGTTAACCTGCAGCAAGGCAGATACAAGCCAGTCAAAAGTCAGGCAGGAGGAACGAATTCTCTACCACAATGACTACCATGGCAGCAACACAAGTGCCACCAGCACCCTGTATGAATCCCTGGCATTCCTGACAGCACTAACACTTGCTCAGCTTTTTCCATACTCAGCTCCTGGTAACTCCATACTTGCACCACTATTTCCATTAAACTAATGGAGATAAATTCCAGGTTGCAGTAGGTGTATTAGGAAAGGCTTCACAATTCAAAGGATTGCAAGAGCTTGTACTTCTTAGAGAGAAATCAACGTGTTGAAAATGCAAATCTAGGCAAAGTGTGGCTGAAAAAGAAGTCCACTCAGTAGGAATTTCAGTGATGCAGGTGGTTACTGGAGATGCTGAGGAAGATGACAGGTTCAGCTCTTCTTGGCAAAGGGAGTTCCCCCTGGTGCATTTATTGAAATATTTTCAATTTTGCACTTAGAGCACTTACTTACTGGAAGATAACTCAGAGTATTAACAAACCCAATCTCTCCTTATTCCTGCTACCTCACTTGAAACAAATATCCCTTAGTATTCTTCCCTAATGCTATTTTAAAAAATGTTTTCCAGGCAGAAAAGTAATGGTCAAATCTCCAGTAAAGAAGATTATTTATGGTGGGTTTTAAAAAAGTTATTCCCATAAAGACATAAAAGAAAGTATGTAGTCTCTTAATCTTCTCTTCCACAGAAGCTGAACTTTTTCTGTCCTAGATTGTGTTTAGCTGATGTACATCTTCAGATGCAAGTATGATTTGATACAAAACCTGCTGGACCTGCTGGAAGACTTTTCACTGGCATTCAGCAGCACTGAGCCAAGTCCATGCTACTAATGAAATTTCCTAGACAGTAATAATGACTTACATTATGAGTGGTGTCTCCTTTGTTATAAATCCAGGGACATTAATAATAATTTTGGCACTACTGTAGGAGTCCTGAAACTTTGTTCCAGAGAGCTCTCCATATTTGGCCATGAGACTAATGACAGTGAGAAAAAAAGCAGCAGGAAAGTGGGAAAAACAGTGAAAGTCTGCTACCCACATTTTGAATGGAAGCACAGTGAAAGGAATAGGTTCCACAGAGCAACCACAAATTGCTTCACCATGGCCTCACGGATCAAAAGTGTGCTAATGACTTGGGTACCTACAACCAAGAAGATGGAGTATTATTCAGAAATTTGATTTATGATTTTGCATAATGTTACTGTTAGCAAGCTGAAGAAAAAATACTTTGGCTTGTCATGAAGTTGTGGGGCTTTCCCTCCCCAAAAAGGGGCCCCAAAATTCTAGAATTATTGTTCAGTTGACTAATGACTTTTTCATCTCATCTTCAAACTAAAATTTTGAAGGAAATGAAAACAGAATTTTTTAAACCAACTAATGTAAAATACTACAAAAAAAGAGTGAAATTTTCATGCCTGGATGCCAAAACTGATCACTTAAACTTTAGAATCTAAACTTCATACCTAGCTTCTGCTGATGAAAATCGTTTTTTTTTTCTAGCGACTTCTTCTTCCCATCAAAATGTAAGCTGGGCAGGGGTTTTATGCAGCACAATGTATCTGGATGAAGGCTGTGCTGCAGCTCTGTGTAAGCAGAGCAGGACAGAAGGCACAGAGGATGCAAACAAAGGCAAGTCTGGTGGCTGGGGATGTCACCTGGCTTTCTGAGCAGAGAGGATGGTTGTACCAGAGCTAAGGGAAGCCCTGCTGACCCTTCAGCTTCATTCACCCCATCTCAGCCTGGCATGGGTGCAGGGGTTGGGGCACCCATCATACAGCTGGATGGCCACAGTGACCTTCTGTCCCACTGACTTCCATGTGATGCTTGTTTGGAAGGTTGCTCCTTATGAATAAGTGCATAAGGAAACTCTGCAATAAAAGTAAAATACCTGCTATGAAACGAGTTGTAATTTCTTTCCCAATATAAACCTATCCACAGAAAATGATCCTGCAGCCACTTATATTAAACTGTCAGTGAGCACATCTCTTAAAAGCTTTTTATTCTGTTTTTAATTTATGGCATTTGACAAGGGAGAGAATTGAATGCCACTGGTGCCAATTCCAGCTCAGCTCAGCTGATTTGCTCTGGCCAAGTGCTGGGCCAAGTACCCGACAGCCCAAGCCGTATATTCTGTTTTTTCATTACCAGGTATTGCCACTCCACCACTCTCTGCTCTATTTTTATCCAGTTACTGAGCTCTAGAAACCATTAGGTGTCTTCTTCTATTAGGCATTAAGAAGATGCACACACATTCGAGCAAGAAGTTTCCTCCAATTCCATGACATTTCCTCTCCTTTTTCCCCCAGACTTCTCACTCATCCAACAAGTTTTAGATGCTTTGGGGTGAACTGTCCCCCATGGGTGCCTGTGATCCTGCTGGCTGTGTTGATTGGGAAGGACATAACCCTCGTAGGGACCTCACTCAGAGCAGCTCACAGGCTGTGCCCCCTGCATCAACTGCTTTGGGAACATTTGTAGAAGAGAACTAAGAAAGAAATGCTGGTCCTAGTTGGCTTCAATTTACTGCAGCTGTAGCTGCAGTTACACTGGAGATTGGTGTCTGCAATTAAAAAAACTCAGAACCCAGAATCATCTTTCTATTTAAAGAGAAAAAGCCCAAACCTTGTGATACTCAGGAGGTGAGCCTGTGAGCAGCTGCTGACAAACCCTGACTTTTGCTGGGGGAGATATTGTCATGTTTTGAGGAGCATGGGCCCTGCTGCTTCTTGGTACTGGGGCAAACCAACTGAGCCTCAGACCTTGTCTGCTATGTGATCACTGCTGCATCAGATCCTTCAGTGTCACAGTGTCAGCTCGTTACTAAAGAAGATCTTCCTTCACTTCCCAGTACTTTCTGCTTGTAGGTATTTAAGGAAGTGGTTTCTGAGTGTTTTGTCACTCAGGACAGCCAAAGGTTTCTGCCCCAAGATGTATGCCCGTGGTCAGACACAGACGTGATGTGGGACAGTGAATGTCAGAAGTGTCTCCTGAACTCTGTCCAGGAGCAAACTTAAGGAGTAAACACCCAGGTTTAATTTCAGTGCAGTCAAGGCCATGGCAGAAGACAAGCAAGGAAATCCTCCTGTTCTAGGTAGCCAGGGGAGGCAAAGGAGACTACTGTGGCCAGTTTGCTAAGGAAAGGACATATCAAAATTGTCCTTCTGCAGCTCTACCCACCCATCACGCTGTACTGGACACCAGCACCTGTATGCTAAGGGAGGGTTGTTGGAGATGGAAGCTTCTAACAGTCTAGTGGGACAGTATATTGGTGCCTCCTCTTGCATTCCTTCATCTGGTGTCAGGAGAGACTGTGTCTGGGCTGGTTTTATTTATAAACCCACAGTGAGTAATGTGAGTGTTGCAATCAGCTCCCTGTGCTAAATGTGGCTTTGGCAGATACTCTTGAGCTTTGCTAAAACCCTTTCAGTTAGGGAAGGAGAGCATCTCAGGCTGTCTGCTATGTTTCCTCTGGCCACCCTCAGCACATGGCTGGGCCCTCTGTCCCCAAAGGCTTTTGGCAGCAAAAGCTGCCACAAGCAGCAGTGCTGCAAGGAAGGCAGGGGAAAGCAAGAAACAGAATTACCATCCAAAGAGCAGCTCAAAAAATAGGAGGTCAAGCCCTGGTAAAGCCACCTGATTTCTATTCTCTTTTGTTTTGATTTATGCCCTGGAAGGTTCAGGCTGGTTATGGCTCACAGCTTTGGGTATCTCATTCATCTGGCATGTCTGGGGCAGCATTTGCTGAGCTGCCTGTGCTGGACATGGCTTTCAGAAGATGGTCTCCAAAAAGCAGGGAGATGCTGGGAAATGCAGAGGCCCCAAAGACTTCAGTGAAACCACTGCTCCCATGGCACATTTTTGAGTGTCTGCCAAGGGAAAACTTTCTGGGGTTAAGCTAACAAACAGAGGCATTTTACTGCCACAAAGAAGCTCTCTTTTGGGTCTGGGTAACCTAATCCACCTGCAGTGCTGACAGCAGCTCATAGAAATGTTTGTCAGATAGAAGGGGAGGGAAGTGGGAGAGGGTGCCAGGGATGTGGCTGTGTGGAGATGTCCCACTCAGCAAGTCACTTGCCACCACTCTTAAGGTCCTTTCAATCGAGGCACAAGGGACTACCAGTGAAGCTGCACTTTGTGGGATGCTCACATGGACTTCTTTCATCAGCTAAAAGGAGACTTCTGTTCTTCCCAATATTTGTTGGTTTCCAATCACACCCTGACATTCTTTACTGCTTTCTCTTGAAAATACTTCATTTTTCATCCCTTTCAAATGTAGGCAAGGGAACACTGACCTTCCTACAGACTGTGAAGCTTCCAGGCTGAATAGTCATTCTCTTCTGTCCTGGGTCTAAAGCATTTCACTTTGTCCTGGGCTTTGTTTAGGAACCTGCCTGGGGACAATAGGGCACTGGGGACAGGGCAGAGCCAGTCTGGTTGCTGAACTGATGAGCTACCAGTGGCCCCACCAGTAAGTGACTGATTAGGTTTGCCTTTGCCACCTGTTAATCAACTAAGAGGATGTGTTTGCAGAGAGCCTCTCGTGGCGAGGAAAGCAGACAAAGATGCTGATATATTCAGGTGAGTGATGACAATACACAGAGGCATTTAAAGCTCCTGGAGAGCCAGCCTTTGCAGGGACCAGCTCATGGGTCATATTTTCTCCCTCCAGAAGCCACTTGCTTCCCACGTCCTGCCACCTTTGTGCTGAGAAAGGGGGAGGAAGAAGAGATGCTGCTCCAGTGCTTGCGTGACTTTAAAATTACAAATACTGAATTGATAAATGCCTTCATGTTTACATTGCTATTGTCACAAGAGGACTTCAGGATCACCTTGGAGTTGAAATTCAGCCCTTGGCTGCACCAAAGCATTAATACCCACTGAACAGCATGGGCAAGTGAAGGGCAGGGTTTGGTGCCAGAACTGGATATAATTTCATGTGTTATGTCCACTTGATTGCCTACTTAGAAATTATAAAAATGTACTGTATTTTAAAACTGCAGTCATAAGACAGCACTTTCCTTCTGAATGATAATTAAACACACGCCAAGGTTATGCTGAGACTTTGCTGGAGCTATTAGAGATCAGTTCAAAGCTACAGAAGGAAAAATATATTGCACTAATAAGTGTTCGTCACTTATAAGTTCCCCTTCAGGAGTAATTAAATGTGACTTTCTCTTTTTTTTTTTTCTTTAGATGGCTGACTTGTGGGGTAGCTGTCATGTTTTTATCTGAGACTCAAAAAGAGAACATGCAGATCTGAGATATAAGAGTGAGTAACAACACACCCAGGGGAAAATTCCCAGCTGGCCACAGCAGGAGTTGCCTCTTGGGAAACTCAGTGCCAGGTCCCTGAGTAAGAGCCTGAGGGTGATTTTCAGGGTGCTGCAGGGGAACTCTCCATGGGCCTGACCCTACACCCTCCTCCTTGTAGAGCAAAGCTCACGGGCTCCTTCAGCTCTTGTGTCTGTACCTCCCATGCAAATGCTTCTGAAATGGGAGGCACAACCTTTGGGGTCTTAGGAAGATTCTGAATTGCTGGGAGGCAGCACACTGTGCTCTTGTGTGGCCATGTAGGTGAACTCAATCGTGTACTTAGGGGGATCACCCAGGAATGGATCTGCGGGTGCACCTGGATAAAGCACTGGGGTATCTTTCATTCCTTTTTCCTTCGGTTGAACAGATGCCTTTTAGTCTAACATGAAGCCCAACATAAGCATTAAACATCACTAGGGCTGGTTGTGATAAATTACAAAACAACTGCATGAAACCTATTATAATGACACCTTTGTAACTCAGCAAACTATTTCCCATCTCTCCAAACCCCCAGCAGCCATTTCCTATTGATACAAGTTATGTGTGCTAGGGAAGGAAACCTCAGCAACAGTAATATGTGATCATCACCAACTTCTCTGTCCAGGTCAAGAGGTGAGTGATTGTTGCTCCAGAAATCAGTACTGGAAGTTAGCTAAGAATGGGGATAAGAGCCCAGGACTGGGGGGTTGGATCTGTAGGTCTCCTCTGTAGAGGAACAACGACAGATTTGACCTCCTGGCTGCTAGGAGTGTGTGTAGGCAGGGGATGGAGGGACCAGACGGCTCTCAGAGCATGTTGTGCCTCTGAAGCCAAAGGAATTAGTGTGGGGGCTGGGAAGGAAAAGCTTGATTCTGGCTTTCAGAGACACATATCCACACAATTAAGGTCAGGGGCTTATCATGGTTAGTTTTATATCTATTTGTTTATTTACTTGTTTTCTTAACAGTTTGCCTTCAGGGACTGGATAGCTGCATTCAAGCCCTGTGAGCTGCTGATTTTGCAATCTTTTCTCCGTGCAAATGTTTTGTTTATATTTCCAGGCATGTGTTATTTCATTTTTTGTTTATCTTCTGTATCAATCAGTGAAACAGTCTCAAGAAACAAGGCCAGGCCAATGAGAAACATGCAGGTTTTGTTTGGACTGCGATTCGACATTCCTGAAAGTTGGCTGCACCTCAGAAAGACTCCACGAATGATGGTATTTACTGCTCTCCACCTTGCAAACAGAGATGAAACCCAGGCTTTTCCCACCCATGGCTGTTAAACTTGATGGAGAGGGTAGAGATGATTAACCCCTGGCTTCCCACACTTCAGTAGTTCTTTAGATGGTAAAAAAAATTCCTTTTCTGGACCAAGCCTTGAACTTGGGTGACCAGCCACCTCTTTAACTCTGGTTCATTCATGCTGAGGGCTGGTGCTCAGTACCCTGCTAACAGGACAGAAGCATTTGTGGATGAAACCAGGTCTTTGCTGTGAAAGGATCTGTGGACATCTGTTTTTTCCACCCCTCTCTCTCCCTACCACTGGAAAAATATTACAGTCTGCCATGCACAACAAGCAATGGTATCAGACTGCCTGCACGTAACTGCTCAGCCCTGGCATCCCAATACTGACCTGAGGGTCAGCACCAGAGTGGAGGGGCCACCAAGTCTGGAAGATGGGCTCAGTACCCTCAGCTGTGCTGGACTGATGCCAAAGGGAATGGAGTTAATTTTCCACATGCTCCAAGCAGCAGAGTTCCCACTGGCAGGGCTGATAACAAACCCCTGCTCGCAGGCTTTGCAAAACCCTGGCTTGGGGAAGATCTGGTTTGCAGACAGGGAGGGGGAATGGCAGGGAGCAGGACCACTGGCACCGATGCTCAGGGAGTGGGAGAGGACTCAAGCTGTATTTTATTTTTGGACATCTTGTCCCTTTGAATTAAAATAAGAGATCTTCCAAAAAGGAAAGATGGAGAGGGAGGAAAGAGTGCCAGTCTACAATTGCTGGAGAGGTCAAAGAAATGGTTTTCCTAATGGGAATGTGACAGCTCAGGGATTTGCAGCTGAAAGCTTAAGGACACATATGTGTTGGTGTTTGAGAAGGATGTAAAAGGACATAAATACCAGTTAAAATATACTCCAAGAAAAAAAACAAACCAAAACACAGTCGAATAATTACAATTCAAACAAAGCAACTGTCAATTCCCTGGCAATTTACATTTAAATGCATAATATAGCTCTTGTGCTAAATTATCTATTTTCAGTGTAACCCTTATGCAGAGTGTCTGTGAGCAGGGGAAGAGGCAGGCTATGGTTTAACTTGTGGATAGCCACAGGTCTGGGAGAGTTCTGCTGCACGGTCAGGCTGAGTGACCTATATTTTGGGTTTCCCTCAAAAAATGGGGACAGTCAGGCTTTCAGCAGAGAAACACAGAAACATTTTTATCTCTAAAGCCCAGAGGAGATGATCCTCTTTTTCCAGATCTGTGCAAGATCTAAATGTTCAGGGCTCCCCAGGTATCTAATACTATGGTATTTTTTAGACACAGGCAGGCCCCTCATCAGACAGAGAGGACTACACATATTCCATGCTTCAAACCAACCTCTCTCCCAGAACTCTGTTTACTGCAACATATTTCTGCTAACAAGATAAGACTTGCTGTAATGTCAGCCCTGCCTACACGTCATCCACTGCCTGCTTCCCATCTGTTAGTCTTGATATTTCCTTAATCTCTTTCTCTCACACAGCTCCATGAACAGTTCCCCTCCAAAGCACAGAGAGTGAAATCAGAGAATGCAATGTGGCTCTCAGGGAGAGGCACATATATTAGTTTGAAACAAGAAGCTTGAAGGCCCAGGCAGGATGGTTGTTCCCTGAAACAGCACAGAAACATAAAATGAGAAAATGGAGGGAGAGTTGAATTTGGAGTGTCTGTTCTTTAATTATAAATGTTCTTCCTCCAAACAGCTTTTCTTAACAGCTGGTCATCAATTACACAGAGTTACTGAGGTTTTCAGACAGGAGATCAATAAATGGGATTTTTTTTCTTGGCCAGGAGAAGCCATTACATAATGGCTGTGTTTCTTCCCTCTGCTCACTGAGCTATCAAAAACTGGCAAGCATTCAAGACAGACTATTCTTAGGCAAGGGGCACAGCATCAAGCTCAGCAGCAGCAATGTGGTCTCAATGCCCAGACCCCGGGAGGGCAGCCAGAGAAGGATGCAGTACAGGGCATCTCCGTTTCCCCCTGGGAAGGGCACAGAGCTGGATGCAGCTTGGGGAGGATGTATGTTAATGAAACAACAGCCTCAGCACAGTAGTATGCCTGAGCTGCATTTAAAGACGTGCCAGATCTAAATAAAAAACAAACCAGACAGGGACAGGGAAAGATAAACAGCTTTCCAGAGCTACCTACTGCTCCATGTAGGAAATCTCACAGTGTGAAGGGGAATAAATGCCCATAGTGTAACCACAAGAGAACTGTACACCTTTACTGTCTGATCTGAACGGATGATTGGCGGTGAAATCGAGGCGCAAAAAAGGGAGAGATACCTGTTCACATACTGCAACCCTTGCTGCGTGTTCCATGCAAATTCCATGCAAATCAGGCTGCTGTTCTCTGTTTTAAATGGAGAATGACATCTACATCTTTGCAGATGACCTGTCTCACACAGCCGTGGCATAGAAGCATTTCTAGAGACACTGCAGTGACCCACTGTCATGCCATAAACCATCTGGTTACCTCCGTAGTAGCAGAGCTTAAAAATAAAGCCACTTGCTTTATAATCTCTGTCTTAAAAAAAAAAGAAAAAAAAGAAATTCTGTAGCTGGGTTGTGCTGCCACAACCCTGAGCCGTCACGCGCCAGCCCGGAGCCGCAGCAGCACGTTCCTGTCACAGCCAGAGCTTGGGGGGATGATGGATTTGTCAGCTCCTGGTGACATGGCACTGCTGGACAGGATGCTCACACCCGTGCACATCCATCAGCCCTCATCAAGAGAGAGCAAGGATCAGGCTCTATGGGTTGTGCTTGGTAGGAACAAAAATCTAAGGAAGAGCAGACTTCCCCCTGCCAGGTGCTGGGTGGGGGAAATGCAGCTCTTCCACCGCAGTCATCAGAGGCACCAAGCAACGGTGGCACAGCCTGAAACCACTCATGTGGCTGCTGCTCGTGTCAGCAAAGCCAGCAAGACCCCAGGCAGGGTGGTCTTCAAAGGAGTTCAAGCAAAGCGATGCATAAACCAGAAAAAAAACCCAAAATATTTTCACAGCCCAAACACTACAGGAGTTCAAGCTGCCAGAAGGCCGAGTGCTTTGAGGAGAAATGAAAAGATGTGTTTCAAAGCCCAGCAATAAAAGCACATTGCAGCACCTGAGCCAAAACGTGCTCTCAGTTCACCTTCCAGTGTAAGATCCAGAGCAATGCTTGGACAATATCCACACGTACGAAGGGCTGATTTCAGAAACGTGGCCTTTCAAGGCTCTTTCCTGGTACAACAAGCTGAGGCACAAAGGCATTTGTGGTGTTGACTTTCCCCAAGCCCCAGGGGTCTTTCTGTGATAGTCCCAGGCATCACGTAGCCACAACTTTCTTGTCTGACCCACGAACAAAGCAAGTACAATTCAGTCATCTTGTATCTGACAGCTATTCTACCTGCCTTTGCAGCTTATTTCCTGTATAAATAAGTATGGTATGTACTGCTAGGCAGTCAGTGAATCCTGTTTGTAAGCAAGATAATCAACAGCACAACCACTCGAAGAAAACTAGCCAAGTGCTAGAAATTGCCTCTCAAGCAAAGGTTTCACAAAGTACGTGTGCATGGCAAATGCCAGTGATAACAATTCCAAGATTAATCCATACTGAACAAATCACGTAGTAAACCAGGCTGATAGCAATGCTTTTCTCCAGGCCAAGGCCATTCTTACTGCCATTACCATATCTGATCCATACACAGTAGGAAACACACAGTGGTGTTGGTTTGAAAGGGCAAATTACACCTTATAAGTGAGACTAAAGAGAAACATTAGGAGAAGGGAGAAGACATTAACCTGAAGTGGTTCTGTGGTCAGACTTTATTTTTAGGAGGGTGCAAGTAGTGCCTTCTTCCTAAAAGAGAAGAGCTCGATCATCCCAGGTGTGGTCAGGGGTAGCATCACTGCAGCACCTGCAAGAGATACCCAGCCTGCAGGAGCACATCCTGGCCTAGGGGGTCCCAGCAGACCCCCTGAACCTTTCAGCAGCAGCCCCACACCCCTTTAGCTCAGCAGCAGAAGCAGCAGACCCACACCTATCACATGCTTCTCAAGCTCCCTCCCAGCCTGCAACACAGAACCCTTTTTCAGCCTGCTCTGGGTCACCCACATTTGCTTTTTCCCTCAAGAGGAGGAAAAACAAATTAATGAAACAGTGTGGCATGCAAGACATCCTCCCCCTCACTGCCTAGCTTCTCCTGTGAAGACAGCCAGTGCTTCACCTCCTGTTTGATGTGTATTCAGCAGAAGATCACGAGGCACGGTAGTTTCTGTGGGCAGCAGAAATGAAAGGGAACGGCACAGAGGCAGGAAAAAAAAAAAAAAAAGAAGAGGGGAAAAAAGATCTTACAGCTCTTTGATTGTGCTGGCTCTTTGTTTGAGGTATAAAAAAAAAAAGAAAAAAAAGCCCAACCTGTTGAAGGATTTGTCTGCTTGAGATAATAACCTTTTCAGGAGACTTGTCTCACCTTTCAAGCATGAAATTCCTCAGAAGGGATCCCACACAGCCCCTGAGCAGCGGGGTTATTTTTGGTCAAGATTGAGATTCTCTTCTGATACCTTTGCCCCACCCCCCTTTTGACCCGTGGCCACCACTTGTCTACAGGGAATCAGCCACCCTCACTGAGACACACGTGATGGTGGGCTGGAGAAAGCACCTTCTGCACCAAGCATGGTCAGAGGCATCAGTGGGAAGCAAGAGTGGGAGGGTGTGATGGGTTGTCCCCACTGCAGAGCCCAGATGTCTGTGTGCAAGAAGAGACAAGAAGCCAGTGGGCAAGCAGATGGGAATGTTACTGGCCAGATGCTCAGGGGCTGTCAGGTCAGTACATCACCCCCAGACTTACACTCTGCAAGGTCACGGGTGGGTGCTGCCCCGCAGGCTGCTGAGAAGGAGTTAAATTCCATGATTCAGCAGACAACTGTTCAGCTCCCAGGAAAGCTCCTTTGCTCAGAACATTTATGACAGCCTTGAAAGAAGAGGGCCAGACCAAACTAAAGCAAATCAGCAGTGTTTTGGGAAAATATCTCCTTATCTCCTTATATACGCTTTGGGTCTTTTTGTTATTGTGACACAATCCTGCAAATTTCTAGTCCTGGGAATAATTTAAACTTATTTAAATAATTTTCTCTAACTTTTGAATGTTAAAGTACTCTAAAAGTGTTCATGGCTGTAGACCAAGATTTCTGAAAGTAACTACTGATTCTGGGTGCCTGCATTGCTGGATGCCTCCCTTCATATAAAATTTCTGTAACAGAGCTGTATTTTCAAAGGTGCTGGAGCACCCAACAGCCATAGAATAAGTCAGGGAAACAAAACCACTCATCACTTTTGGAAGCCTGACCTTTAATCCAATACCTTTGCAGAACTGAATTACAGGAGAAGAGAATCACCAGGAGCTGGGGGATACCTCCAAGGTCACATGAGAAGGCTGCAGCAAGCCAGGCATGGAATAAACTTTGTTCAAGAGCACCTTAATTGCAAGACCTCTCTTTGTCTTGTCTTAGCTCCAGTATTTTCATGACCAAAGGAGTTTTTAAGGAGGAAAAAAGGCACTGTTGGCACCTAAAAATAAATCAATTAGCTTTTTTTTGTTCTTTGGTTTTATTTTAGCTTTTTGGGAAAACAACAAAGATATTGAGGTGAAAGCTGAAAACAAATTTGGGATCAAGCTGCATATTGCCAGAAGGGCAAGCCCCAAGTCCTGACAGAGGCTGGCAAATAAAGACAATTTGGCTGATACAAATGGCCCAGCAAATGAAGCATGTGAAGAAGAATTGCAGTAATCAGAAGTGCTCTCCAGTCTCATCTATTTGTTTTTTTTTAACATATGACAATGACACAAAGGTAGAAAGGAGATATGACATTTATGCTTTAAAATCATCAATAGTGTCCTGGAAGTGGGCTGGCTGATGGATCAGGTTAATTAACTTTCCATTGCTGGTACCTCCAGCACAGCACACAGCAGATCAGCTGCTGGATGATGCCACATGTGGTGCTGGAAGGATTTCATACAAAGAAGTTTGGAGCTGGGAAAGCTGTTCCTGCTTAAATAACCCCTAATGGAGGACTGTTTTTGAACAGCAATGAAAGGCTTTTATGTGCATTCAGTGTGGTGAAAGAGCTTAAAACAGGAACTCTCAGCTCTCTCCTGGCCAGAAGAGATGAATGAAGATTGTCATTGTTCGAGGTGATGATGTTGAGAAGAAATTTTAGACTCTGCTGGGAAGGGGAAGCAGTTTTTCATCTGAGAAGCCTTATCTCTTGTGCAAAGCTCTGTTCAGATGATTTTCAGTAACAGTAAAGCTCATTCTTGCCCCACTCATGCTCTGCCTGGCTGCTCTGGTGGCAAAGGTGGGCTCTGCAGGGTATCTGAAGGAGATGATGGCAACACCTCTGGAAATGGGGGAGCAAAGCCAGCACTGGTGGTCCTAAACTAACCTGAAAAGTTGCAGGTGGTGCAAGGGCAGGAAAAAAACACAGACCCTCTGCATGCAGGATTGTGCAACCTAACAGCAGCCCTGGGAAGGCTTCTGTGAGGCAGAGGAGCTGCAAAGGCTGAGCTCACACCCCTCATGTGTCACTTTGGCTTTCCCATTAGCCAGAATCTAGAGGCACCAAAGTTACTATGAAGTTACTTTTGCTTTTCCCTTCCTTGGATGCAATCTCTATGCCACATCCCTTCAGGAATACAGCATAAAATGGGACAGAAAGGCAGGATTTAGCTCATTGCACTTCATTGGTTGGGAAGAATAGATTTAGGCACTAGGGATGTATCTTTAGTTCAGTTTGTCCCTGCCTCTAAGGTGTTTCACATATCTGACTCTAAGGTGAACTGCTGATACAAAAAGACACAGACAGTTCTTGGAGAATTTCTGCAGCCCTGATTGCTCAGAAAACTCTATTATTGTCCTTTCATGCTCATATTAATCACATATTTGCCACTTAATGTCCACATTTAATGAGTGATGGCCTCACCTGGACCTCTGTACCTGAGTGTATGCTAACATGGTTGTCTATCTTCCCTGCTGAAACAGATTCCTAGGGCAAAGGATGCCATTCCTCATTAATGTTCCTTGTGAAGAAATTGACTGGAACAAGATCCAACCACAGATGTATTTTTAGTAGATCTTGACCCAGGTACCTCTGCATCTACAGCCTGGGTGCAGGCTCATAGCAAGGTACTTTGTAGCCATTTCTCTAACACGGATTCCACATTCTTCTTAAAAAATTCAACATTAACACAGACTGTGGATAAAGAAGTAGTGGTTTGAGTGAAAGGGACCGATGGGCTCTGAATTCCCAGTCTGCTGGCTGTTAGTTTGTGACAGGATGGTTTGAAAAATGTTCCAAGGAGCAGTGTACAGTGCAGAGCATTTCCAAGAATATGGCTTTGCTTCCAGGAATGAATTTTAATTTTTGACCGTTTCAAATGAATCTGCCACGAGGCCCCTCTAGTGAGTATTCACAAACAGAAAGCTCTCCACCCATGGGAAAAAACACAGGCTTTTAAATTCTGCATTTAATTGAGAGATCTGAAATCCAGAATTCTTGTCCTAAGCTTAGGGATACATAGCAGCAACACAGGAGACAAGCAGAAGCTGAGAAACCTTTTGCTGGCAGCAGCCAGAGCAGAAACAAACCAGGCAGCCTGAAAATTAACCAAAACAGTGCACACTTCTCAGCAAACCAAGCAATTATTCATACAATAGAAAGACATTTGGTAGTGGATGAGCAAACAGTTTTGCATAGCTAATAAGCCTGAAAATCTCAGACTAAAAAAGCACAGAGGAACTTGGTTCTGTGTGTTATCATTTGTTCAGATCCATGCAAAGTGACTTGTTTTGTGACCCCTCCAACCCAAGAAGCAGCAGGGAAGCCACTAAAGCCCTCACCCCTTCCAGCAAAGCCTGGGATGCTCCAGGGACTGAAAATCCTGAAGCTCATTGGTATCTTCACTCCCATAAGGAAACAGCTATGGTAGGGAAGTTACCATCTCAGGAACCTCTACTGCTCACCTCAGCTCCACCTGGAGCAAGGCTTCCTCATCTGAAGTGCCAAGGAGCATTTTCACAGCTCTGTCAACAGAGCCAAAGGAAAGATGAAGCATCAGGACCAAGGTGCAGGTTGTACCAGCCCTGAATTGGTCACTGGCCCAGAGATGTCAGGCATGTGGGCTGCAGAGGAGGAGCTGCTCTCTCAAATACATCTGCAGCTCACAAGGTGATGGAGCTGGACGTGGGTTTCTTGGTGGCCTCTTGGTCCAACCCTGGTGCCCAGCTGCACGGTGCTGTGATGCCAGCTCCCAGCAGATCTGGCCTCGCTGTTTTCCAGAGGAGATTAAAGGTAATTGAACAAAATCTGTTTCTGATTAAAGAGATTGTATCTCGTGGAGCGGTTTTTAAAATTGCACTTAAATGGCTTTTATGTAGCTTGTTATTTTGCAATAAGTTTAACACCAAGGTGGATTGAATTACCTGTTAATTCAACATATAATTTGCTGGTACCTCCATGTGCCATCAAGGATATATTTAAGGGAGTCTTGACAACGGATCCATAGAGCACACAATAAGGACATCATTACTTAAGAAAATACATCCCCAAAGAGACACATGGCATTAACCCCATCTGTAGATGAGTAATCAGAGCTAAATCAGGAATGTTCCCTTTCAGTCTAAAAGAAATGGTGCCCTATAAATTCTGCATACAAAAATCCTAGTAATTAACCACATGATTAAACCATAGTGATTTTTTTATATTGCAGTTTTGCTGCAATATTTTATCTTGGAATCCTAAAAAAAAAAAAAGATTTACAGCTCTGAATGAAGTGATCCTGCTTGGAATAATGAACACTGATTTTAATATACTGTAAAAAAATATTTATTTCCTGGTTGTGGATTTAAATTGCAGCAGATTTAAATTGCAGGGTGCCAACAACTGATGAATTGTGATTTAGGGCCAAAACTGTTTCACTTGGAAGAGTGGCAATTTTAAATTCTATGAAGTTTCTCTGATAAGTGGAATAAGTAAGTTTTGGCCCATATTTTTGTTGAAACCCCCCCAGTAAAATAATTATCTTGTCACACTGACAGCCACATCTATTCATGGCTGTAAAGCATCACACCCTGGAGACATGTGACAAACACACACTTTCTCCACACACTTCTTTTGCAGCTTTGTGCTTTGACTGAGCAAGGGAGGATGAAGCACTCAGGAATGTCTCAGGTCACATTAAGTGAGCACACAGCTCCATAGCCAGAGCACGTTGTCTTTACACAGCAAGCACATTTTCCTGAGATTTTGATTGTAAATCTTCTGTAACAGGGAAAATGGTGGCACTTTCCCCACTGCTGCCCTCAGGTATCCACATGGAGTTCAGGAGAGATCCCAGCCAGGAGGCACCAGCATCTCCTCCTTTCAGTGCCCTCCTCTCACCCAAGTGATTGGTACTCTGTATCCACAGAGCAATGGTTGGATAAAAACCTCGTATTTAATCTTGTCCATCCCCAAGCAGTTCATGATTGCTCCCAAGAGTCTATTCATAAGTGCTTTGTTCAGTCGAGTTTTAAATGACTCAGGAGCTGATAGGGACTCCACCACCTCCCATAGGAGATAAATCAGTACACTTAAATAAAAGACAAGATGGTATCTAGCATGCCATTTCTACAACATTTGCCATTAGTTCTTACCCCAAGGCAAGCATGAAATAAACATTCCCTGCTCCCAGGTTAACTGCCTGCCTTTCATTTGGTACAGTGTGGTGGGGATTATGCTATCATCAACACACAAAATTAACTTCTACCCAACGCTAACAGAGACACATTTAACATACATGGTTTGGCACCACATCCAGCATTAATTTCCCAGCCCCACACATGGGGAACGGAAAAGCCTTATTAGATCTCTGAGTCCTGCTCACTGTTAGGCAAATGATTTGCTCCTCAGTGACAGCTTCTGGAGTTTTCTCCAGCCCAATTTGCAAAATCCTGCAGCAAGCATGAGGATCACCTCCCCATGGACTGCACAGTTTTGTTCATGGTTATATTTACCTATGCATTTTCTGCATTTTTCTTAAAATCACTCTCATTTTTATCAGCTGCACCTCTAGGATTCTCTCACATTAATTCCTCCCTCATTCTTTTTTTTTTTTTTTGCCCTGCAATAGACTTTCCACAAGTTAACCCATCCATCCCCCATAATGACTGTCATCTGCTCAAATTTTCTTTCAGCTAATTAATATCTTTCTTATGCAAAGGCCTGAAGGTGGCATCTCCAGCAGGTTCCCCATCTCCACTGATGCAGGAGACCTGTCCCTATGAGAATGCCTTTGCTATGTTCTCCCTCTAACAGGGCCATGTCCCAAAGGCACCCTGAGCTCCCTGTTTCCACCACCTCTCTTTCAGAATATTTGCTTCTTTTTGTAAGGAGCTGGAGTGTTTCTCTTCACACAGCTTAAATGCCATTTTACTATTTTTAACGTTAGTATTATTTTACTCTAACTACATTTTACTTCGTATCCAGGCAATTACAAGACAATTCACAGCAAATTTTCATGGAGATAGCTCATTACGTGCTAGAAAATGTGCAATAATGAAGCATGAAAAACATGGTAGCTTGCAATGGCATTTGCTTTTCAGACTATGAATAAAAGTGAGGAAAAAGTGTTCTGCAGAGCCTGGAATATATTTGAATTAGGAGATAGCAAGATTATTTTAAATAAAACAATAAGGCAGACAACTTCCAAATAAATTATGGTGTGACTAATAATGTATGGATTCTAATTTTTAATTCCTCCTAAAGCATTTCAATTACTTTTTAATTTTAATTATTGTGCAGTCACCAAAAAATGAGGTTCTAGCACACGGGTGGAAATCCATGGCTCCACACTATATTTGTTTGCTTAGTGCAAAGGAAAACCAACATTCAGTACCCCAGGGGTTAAATTAAATCCATAAATACTGATCCTGCTATCTGAATAAGCACCTTGTACCAAAACTGTCCTTCCTCATAGTGAATGATCAAACATGGTGGTGACAAACTGGTTTACCTCAGACCAGGTGCTCAAGTCAAAAGATGTTTTCAGAAGGACAAATCTTGAGGAGTAAAGAAATGGCTCTAATCACATTGAGCTCTCCTACATGAGCAAGACCTTCAGCAAATACAGAGCAGGCACTGTTAGAAGGAATTGTGCAGCAAGCTGCCTCAAGCATTCCTCTCTCCCATAGGCTGCATAATAAATGCAAGAAATGATTCAAAAGGGCCATTCTTGCTTCCCTCAGACATATTTGACTAAACTGTAGCAATAAAGATCAACTCTACCAAACGGTGTCTTTTTCTCCTGCCTCATGTCTTCCTATATCTGTCAACATTAGCCTACATCTGAAAAGTGGGCTGGGTATTCTTACAGATCCTCAGAATGAAGCATGCAAGTGACAGAGCCTGCACCAGGCACAGAATTACTGGGGACTAAGGAGGGCTGTGGAAAAAGGTGGCCTAAAGGTCTTGGAAAGCTTTCTTCCTCTTTGCTAGGACTTGATGAGGGAGTACACATGCATCACATGTAATATTTCATTGCAACAGTTCTGCATCTAGTCCTCCCTCCACTGGAAAAAAATCAAATAATTCTCTGGTTGCTGCCCTTTTGCTATCAAGGTCAGCACTTAGAATAGGAACAAAATACGTAATGGTTTCAAAAAAGCCTTGCTTTTCACAGATCCCTAAAAATGGAAACAGTTTTCTTAGTAGTCTCTGAAAATTAGGGGGACAGAGGATTTTATGGAAGAGGGCATCTGAGGAGCCTGCAGACTGCTTGCAGTGCTTGTTTTTAATGCAACAATTCATCACCAGAAGCCTGAGGAGAGCAAAAGAAGTTGTTGGGAGGCAATGTGTTAAACACCTCATTCTTTCACCTATAAAAGACCTGCAAGAAATCAGTGTTTCTGCAGGCTGTGCAGAAATACAAGGGGGTACCCACTGCTGGGGCACATCTTTGCATGTGCCCCTTTCCCCAAGGAGAACAGAACACTGCCTCTCAGCCAAAGGTCTCCTCCAGGTCTTGACACTTGACCTTTACCAGCCTAAAGCTAATTCTTTTACCTTTGCAGAAAAAAATCTCCAGTTCTGTGCATCCCCCCAGATCTTCCCTTGAACAGAGGCTCCCTGCAGATCTGCCTGCAATGCTGCTCATTGCTTTTCTAGCAGGCCCTCTGGGGATGCCATTCCAGATGTCTCATTTACCTCCAAACACACCATCACCAGCTTAGAAAGGAAGAGAGCTCATTATTTCAGTGGAGTAAAGGATTAAGTTCTCAATTGTAAAATGGAGAGTAGAGTTCCTATAAAGTGAAATCAAGTAATAAAATGCAGTTATTTGTATTTAACCAGGTTCTTTCTGAACTGTTTCAAAGCCTCAGCTGAAGCAGCAGTAGTTTCAAACTGGGTCTGACTGCTCTGGGGCTCTTCTCCTCAGCCAGGGGTGCTGCTCTCTCCCTCCCCCAAAAACAGTTCTTCTACCTTTAAATAGCTTTGTGCTGCTCAACAATGTTTTTAAGACTCTCGCAAATGTTCTCCAAGTCACTGATCACAAGAAGTATTCTCTGTATGCCTCTCTTATTAAAATGAACAGCATTTGTTGTGACTTCTTCACAAAAACCAAATCTGCATTCTTCACGGAGAACACATTTAGAATCTAGGTGTCTGCAATGACCTTGCTTTTCTCATCTTCCTCTCAGGCAAACACTTAGTGTTGATTTGGGGTTTCCTGATGAGAAGACAGCCATGTACAAATCTTTATGCTGAAATGACTGATGAAAAGAGAAAAGATAAGGCTAGCACAGAGGTAAAGATAGGTAAGCACTGCAGAACACCCAAGCAGCACCTGGTGGGAGTGCATTAGGTTGAGAGACTCCAAGAAAAGAAATATGCATATGGAACAGAGGACTAAAATATTTTCAAGTTATTAATCTAGAGCATCATTTTAACTAATTCTTCACCAACTTATAAGCAGCAGTTTCACATAACCCTATTAATTTATCATCCTATATGCAACATTCTAGTGCTGAGTTTAAGACCTTTTCAAGGTGAATGAGCATTGACTGCCATAGAATGGGCACAGATGGTTTGCATGCAGATGACTGATTTCAGGGGCTCCTAACTTGAGTTTCAAAAGTACAGAGGATGAGAGCTGCCCAGAGACTGTGCCCAAGTCAAAAAGACACTGAATAGCAAGCTGAGAGAAGTCAGAAGTTTCTAGCTCCATCTCTCCAACTATCATTAGCAAATTCCCTTCTCCTGCTTTCTCACTATCAACAGGGTTTTATAAAAATTAGTATTTTTGATGGCTACCACCTGGCTCAGGGTCCCCACCCAACCCTGCCCTCACCTGGCAGGGACCTCTCTGCCACTGTCCCTGAGACTGCAGCTCAGCTGAATTCCTGTGGCAGCCACGAGATGTTCTGACATTTCCACTGCTGTGTGACTGGGGATGCCCGGGGAGTCTTATTTAGCAGAACACTGAAACACAAGCCCATTACACTGCCTGTCAAGTTACTTACATGGTTCTCCATCACTGCAGTGCTTGCTATCTTTATATTGTTGTAGATGGAAGGAGTTTATCCCCCAAGGTAAAGAAATGTTAGCCCTAGCCTGTGAACCATGAGCCAGAGGCTAAGGCCACACAGGGAAGTTTTTGGCTCACTGGGGAAATTCACTGTTCTCTAAACCAACTTCCAAAGCCTGCTTTCCTCATCAACTCTTCTCCATTTCATTCCAGCACAGCCCTTGCCATGAAATGAGGCTTTTTGCATTTAGTTTTCTTTTCTGCTCCAAAAAGAAATTTGCGGGAGTTTTTCTTAGATTTAATATTTTCCTGAGAAACAATATTTTTGTAAATACTTCTCACGAGATCCCACAGCCAACCCTCTCAAAAAGATGCCACAGTTCCAATTCTTGCATGAAGCAAAGAAGGGGAGCAAGAAACTGTATCATTTAGTTTCCTAGAGATGGAAAACTACAACCAAACTAACCTGCTTGTAACCTCATGACAAACCCTCCCAGAAATTCTTAACATTTTAAGAGTTTATTTTCTCTTTGAAAACAAACACTGAAATGGAGGCTTTTCCAATGGGCTTTACCTGTGGGAAAATTCTCACATAGATTAGGGGGGCAAAATCAAGTCTAGTGGGGACTGATGCTGCAAATACTCCTCTAACAAAGCTGTTTTCTCTTCTGGAGTGTGTTTATGTGGCAAAGACCAGACGGAAAGTGGGGGACTTCCTCCCATGGAGAATTCTGGGCAAAATTGCTCCATTTTATGATCTAGTCAAT
This sequence comes from Calypte anna, assembly GCF_003957555.1. NCBI lineage: Eukaryota > Metazoa > Chordata > Aves > Apodiformes > Trochilidae > Calypte > Calypte anna. The sequence goes on along the minus strand of NC_044255.1, from coordinate 18,875,493 downwards.
GCCCAAAGTCAAAGCTTTGCTTCTCAGGGATGTTCCTACACTGCCTCCAGATAAATCATGCTGGCAGGGGTGACTTAGCAGGGGGCAAATTTCCTCAGAGGTCAGGATATCACCTCAGCCTTCCTTAAAACATAACAGTACATTTGTAATCAGGAACTCCTTCTGTTTACTCCCGAGTGCTATAAACAACCAGGAACCAGGATTTGCTACCATGCTTTTGGAATATTACCAAAATCAGAGTGATATAATAAACACCATGAAAAAAAAAATTATTACCATGGCATGCAGCTGAAATGCTTGCAATTAAAGAGCACTGACTGCCATGCCTGCTGCTTTAAACAGCTCCTGCTATTATCATCTTTCATAATAATTAATCCCTATTGTTGGGATTGATATTGTTGCTGTTTTGGCAGTGTTTGACAAGTCCCATCTGGGTCCATTTATTTATTTATTTTCAGGAACATTGTCATGAAGAAACCTGGAAAACCCAAGAAAGAGCTGATTGATCACAAGGTCCTATCAAATGTCAAAGCTGGCCCTTGCTGACCTCCCATCTATTCAGAACTGCTTTGATTTAATCTACAGACTGGCTGCCTCTCCTGCCTGTGAGTTCTGCCTGTAACCCACGTGTCAGTGTTTTGAGCTATGACCTGCTTCATGCTCCATTCATCTCATCTGAAGGAGGGAAATTAAACTGGAGGGTCAGCGAGGGGCACAGCTCAAAATACACACACATTAAACTGGAATCTTTGTTTGGGCCCATCAGAAGAAACAGAGCAACCACCAAAAATTATATCCAAGTGGAACTGGTGTTCCTTTCCCTACTGAAATTTGTAGCAATAACATGTGTGGAAGGGAGGTAAGTCTTGCCACAGCAGAGGGAAAAATAAATGTGGTGGCTTTCTAGTAAAGTGGTTGTGATGCCTTTTAATGCTATGAGTACATGAATATGTTGATAACTCCAGGTATATTAGTGTACACAAAGGAGTATATCCATAGTAAATCCAACGTTTCAAGCTTTTTTACACTGATCATAATATTACAGCTTGAACTGAAACACAGTGGAAAGTTCACACCACAAATCACAAACGGTTTAAACCTTATCTATCTTACTTGGCTTTTACTATAATGTGGAAAATGCTTAGCTTGAGTTCTCACTCTGTGGAACACAGCCAGCAGCTCAGGTGGATAACTTGCACAGCTCTACAGAGCAATTTTCATATTTTGTTTTATTTGGTGAGGAGAATGAGTATGCAGCATGAACCCTCCATGGCCTTCACACATTCTGACAGCTTTGGTGTGAGCTGCAGCACCTCAGAGATGCACTCTGCATGAACTGCAGGGCAAGCCAAGGCTCTGCAGGTGGACCTGCTGTATTTGGGTTGGAATTCCCTGTGAATAGGACAAGCTGCTCCACCCATTCAACAACCTTTCTGGTGACAGGGAGTTACAAACCAGCTTCCATTTGTAGAGGCAAGGCAGAAGGCCCAGGTTCAGCCAAGAGTCCTTTTCTATGTCTATACCACCTAGCATGGGTTTGATAAAAGGACTTCTACTATCACTCTGAGACACCAGGAAAGCATATTTACCGATGGACAAACAACTTGTTTTCCAATCTTCTATTTCTACTGAGCTTCCTTTTGCTGTTTTCCCTACTCTTTAACTCTTTCTCTCAGCCTGGAGCACCCAGATACCAGGATGCACCTTGAGAAGCTCAGATAACAAAACACAAGCACCCTAGAGACAAAGGGGACATGAAGCTGAGACAATCACCCCTCCTTACAATGTTTTCTTTCTCACAGATCTTTGAAAAGTCCCAAGCTCTATCTGCTCACAGCTGAGTCTACCATGCAAACCTATTGGATCCACAGATTAATGCTAATTGATGGCATTTAACTGAAATTGCACAATCTCCACTAACAAGGAGAGCAAATGAAAGGGCTCACACACAGGGCTCCCGTGAGAACGTTGGTGATCATCACCATTTTTGTAAATCACCTTATCAATTGAGTAATACAAAAAAAAAGCACCCAAATCTCATTGTTTCATTTCTTTCTTCAGCGTAATATCCTTAATAAATTAAATTAAAAAGCCTGACAACTTAAACTGAAAAGCTAAAGCAGACATTGTTTCTGATGGGATGCTGCTGTTTGCAAATTTACCTGCCAATCAACAGCAGAAAAAAGCTTAGTGATTTGTAAAGAGGTTTCTTCTTTGGAAGAAAAAATAGAATGATATTTATCAAAGGAACATTTGCCCTTGAATCTGAAAAAAGAAAGCATGAAAATGCCTCTACATTCTTTTAGTTCTATGACGTGTCTTTTTGTTCATGCTTAACTGCAGAAGAAAAATTAGGAACAAGTGTGTGCAAATCAGTGCATGTGTTAGCATAGGCTTTAATTGGTTAGGAGTAAATTAATGGCTGCTTGCAATATTTCTGGCAATCTGTTATAAGCTATGTAAATTTTTAAACGAGGTTTCTTAAAAAGGCTGGCTGAAATCCTGTAATTCATATTCTGCTGGGGAAATTGATTTGAGAAATAATAATGAACTGTTTTACCTCAATGATGAATCTCGGGTTTGCAGCACTGCAATTTTTTACAGATTCTTGTAAATAAGGCTATGAGTGTTTCTAAGAATAATCTTCTTGAAATAACTATATCTGTCTCTGAATTAATAGCATTTGTTCACTGTTCTTTTTCACTTCCTTCTTCTTCCAATATTCCAGGGGATCACTGCACTAGCATTGATTACTATTATAACAAATTAAAATCCAACATGTGCTACCATGTGGCCTTCTCCAGTAGGTTTAATGGCAGTTTTGCTATTGAATTCAGGGAGAGCTTAATCCAATCCTTAAGAGGCAAGGTCCAGTTTTATAAAGGTGAGCTGCAAATGGCCCAACACACCACTGACCCTTTAAGGTGATCCTGCCTTGGCCATCTCAGTGGGAGCTGTTAAACATTGACTGGGACAGAGGGAAAAAACCCATCTAACTTGACTGACTCATTAATGCTGCAGAAGAATTGAAGCCTCACATGAGGCAGATGCAAGACATAGACCTGAATGTCCCACAGTCATTCCTCAGTACACCCAGGAAAAGGGGAAAACCATCGTGGCAATGAACCAACTGCTGCATGATCACATCTCTTCACTCCACTCATGATTTCAATCACTGCCCACTCTTCACGTGGGCCAACCACACTCTGGATGGTTGGTGACCAACTCTCAAGAGCAAAACATAGGTCATTAAAAGGCTCACAATCCAAATCACAGGGTTTTCCTCTGGTTTTCAGGGAACTCACTTTAGCTGAACACAGGCCATACGCTCAAGAAAATGTTCATTGCCTGGGGGACACACAGACAGAAGGAGATGCTTGAGATGCTTCCACCTCTCTAGAGGACAACCCCAGCAGGAGGAAACCCAGGCCAAAGAGGCCCACTCCAGAAATACAGCTCAATGAAGAAAATTGGAAAGTTTTATTGCTTGTCTTAGGCAGGTAATTCTGAATGTCTTTGGAGGAAATCCCCAAGACAAGAACTGACTAAAACCGAATTACTAAATTACTGGTGTAGCTTTTTTTGTGGGATGTATGTGTAGCTCCTGCAATGTGCCCAGCTGCTTGAGTCCTGCTTTTCTCTTATCTTGTGTATCTTACACTTTCCTTTTTCATGCTTAGCAGTATCCAAGAAAGTATCTTTAACTGTCAATAAGGCTGTTATGCTTCAATAAAAAATTAGAAGCAACCAAAAAAAAAAAAAAAGAAAGGAGGGAAGAAGAAAGGCTGTGCAAGAATATGGCTCAGTGCCTAGAAAACTTCAATATGTTGTAAAAGGAAAAGATTGCTAATTAGGCTCTTGCATTGTCTATTCTAGTCCCCTCTGTGCTGCAGGAAATTTAACCCAGCTCACTTGGCTGATGGTTGGAGAAGTGGGAATAGAGTGTGGGAGCACTGGAATCAGATTATTGAGATGATCTATGAAGTAATGAGGAGTGAAATGCAGCTGGATACAGGGATTTTGCTGTTGGGCTCAAAAAATAGGAAAAAGATTCTTAAGTTAAACAGAAGGCTGGTCCACCCCATGGCTCATCATTACACTTGGCAGTACTAAAGCCTCCCACCAAACTGGTCCCACATTGCTTGTGTGCTGAGTGATTCAAGGCAGGGAAAACAGGCCTTGGAAAAGCTGACTGCTACTCCAGATGCTCTGAGAGATCATCCATGCTGTTTTGGAAAAGCAGAAGAAAATCATGCAGGGAGCACCGTGAGAGAGCTCTGTGGGCCACAAGAAGATCCTATGGATTCACTCTTTGAGCTCCCAGTTTTTAACATCTGCAGCCAAAATCCATGTTTCTGTGAGATAAGCAGGGTGCAAATCCATGTGGAGTGGAGAATATCATCTGGAGTTTGGGAAAGGCAGATGGGATGGAAATGCACCTGTAAGAAATCCCTGGAGGTCTCAGCTCTACCTCCTGCACTCTTACCACACAGGTGGGCTGGCTCAGGAGCCACTGCCTGGGGCTGGCCTCTGCTTGTCCCAGAGCAAGTGGCTCTCATGCAGGACCTCCAGCACAGCAGCTTATGTCACCTCCACTGTTATCCATCAACCTGCTGAATCAGGAACAGCTGCTCCTGTGGCATTTTAGGTTTGCTAACGCTGGGTTTTTTTTAACAAACGACCTGCCTGCAGCTTCTGCTGATGATATTATAATGACCTGGGTAAAATCTGTCATCTCGGAGATACTGGTGACTTGAGCTTGGTAAATCATGTCCCACTGGTGACTTCAGTTGGAAAAGGTGGTATTTGGATTTCTAATCATGTGATTTTAGCTGGAGATCAACAGCTCAGTTACAAACATTTACAGGAATGAAAAATTATTTTTTTAAATATGAAAGATCCTTTAAACTCTCAGCATTGTATCTTTGGGCAGAGGCAGACAAAATAGCTGCACAGAGGCAGCTTCACTGCTAGCAGGGAGCAATACATACGGGTTCATAAACAAGCACATGAGTTACCTGCTGGCTTGTCTAGGCAGTAGGCTTGAAAAGATGTATGTATATACAAATAACATATGGCTTAATTTGCTTACTAATCAATCTGCAATATCTTATTTGCATATATATTAATCTGAACACGCTATGTAAAATTCTTGCTTTTAAGGAGTGCTAGTGCATACTTGATAAGACAGTCATGGTAATCTTCATTTTAGGTTAAAAAAGGAATTAATAATGACTTTGGTTAATATTTAAGACCAAGTTTGAAAAGAAAATATCTGCAGTCACTGATCATTAGGGTAAATTCCATCCAGGCCAAGGAATTTATTCAGCCTTACAGTTCAAGGAGGTGACTCACAGCTTCCTGCTGCAGAGTCAGACAGGCTCATCATGGACCCAGCTTCCCCTGGGCAGGTTGCTCATGCCATCAGTCACAAAAGTATGTCATGAATGTGCACAACTCAGTTCAGTGTTGCCTTTCCTCCTGGAGACTGCAGCAGCCATCTCAGGCAAAGCTGCAGACAAGTGCAGAGGGAGGAGATGCTGTCTCAGCTGTCCTCAAGGCAAGGAAGAGCCAGTGGGAAAGCCAAGGGGGTTCTGCTCAGCTCACAGCCTGCATGGAGACCAAGGGGGAAATGGAAGGAGGCTACAGATCATTGCCCCACCCTGGCTGAGTGTTTACACCCTACAAGAACCAGATATGCTACTTCATCAAAAATGCAACACTTTATGTAGTTACAGCCAGTCCAAGGGCAGTTTCTTCAGAAAAGCTTTGGGGACTGAAGGCTTCCAGAGCACTTTAGACAACATGCAAAGCTGGAGACAGTTTCTCAGACTTCTGACCCCCATGCCTGGGGGTGGGGTTTCATTATGGAAAGGGAATTCTCAAGTAAGTGGTATTAAAAGGTGCCTAAAACCATTAAAAAAACATATTTTGGCACTGGTTTGCTAAATCTGTGACCTCAGACATAGACAACTTATGTACAGGTTGCTGTGGGGTGTGAGTGGGAACGTGCCAAACAGAGAGGGCTTTGCAGAGGACACAGTGACTACAGAGAAAGGAGTGTCATTGCCTTGCCTTTTGGGTGGCTTTTCTATTCACAGAAAGGAGTTGTTGAACAGGAGCAATATGATTTTAAAACAAGTATTATTTACTGTGCAAACTGCTATTGCAAACTGTGATTAAACTGCTGGTTTTCCTAAAACACAGCTCTTTTTTTTTTTTTTTTTACTGCAAGCTCTGCCTTTAAATTCTGCTAATAGTTTGAAAAGGACAGGCACAGAGGGAGAGCAAAGAGGACAAGAAAGCACCTCCAGGCAGACCAGGTTTAACTGGATGCAAGTACACTGTGCTCTTCTCCTTAGGGCAAAGGTGACAACTGTGGTGGCCAAGGGGACTGATACGGCTGTGGATTTTGGGAATAAGCCTGTAGTGTTTGTATTTCACAGAGGGGAAAGCTCACGTACTGAGTGATGTGTTCCCAGGTGCTGTTTAAGCCTGTTTAATCCAAAAAAGGTTTAACAAATCTATACTGACATCATGTCCCAGTAGGCTCATGTGTTATGGTTCTGTGGGGATAAAATCAATGCCATGTGATTCTTGTCCTCCTTCATGGAGTGGCCAAGGGGACAACATTTATGAGACCTGGCATCTCGGGTTCACTTTTGGGGACCTTGTCCTGTGCCATACAGCAAGAAGAGGGGCGAAGAGAAATGAACATCAGCTTGCTTAATGCTGTTTTTCTGGGAGATCTCGTCTTGGGGGGAAACCTTTCAAACCCTGCAGCTTGCAGAGCTGAGCTGCCATCCTGCACGTGAGCAGGCTCACACAGAGGCAGCTGCCTTCCTCCCCTGTCCTGCCTGGCCACAGCTGTGCTGGCAGTTCAGCTGGGGCCAGGGGAATCCTCTACACTCAGGGCTGCTTCCTTCTCCTCCCTGCAGCTGGTCCCTCCAATTGCCATCTGGAAATACCTTTCCTCCCACTTCTCTGCCAAGGAACATCTTGCTCTCACCTTGCTTCTGCGCTACCCTCCACAGTCCTCCCTCTTGCCAAATTCTTCTCTGCAGTCCCCAGCAAACGGCACAACTCCCTCTTCACTTATTTGTTTTTGCTGCCTGTCTATGAGCTTTCCAAAGAGCACTTCATCCTTAGAAAAATATCCTTCCCTTTAGCGCTTTGGATGCTGTTTGCCCAGCAAAAGCCTTTGAGGGATATGGATTCTGGACCATCATGATTTTGAAGAGGGCCTAGAGAAATCATAACTCTAATTTTAAACAGATGGGCTTTGACACTAAAAAATACCTTGATTAAATTAAATCTGTGTTCAGCTCTGATATATCTATGGTGACCCTATTTATAGGAGGTGTGATTGTACCGATGATCTGTAGCACACGTACTCTGCTTGGGTTCAGTTAAAAAAGTACTGTAAAATCCTTTTTTTTTTTTTTTTTTTTTTTTTGAGTTAAGCAGCAGGTAAAGGTTTCTCTACACCCACGTAGCAAATTCCATGGGAACAGCAGTGCTCTGAGCACCCACCCCCAGCTGCCTCCCTGGGGAGCTCCTGCAGGAGGCCAGGCCATGCCTGCTCCTGTGCCTTGGCAAGTGCTGTAGCACTGGAGAGGGTTGAAAGCAAAAATGCAAAATATGCATTTAAACTTTTAAATTTAATGTTGACATTTTTTTTTAAATGTGGGTTGGCAGCTCTCCAACGGTTCACTGAGTACATTGACTTAGTCAAACGCCCATTACTTCCTCCCCCTCCTACTAATAAGAATGTTTTGAAAAGGTGAGCTCTGCAGCCCTTCTTTTTTCTTTTTCTCATCTAAGCTGCTGAATGCAAAGACTATTTATAGAGAGTGGATTAGAGACAGGCTTGAAGAAAATCTAGATCAGGGTGCTCTAAAATTTAGAAGTGAGAAAGGATTGTCTCAGAGCCAAGATTAAAAAAAAACAACCAAACCAAAAAAACCCCAAAAAAACCTAACCAACAACCACAAAAATAAACAAACAAAAACCAAACTAGAAATGTGGGCTCAGTCCTGATTCTCCTCTGCATGTCAGCAAATCACCCCGCATCCCCACACCAACTCTTCTCCATTCAGGGAGTTCTTATCTTCACTAGCATCTGTGAGAGTCACAGTAACACAAATTATTTCTCTGGGAAGTTCATACCTAAGGTTTGTTGCTAGATGATATTCCAACACAGCTGGAGACCCTTGGTTCTCCAGACAGAGCTGTCCTTCCTCTACACAAACCCCAGCTCCCAGGCTGTTCATATCAACAACCACCAACCCCCATGTTTTTGCAGCACCATCTGTGATATTTGGGGTGCAGTAGTTCTTTGAATACAGCTGTGCAGTAATAAGCACATTTTGCAGCTGGCTTTTGAACATGGGAGATGTAAGAACAGAGCTGCCTAGGGGATTTCTAGTGCATCCACTGTTACAGTATCACAGCATTCAGACATATGAGCAGACAAATTTTGTGGCTGTAAACAGCAGAGGCTTGCTGAGAATCTGGACACTGGTGTATAAAATGAGAAGATTTTCTTAACATGAAGACAAGTGAAATCCGTACGGTCTTTCCAGGCCATCTCTCAGCCCACTGGAAAGCCTGCAGCTGCTACATGAGAATGCTGTAATCCCAATATTGCCAGCTCCATAAGGACTGAGCAGTGCATCAGATACTGGTTTCAGAAGCCAGTTTTGTAAGCCTGTGGAAGTAGGTTTCAGACTACATTGCTGCTGTAATGAAATGAGAACGGAAAACCCCCCCTAAATAAATCTTTTCTGAATATGGGTATGGCATCTATAGACCTCTAATTTCCAGGTCTGCTCTGAGCAAAGAAGCCAATTAATCTCCAGAAAGAGAGGCCAAAATCACATCCATTCGTGTATTTTTCAGTAGATAACAGGTTCTGTGCTCCTTCACTACCACAGTAAGGCAGAACAAGTGGAGTCCTTGTCTTCAGTCCCACAGGGTTACTTCATGGTCACACCAAGTCACAGAGATCAGATTTTTGATCCGATTACAGCTTGTAAGTATTTCCCCCCTTAATATAGGGTTTTTTTTTTTAAGTCAAAGAAAAAAGGATGTGGTTTCATTTCGAGGAAAGTGCACTGAAGTGCAGAAGGCACCTTGTTCTGTTGTGCTGGTGATAAACCAGTGGGGAACCACCAGGGTTCCGGTGGGAGGAAGGGACCAAAGAGGTGATGCTGTACACAGCCTGCATCCAGCTACACTGTAAGAGCTACACGTGGCCAAGGAATGCAAACCCCATTGATAATGTGTCCTTCAACCCATTGTTACTGCTACTATAGATTATATTCTTATTACTAAATTAATTAAGTCCAAGAGGGGAAAGCCCAAGCACCTTTCATACAGTACTGGGGGTGAGGAGGCAAACTGTCTGTACCATCCAGGGGCTTCTCCTTCCCCCTGCGCCAACCTCAGGGCTGATTTGGGATGGGACTCCTGCTCTGCTGACATTGCCTGGGAGAGACAGGGATGGATTTTACCCAGATGGCAGGAAAATAACATTGCAGATAACTGTCATTGAAAGCCCTGTTAGACTCTCTTAATGTGCAATCTCTGCCATATATTTCAGCAAAATACTCAGCCTCCACTCCAAAATCTCATTAAAAAAACAAAATTAAAACTGAAACATTCACCCTTTCTATCTCATAACCTTGTTGCATGTGTTACATGTGGGTGGTGAGCGTGTTAGGTACAATTTAGAGCATAATTTCCTGAGAATTGAAATGTCACCAAGGAAAAGATTGTAAATAATGAAACTTTGAAAGGAATCTGTGATATTCATAACAGATAATCATATTTTAATTCTGACTTATGGTTTATCCAATTGCCTACAGTTAGAGAAAAACAATTCTTTTCCTAATTATATGGAAATCAGATGAATCGGATGAAAAGCCATCAACATCACAGCTTGGAAAACATCTACCAGTGTTCAGTGATGTAAGCAAAGTCCATGAATCTGCTTCGGTTTGTGGCCCTTTTTATTGGTTTTTATCAAATATTTAGAAGAGATCTATGTTCATGAATATGTTGCTTGAAAAGTTTTCTAGGAATATTATGGATCACAGAACTGTTGAGATTGGAAAAGCAAGTTCGTGGAACAACTCCTCCTGAGGCAGGCTGGTCAGAGAAGCTGGAAATCTCTTTTCCTCTCTGCAGGATTTTCAGCAAGCCAGCCAAGTACCAAAATTAGTATTAGATCACATGGTTGCTTAATCACAGAGTTGGAAGAAGGACTATTTAATGGTAAATAGTCAGAGTGAATAGTTTATCCATAGCCCCAACAGGCAGGAAAATGCTGGCATAATACTACACGTCCAATTTGAATATTAAAAAAAAAAAAAAAGAAAAAAAAAAAAAAAAAGAAAAAATAGAGACACAAAACACTGCTTTAGTACAATTATGAAGAGTAAAAATGGACAAAATGCATCAAATCAACTACTGCAAATGCTTTGCCTAATAGCTGATACCACAAAGACAGGCTGCAGAGTCCAGCAAAAACAAGGCCAGAGGATTTCAATGCCCAGACATGTCCTGATTTTGGTTTAGCCCATCTCTTTCTGCTGTTGTTTCCAAAAGCCTTGAAGCTTTATACTAAGCAACTGCCAAATGTTGAGGCTTTTTAGAGCTGGAGGACCAGACCACTGGGAATTTCTGATGTGAGCACATTTTCAGCCCATCACCAACAAGTCAAACAGGTAAGAAAAGCCATAAGGGTAAGATTTTGTGTTAAGTCCATCAGTACTGCAAAGCAAAGATATATCCCAGTGTCCATCAGCTCCTGGGCAGGCAGGGAGGGATGAACTCAGGATGAACTTGTCTCTCCTCCTAACTTCTTGCTTTTTGCCACAGCTTTTTGAATTTCCCAGTTTGCCTACAGCTGCTATATTATGCACATGGTGATGCACATACACATTCACACACATCACTCAAAGGAGAAAAAAAAAATAGCTGCAGAACAACTTCCAAATAGCTTGTCTTATCCATTATGTTCCCCAGGATTCTCATTTCTGGTCCTCCACCATCCTGCTTTTGCTAAACAAAATCAAGATAAGTGCTTTATAATTCTCTTCCTAAAAGGAACTGCACAACACTATGGCAAGAGCCTTAGGTTATTCACCCAGAAACACTCCACAAACACAGACAGTACTCCAGGAATGCAGAGCAAGTCCTCATCACTCGTAAAGGCTGCATCCCAGTTTCCACTGGTCTTGCACCAGGGTCCTTCATCCTTCCCAAGAGTGGCTGTGCAAACTCTGCTGGGGAAACGTGTGTGTCCCTGAGTAGCTGGTGCTGGGGAATGCCTGAGACACACCACAATCCTGCAAATAACTCCTCTTCCTGTTCAGTGGCTAATTCAAAAGTTGTGGGGGGAAGGGAGAGGAAAATAAATCTCTTTGTATTGACGCAAAGCAGCATTTTTCCATCTTTTTTTGGCACAAAATTATTAAGCTAACAAGCCAAAATGAAAAAAGTATGTTTAAGATCTGACTAAACAGTCCATTTTTGTGTTTGTTAACCCTTCTCCTCATCATAGCTAGGATACTCCATATATGAGATTACCATTTTGAAAACTAAAGGAGGGCTCCATTTTCCCCCTCTTCTCTTCCCTTCTTCTCCATCAGCCAAGCTCCCAAATAGTTCACTGCCAGACACCCTTTGCATCTCTGTGACTTCTCAATCCGCCCACCTCTTCTTTTTTCCAAGCTTCCCTTTTGGCTGAGAACTTATCCCTTTGGGGGAAGATGTTTTTGCCATAAAGACATGATTGTCTGAGATTGCAGTATTGGCTTAGCTTAGCATTTGATGTCATTCCTTCAACTCCAGACACTGAACTGCCTTTGTATTAACTAGGAGAAAAACAGGGAAACTAATAAAAAATGCCATCTATGCTGATACATGACCCTATCAGAAACCATCAGACATACAGCTCCATTCCAGATCCTCCAGAAAAAAATCACCTTTCCACGGGAACCACAGACTGGGGTTCCCTTTCCACAAGGGGACCACAGACTCCCCCAGGTAAACACAAGGAGTCAGAGCCCAGCATTGTTTTGGGACTGTCCCAGGATGCTTTGTGCCAGCATGTGAGACAGTTTTAAGGTCCCAAAAGGTAAGGTTTTTGTGTGAAAATTGAATGTTTCCAGACAAGAGAATTTCTTACGCATGGCAAAACTGACTGCTAATTTTTTTAATAACCACATATGTTTTATTATCTTAGACTTTTTAATGCCTCATATCTTTTAATTGTAGTAGTAATTATTAGCTCAGTTAATGAAAGCTTTGGAAACAAGATTGTGTGGGAGTATTTCAAGTCATGAGTTAAGTCTCTTAACTCAGTAATTGCCAATAATTAATTCATTTTTCCATTTAAGGGCTGAAAAGCTGAAATATTATTTCCTTGAACTGTATTTGTGCTTAGTAGTTCTGAGTTAATTACTACTTCATGAGTACCTTTAAATCAAATTCAGAGGTTTCCAGGTATACTAATGAAGAGGTCCTGGTAAATTCTTCAACATCTGCTTGGAAAGGGATTACTGAACCTGACTGATGATGCTGTTCTTCTGCAGGTCTGCCCATTATGTACCTACAGCCACTAAAGGCACTACAAGTGCAATGGCAATAAAGATCTTAGGCTTGTGGGAGTTCTCATATGAATAAGCACCATACTCATGAACGTCTGCTTTGGAAATCATCCACTTAATTTTTCAGGATGGAGACAAGGTCTTGGTCAAAGCTCTGGAAAATAAAAAGTATGTCCATAAATCACCCGTTCACCAGCTACGCCTGGTGGCAGCAGTCCCACTTCCATTGGGAATTGTAACACCTGCAGCTCACTGGTCAGGCTAACCTGGGCTGAGTGGGGATGATTTGGCCCATTTCCTTTATTTCAGCTCCAGACATTGTTCTCCTACCTCAGCAGTGAGAACTGAAGGAGTGCACAAAGAGAGGGACACACTCCTAAAGCACCCTGGATCTTACCCAGATGGTAGAAATGGTGGCAGCTACCTTGGCCCAAACTACTGAGCTGATCTAACCCTTTGGTTTTGGCAAAGTCTCACAAGGAGATGTGAGACCTTCTTAGCTGGACAATTGTTAGAGCAACCTGCTCAGATATGAACTCACTCAGTTAAAGGTTGGATTTGGGCCAGAAATGCCGCTTCCCCTTTCAGATCTCTATAGCAACTAGAACATTGTATCCCCATATTTGTTTTGGTCTATTAACAGTTATTGGTAATCCATGGTTTATTAAAAATTAACATCTGTTGACCAGAGATACTAATCTCACCCAGACTTTTAAAGTTCTTGGGTACAAATTATCCTGGAGTGTAAATCAAAAAAATTGTAACTCTACCAAATCTGAGCATTTGCTTCAGTGGCTACTAAACCAAAAACTATTTCCTTTCCTCATCTAGCCTGAGTACAGCTCCCTGCTTCTGTTTAAAAACAGCACAGAAAATTTTAATCAAACTTGTTGGTTTTTCTCTGCCTCATTACACTAAATTAAATCAATAACTTTCAGGTAGGAGGAAGAAAGCCATGATTTTCTTGTTAGCTGTTTGTGCAATCATCTTTCTTCATTAGAGACACCTGAGATCCATGTCAGAATATATGTTAATATATAGGCCAACTTTTAAGCTGCTTTCTTTATTATTCATGCTTTTGGAATACTGCTGTAAATGGTCATGTCAGAGGACTGGCAGCTGGGTAAGTGGAATCATTAAAAATAGCTCATTTTAGTAATAACACAGCACTATTCGTATTTTATTCAGTATTTAACAGTCCACAGGAGACTCTCATGCTTTCTTATTTGCCAGATTGTCTCTTCTAAATGTCATTGTCAACCATTCACATCCAGTTCATTCTCCTGAGCAAAATGGGTTTCATAAAGCCTACCCTAACCAGAGAAGCTAAACAGATGGTACACTGCCTCCCTGCAATTTCCTCAGGCTTGAGTTTCATCTCTTGAAAAAAAAAATAGTAGTCCCCCTTGAAGTACACACGTCCCTTTATATTGGAACATGAGTGCTTTTGGATCTAGGCGTTTGCTCCAAGGGAAAATGAAACTGCAGCCTACCTCCTATGGCTAGAGTTAAAAGCCAGATAATTGGGATCTCACTTTCCTTGTACACTCAGAAAACAGAGAGAAGACACTGGGCCTCTTCTGCAGTGACCTTGTCACCCCATCAGTGTAGGATGTAGGCCTTTAACAGGACAGAGGCATTTACTCCCACTGCAAAAACCATCTCCAAGCACAGGTGCCTGGACAGAGACCAGCAAAGTTCTATGTAGTCATCCCAACAGAGGTTGGAGTTTAAAGAGCTGAGCACCTGTGAAAATTCAGGCCATGTCAGGGATGTTTGCAGCATATCAAGCTCCTAAGCTACTGCCAAGGAAGTGGCATCTCTGTATGGAACAGTCAGTGGTTCTTGGGCAACCACAAACACCTGGATGGAGAACTGTTGGTCTTCCCAACAGTACCACCAAAGGATCCAAAAGGCTCTGTGCCTCAGCCCCTGTCCACTGCCTCTCCAGGGAGATTTGGGCCAACCAAGATGCCACTCCTGTTCTTTGAGAAGCCCCAGCCTTGAAAAGATGCCTGTGGGTATTATGAAAGTTGATTTCCGTGAATCCTCCTGGATTACAGAGAGGAATTTAAAATGCTGGTCCTTGCAAACATAGCTGCTAGTTAGGAATGACCAGTTTCACTGTTTTCATCTCTCTAACCATATGATTTGTTTGGATTATGTGAACTCCAATGCTTACTATAGTTTATACAGTTCTTGGAATAAGGAGATGCTAATCTCTGTGTGGATAACTGTAATACAAATGAGAGTAAATCAACATCACAAGAATACATTAGCTAAACTGTTTCATTCAAGGAGATCAAGAGAAGTTTATTATACTGGTGTTACACTTTTTAAAGTTTAATAAATGAAATCTACTTGCTTGTTTCTTTTTACAGAGATATAATTTTGTTGTGGGTTTACAGAGTATCCTTGCAATGAATCTCAAAGTTCTTCTGAAGGATCCCCCTTCTCTGATCCCCCACCTCTTAGGCTGGCCCACGACAGCTGTTCAGCATCACACTGGGACACCAGTAATAATAGGACTTGCAGCACTTACATAGCATTTTATACTTTCAAAGCTCTTAAATTAATTAGTTACAGGCTACAGTATGGATTCAGGCAGGATGTGAAAAAGAAAACTGTATCCAGTGGAAACTACAGGGGGGATGTGGGGAAAGGTAATGTAATTACCCAATTTGGAACCTGGCCAGAGCACCACTGTTAGGAATGCCATGGGATCTCTAATGACCACACACAGGCAGGACCTCAGCTCCACATCTGCTCCAAAAGCCATGGAAAGCCCTAACAAAATGTGCTCAGTCATCAGGTGAAGGAAAGGGATGGTCCTACAAAATCCAGTTTCCCCCTAGACACCTCAGAGCTCTGGTGCTAGGCTGGACTGGCAGCACCAGGGGAGCTTGTGTCAAGTCAGACCTTGAGAACTTCAGAATTATTTTCAATTAAACAGTTCAAACTTTTGGTGATATTTACAAACGACCCACTTCATCAGTCCATTAACTGGTCTTAATTGGGTTAAAATCCCCAAGCAATTAGTCATCTCAGCCATTCCCTTCCAACCCCCCCCAGCACACACGTGTACCCTCATTTTAGCTAAAACAAGCACATCAGTTGTTTGGTTGCTGAGCTACAGCCTTGCTCCGTGCCAATTTGGAAATGTTAATGCCGTGTAGACATGCAAATGCCACAAGGGGACAATTTTAGGATGCACAAAAAAGGGGTCACTAATTGGAAGGAAGGAGGAGCAAGTGATTACAATTCCCCCTCACCTCAGTGGTGCCATGGGAGAGAGGGCAAAATGCGGACAGAAAACCACCCGGTGTCACCAGTGGGGTTTGATGCATTTTGCATATTGGGCTGGTGCAGAAAGGGACATTTCAGTTTCCCAAAATGTGTAGGCTGGTAAGCCCCACGTGCTGGTTTGGGGTGCCAAACACCCACAGCTTGGTGCTTTTCACACAGCTGGATTTCTGCAATGTGCAATTTCTCAGCAACACCCGAGCGTGGATGCTGAGGGATCTTTGGATGATTTTGAAACACAACATCTAAGGAGGAGCTGCTGGCAGCTGCCTGCCTGAGCAGCTTGGGAACTCAGCTTAGGCCAGGGAGCCCTGGAGCAGCTCCAGGATGGGCTGGGGAAAAAAGGGTGAGCTGGGCAGCTTGCCTGGCTGACCAAGGGCCCTGGTGCCTGTCAAAGAACTCAGACTCTCTGGCCTCTTCATCAGCTTTCATGCTGACTACTGAGTGCTGAAGGAGATGCTTCATTAAAAACACATAAGAAAAAAATTGGCAAAACTGATTGCTTTTTCTTAAAGAGTGTTGCATTTTGTAAACAGAGTTTTCCCATATGTTGGCATGAGAGCTTCTCACTAGCACTTCTGAAGAGCTGCTGCATCCCTCAGCTCACCAAGCTCTACTCAACCCTTCACATCCACAGCACAGAATGAGAGACAGCACAAGGGCTCAGGCAGCTCCTAGCTCAGGAGGTCTGAGCAGCCCCTGCATGTGCAGCCTGCTGCTGTAACAAGCCAGGTTTGTCCTTGGAGCAAAGCAAAGCCACTTTGTGGCTGCTGTGTTGTGCTGCAGCCCTACTCCTGGGATCCCTCACCTCACTGTTGTACCCAATGCATCTGATCCCTCCTTCTCCTTGTCACAGCAGCACCTGAGAACCTTCCAGGAGAGCCTCAAGAGGCTTGAGTGAAGAGGATGCATTTTCTCCTGCCCCATCTCTTCCTCAGCAATGTTCCCATATGTGGCCACCTCTTCCAGTGCCTCAGCAATGGCTGTTAATTACATCCCAAATCTTTGCATATTGCTTCAACACATGAGATGCATGGGAGCTTTATTTTTACCAGTGAATGTTGGTGGATAAGCTACAGGAAGCACATAATGTCCAGCTGTTGATAATGTCACGCTCTAACACATAAGCATCACTCCACCAAATTTTGTGGGTTTAATCTTGATTCACAGTAGCACAAGTAAAACCAACATCAGAATTTTGCCTCCAGCTCTGAATGATTCTAATCTCTGGCAATCCTTTTTAGTCCTCAACAGAGTATGTCCGGGGTTTCTTTACTCAGCACATCAATTCTGATTGCATTTGTGAAACACTATCACTAGTGGGGAATCCCCTTCATGCCTGAACCCCTGCACTGGCCACACAAATGAGCCCCAAGTGCAGGTTGCCTTTGGGCATACATTTTCACTCAGTACCACCAACACAGCCCCTTTTTAAGCAGCAATCTTCTGCTTTCCAACCTGTTCAACCAGCTGTAATTATGTTGTTCACTCAGTACCCACCTTTGACATGCTTTTGGCAGTCACCACTGGCATTTGGCTGCTGCAGTTTTCCATGCCTTGCTTAAGCAATAGGAGTGCAATGCAGACCCCGATCACTCCCCAGCACTAGTGTACCCACAGTAGTCTCCTCCACCCAAAATGACCACACCACAGTAACCAGTGCTTGAACGTGGGGTTTCCAAGGCATCTCTGTCAAAAATAGGATGTGGCAGTTGGTTTTGTATAGTTTAGAGAGTTGTTTTGTTGATTAAGAATTGTTTCTCCTTGGACTATAACTTGGAAGTAACAAAGCAGCAGAGAGATGGAGGAGAAAAGGGACCTCATCTCATTAGAGGGTGTTGCTTGCTGGTTGAAAATGGTGAGTCTGAACCTAAAATACTTAGGGTGACACAGTGAGGACGTGGGACCCAATCTCAGCATGATGGATTCATTCAGTTCTGCCACACCTGTGCTGTAATGAGATGCCGGGTCACAAGGGCATCAGCAGAGCTGCTTGTTTGCTTTCAAAGGTTTAGGTAATGAGCTCCCTTGTACACAAAGAAACAAGCACAAGAGACTGCAGTGGGTATCCTCAGCAGCACAGGTTACTGCACATCATATCTGACCTCCTATCACTTCACCAGCCTTTTGCAAAATTTGGGGTCAGATTCAAGATCTCCACTCTTGCCTCAATAGCCTGACCCTAGGGCACCCACATGGACATTTAAAGCTCCTAGGCCCAAGATGCTTCTCACATCACTGCTGCTTCAGCACAGTGCAGCTTTCCCTGAGCAGTGAGTTTCTCTCTGCAACACCAGATTTTCTGTTTGAGGCAGCAAGAGGCGGTGGGAGAGACAACTGCAAGAAACAAGCAGTACCGAGGCTCTTCTTCCTGAATTAGCTATTGCTAATGTAAACAAGTATACACATATACTCCTAAAACTCTTCTGAAATCAAGGCACTACCTAGCATTTTCTCTCCTGAAAGAGGATCGAGTGGCAGGCAGGCACACTGTGAGAGCTGCACAGTCACTGCTGAGAGGAGCAGAGCATGGCAGCCCACAGGGAAAACTATTTCATAGCAAAAACTCAAGGGAAGAATATTTAGACAGAATTCAGCCATCTCAGTCATTCCTGTGGCTTTGTCTGAGCTCCTTCTAATGAGGCCCAACAGTTCACTAGTCCTACCTCTCTGCTTACAGAGAGAGCTTTGTAAGGCTGCGTGTCTCTCCTGATCCTCTGATTTCCCTCTTTGCAGAAGCTGGAGTCTCACCAGCATGAGGCTGGTGGGGAGAGAACAGTGTGCCAAGTCCTAGACTCTTCAGGGTGGATGAGAGCATAAAATGGGTTACAGTGCACAATGAGGGAAAAGACAAGGCAGCTACAAAAGCTAACAAGATCCATGACATCTCTCTGGGAGGGTCAGATGCAAATGTGAAGGACAGAGACTTTACAGTGCCTGTTAATGGGGTGCAGTAAGGTCCATCTGTACAGACAGTCCTTGCCTCCAGGGATGCTGCCTTAAACTCCCTGCAGCCATGTTGGTGAGGCGGGGCATGAACCAGTGGCTTCTGTCTCTGTCGGCACAAAAAAATGAGATGCATTTTCTGTGGGTATTTTCATTTTTGCAGTTTTTGTAGAAGAATTCACTGGTAAGATTTAAGGTACTCCCAAGAGCATGGATACATTTCATATGTTTTCTTGTAAGCAGATACTTCAAGGACTGCCTTTATGCTTTGCCCAGTCAGGCAGTGAATACAAAAGAAATTAGGGCATGATGCTGGACTACTGACTTCAGCAGATCCCACAGAGACTTCAGGGGGGTTTTTGCTATGAACAGAGCTCACTCTTTAGTGAGCAGAGCCAGAGAAAGGGCTGTGTGTGCCCAGCCTGTCCCTGGGAGGAGCTGGCCTACCACAAGTCTGTCTGTAGTCCTGCTTTACCCCCTTTACTAGATGCCTATAGCAGTAAATAAAATAGTGCAGCTTCTTCTCATGGCCTTCCACAATTCCTAGAGAAACAAGCCAGTGTCTGCACTGATTTCAGGTCAGGGTAAGCCAAGGGAAGACTAAAGGAAATCTCAAATCACTAGAGAACTTTAACATCACCTGGCTTTTTTTCGGCACTGTTTTGCTGGGTACCCAAACCTCTTTCACAACACTTAAGCTGGGCAGAGAACAGCTTGTCATCTCCTTGAGCTGTTATGTCTCCAGGAGACACCACATCACCAGTGGTATCAGGAAGCACCAAAACGCCTTCTCTCCAGCACACAACCTGCTCCACGTTTCCATGTGATCTTCTGTTATATCAACTCATTTTATTTTCCTAGATAAGTTATATTTTAGTGAAAGGAAGGGATCAGGTTTTATCAAGGAACTTGCCAACAAGTTGTCACCATCTCAGTGATTTAGGGGAGGCAGAATACCTCATACTCACAGTGGCCCCTATGGCACCACAAGCTGCCAGTCAGTGTGAAAGCACAGCTCACTATAGCACCTGGAAAGGTCAGAGCTGAAGTGTTTTCATGGAAAGATAATCAAGCCATGAGATAAACGCCTCATCAGGAGGAAATGTCAGCTCCTGAATGAGAACAGTTATTGTGTCAGGCATTTCTTACTTAAAGGAAGCAGGTTAATACACCCCCAAATTATTATTTATCACACTGTATGATGTTCGATTTCCAGTGTAATTTCCACCATGATTTCTATAGCATGTGTGGAAATCAATTCCGAGATCAGTGAATCCTTAGTTCTGAATTATTATATTAGCAAGTCAAAAACTCATTAAGAAAAGCCACAACAAAGCAAAAGATCATGTAACGGGGCAAAGTAATATTTTGAGAAGGGCATTTTTTTAAATGTAAGTCCTGTGAAAACCCTTGTAAGTTCAAATTTAACACATCACTTTAATGTATCATCTTTTGCAGCATGAATGGGAAAGGCTTGAGAGGGAGTGTGCACTGGGTTCCAGCAGGGAAGGCAAAGGGTGACAGTGGCTTGGGCCTTAGAGCTTGCAAGAAGCACAAAAGACATTTCAAGACATGTCTTGAAGGAATCACCAGCAGATGCTGGGTATAAAAACATGAGAGAGCTCACATGGGAGCCCTGGGAGACGAGTCAGAAGGGGCAGCTCCTTGTGAAGCAGACTGACAATGGTATAAGGATTGTAGAGGGCTGGAAAAAACCCACAAAAGTACTGAGAAAAGAGGGCAAGGCCACTCAGAAGAGCTGAAAAGTTAAAGCAAAATGTGTTTAGGAGCACCACACATTAGGAGAGTGATGGAATGACAGTGAACTTGAGAATGTCAGAATGAGGAGTAATTTCCTTTCAGAAAATATGTGACCTTTAAAAGAAAAAAATAAATCTCTCGAGGAACACTTTCCAATGAGCTCTAAAAAATAAGCAAGTCTTTTCAAGCTTTCAAATGATTTGCAAAGCAGCCTAGATTATTTTTACTGCAATATCCTTTCCCTTCCTTTCCTGAGCTGAAAATCCACCTTCTCTGGTCCTCCTGCATGAGGTGATGGGAGCCCTCCCACAGTGTCTGCTGAGACTGCTCACCTCTGAAAGACCTCCCTGTTCATCCTATGCACTGGAAATAAACTTTTACTGGCTCAACCACTTCTCCAGTAATTAAAGAGAAAACAAGTTATGCTTGGCGACATTGCTTAAAGCCCCACAGCACTGACACTCTAATATTGCTGAGTTCTCTCCTGATTTCCCTCCAGTTTTAACAGCCCAGCCCTTCAGTTGTACATTTCTAAAAGTTATTCTGTGACCAGCTCCCAGGCATCTCCTACCTGCTCAGGATATTCAAACCATCTATATTACCTCCTCAGCAGCTCTCAAGTCATTCAAGGTACATATATTAGCCTTGCTGACAAGATCTACTTTGGGCCACAGTGTTTCTCACCCACCACCTTGCTCTAATAACAGTTACATTTTACAATTTTCAAAAGCTGTCAACATCATCGATCTTTCAGACTGAATGTACTTGTCTTCTATTATGTGTGCTGAATTACTTGTGCCACAATTAAGTCTTTATTTAGCTAAAGGCAGCTTACCTCCAAGGCAGTGTGTCATTTGCTTCCTAGCAGAGTAGTAATCTAATCAAATAATGGTGTATCTCTAAAAAATATGCATGTACATTAAAAAAAAAAAATAAAAAGGACTCCAGCAATGACTTGTAAGGTGGACACAATCCACATGGTAAACTATCACTCTTGTAGGATAATTGGTTTGGTTTGATCAAAAGTGCATGTTCTTCCAGAACTGAGTGTCTGGCAGTACTCACAGCTCAGCATTAAAGGAGAAGATTGGCTTTGTCAGATCTGTCATGAACACTGAAAAATGAGAGACTGGACTGAGCAAAAGTGAAGGGATGTCCTCTCAGTCCCAAGGACCATGTGCCTTATTTATCCTGGTGCTACACATTTAGTCCCTACTGTAAATTCTCTACAATCTCTTTTGATGCCTTCTAATAAAGAGAAACTGCTGGCAAAGACATCCTCCAGAAGTCCTACCCATTTCTCCCTGCCTCTTTAGAAGGCCATGATGACCTGAGCACTGTTACATCATGTAGGCAATTAAAAAAAAGTGAAATAATGCTACTTGCACCACTAATTAGAAAATGCCTATCATTTTATTGCCACCAAGTTAAACCACTCTTGAGGCCTACAGATGACACACTCCAGGTTTGCAGATGGAAAATAGGTGGAGCCCACAGCAATTAGCTGCTGTGACAGCCTCATCTTACAGCCATAGTGTTTTTGAGCACTGAGTCCCACTTGGGCTGCAGCATCTCTCCCAGAACCCCCCCCACCTTGGTGGAAATCCTGGAAACACAAAGCTCACCACTGCCCCATGCCAGTTGTTTCTAAAGCCAGCTGCACTCCCCTGTGACCACCCCCTCCAGCAAGTGTCCTTCTGCTGATTATTCACTGTGCACCTGGTTCCTTTGTGGTGACACTCCTAGACACCTGCCATTTAAGATGCACATCTCACTTGACAGACCCTTGTTAAAGATGCTATGTTTTGATTTGCAGAACAAAACCAAATTTGGTTTAGAATCCTGCCATCTGGTGACTCCAAATAATTCTTGCACGTTTCTACAAGGGTTTGCATCTTTTACTTTGCTTTGCTGTATAACCTACCTGCTTGTCACTTCTCTGCCCTTCCACAGCCCTTTACTCTGTGTATCACAAATCTCTTTGAATAAAAAGAGCCCTTTCAGCTGAACACAGCACTTTTGTCTGTGTTTTACGAGCAAAAATAAGAAGACACAGAAGGACAGGAGACTTGGCCAAAATCATTTAGCATGCCTCAAAAAAAAATATTATGCCATCCAGCTCTCTGAATTTTCTGCATCCACCTTGAAACAACACTGCCACCAGCCCACTAATAGTAATTTTGTTTTGTTTATGTAAGGTAAATGCCTACTCTTTTTAAAAAATAGAGGGAGAAAATACCAGCCAGTGTGTTCATGACATGAGACAGAAGATACATCATCATCTCAACATATGGAGTTTTGTGCCCTATTGCTCTGTGCAGTGAAACAGAAATGGGCTTAGAAAAGAGCTGGTGTGAACCCTGTTCCAGCCTCCCTTCACCTCTCAGAGTACTCAGAGCTGACAGCTGAGCAAGATGCTTTTATCTAAGACCAAGAGATCATAAACCATATAAACCATTATGGACCCTTCAAAGTCCTTGAGAAAAATTTAATCTTGGAGGTGGATAACGAGGGGGTGAACACACAGCAGATTGTTTGCAGAGGAGAAGGATGTTAGCCACCTTTGTTTGTCACAATCTTGCCATCAGCTGCCCAGCTTTGCTGCCTTCCCTGCAGGATTTATGGTTACAGGGACAACCCATTGCCATGTCAGTGCACAGAACTTTTCACAAGCACTGATGTGTCTGCCTTATCTCTTTAGCAGAGGGGAAAAGCTCCTTCTTGCAGAGCATTAGTGAGCTGGTCTCATTTTTGTGGTGTGCCATTTTGTTCCTTCACTGCAGCTACCAGGCCATCACCTGCCTCCCTTCTGTGAGTACTGCACAGGCTACAGCAGCCCCAGCTTACAAACATGGCACCTTGGGGGGCTAACAGGATGCCCATGGATAACTCCAGCTCAAGCACAGCCTCAGACATGCGGCCTTAATGTGTCTCTCTTGCAGGGTGGGAAAATAAAAGTTTCTCCTCAAGGGGACTCTGACATTACCTGCTTTTGAAAGAAAAGTGGGATTTCCATGCAGCCAGAAACTGTTTTGCTGATAAAACATGACAACCAACCTGCAGGTATCAAAGCAGGGGACCCAGCCCTGCCCACCACCCTGATGCTTTGCCTGCCCGGGCACCCTGCCTGCACCACTGTGGTGGGAGCAGGTCCCAAGCCCACCTCTGCCGGGGAAGCCACCCTCTGCTTTCTCTCGAGTGTGTCAGATGGAGAGAGTCAGTCTGTTGTCTCAACCCACCCAAAACCAGCACACCACCTGATTTCAGCCCTGGAAACAAGGGGAAAATCCAGCTCAGAGGCTGAGCCAGAAACGTTGAATGATGCAAACAAGATTTGATTAAGATACAGCTCACGTAATTCACGCAGCATGTGCTCTTCTGCAGCTAGGACAAGGGCCAGCTCTGCAGCTAACAGTTCCTCCTGCTGCCTTCAGGGCAACTAAGCCAGTAACACCTCCTGAGGATTCAAGCCATGATTTTTTAATTTGCAAAGTCCTGCATGTGCCACAGTGACATGAGCAGCCCTGTGTACGGTGCTCTCTGCAGCAGAGAAGTCAGACAGTCTCAGGCCTTCCCACAAACAGGGGAAAATACTGTCCTAGAGAGTGACAGCCACTTTGAAAGCAACACAAACCACTCACTGCTTCTTCCCTCATCTGTCCAGCGGGTGGAAAAAGAGAAGAGAGAGCTTGCCGGGGCACGTGAAATTGTGTGGTGTTCTTCTCCTCTTTCCCTTCTCAGAAAGGTCTTGGTGTGTGACTTGCCCCCAGAGGTCCAAACAGACATGTTTAATGTGCCCAGGTTGTTACCCTGAAAGGATGCTATTGTTATTAGCAGAGAGGTGGCTAAACAACAACACTCTCTCTTGAAAGCTTCCTTTCTTGCTCAGCTCAATTTGAAATATTTTCATTCCCAGCAAAGAGCTTGTGTGAACAGAGGCTGCTGCTGACGGAGGGGGTGGGAAACTGAGCTAAACTACACTTTCTGCTGCTCTCACTAAGAGTCAAACACCAAAAGTAGAGTAAAAATAACAGCCTGGCCTCAATGTACTGTTCTTAAGATCTTTAGTTGGAAAAAAAAAAAAAAAAGTGTTGTTATTGCCATCATTATGACCTTCCTATTATTTCCTTACAGAACTTAAGTACTCATGCACACCTGAATGCCACCAGCTGCCTCAAAGTCAGCACCTCAGACCCTGAATTCCTGATTAAACTCTGCCCCATGTCTTTCTCAGCCCCTCTTTGCCTTCCAGATGCTCTTCTTGGATCCAGCCCCAAGATCCCAGAGAAGAATAATGGGCAGCACTGTGGCTCCCTGCATGTATCCACAAAAAGGCAAAGAGTTTGTGTGCTCAAACACTCCCCTGGGCTGCCCAGCTCCAGAACACCCATATGCTGAGACAGGGCTGGAGAAAGGGTGGGAAGCTGGAGCTCCAACAGATGGCTGCACATTCAATCATCCTGAAGGATGGAAAGTCTGTGGCTCTGAGGTTTTGGTCCCAGTGCCATACTGGGTGTAGTTGTGGAAGCAAAACAATGTTCTCTAAAGTAAGCATGTTTGGGCTTTCTCCCTAAATGTTATTTATGTAGGGCAGGGCCAGGCGAGTGAAAAGCTGGGGAGAATTTCCATCCTGCCTGAAGGACTTGCAAACCATGGATTAGGTGATGAAGTTGAGTGGCTGGGAATCCTGCCCAGACTTAGTCTTAGTGAAGGAATTAGCAGACTGCTTTAATGGATCATTCTTCTCACTCCACTCCACAACCCAACAGGAGAGATGTGAAATTTGGAGGTGGCTATGTACAGCTCACAGAGATTTTCTACAGATTGATGTCTGACTTGCAAACTCCCATGTGAAAATGAGTTACCTTCCCCTGCCCACGGCAGCCTGGCAGAATATCATCACAGAGTCATCCAATATGTGAGAAATAATCGACCCTGCTTCTATTTCTCACCCCAATAAGTATATTTTTGCAATTATCACACTGCTGTGTTGAGCAGCTTAATAAGGATGCAAGTTCAGTTTTGTCTCATTTCACTGCTTAATAGATGTAGCAATCTTCATATACATATATATATATATAAATACATATATATATGTATATATATATGTATTTATATATATATATATGTGACAGTGTTCCCAAATGGTTTCTCTTGAGGGGGCAGGCAATAGCTGGTGCATTCTTTTTACTTTAGATGGACTTTTTTCCACTTTTTGCAGAACAAAAAAATACAGAACAGACAAAAAAAGGGAGGAAATAGAGGAAAATAGCAATCTTTCTGGAGGAGATAAAAACAAGCCATTGATCAAATGTTTTGAGTGTTTTATATCCAAAATGCTCATCTCTGCATGCTCTGAGACCTCTAAGTACAACTCCAACACCTGGATGCACCAGGTGACTACCCAAAGCTCATGTGAGTTGTGGGAATGGGTGTAAGAACCTGACTGGCTGTGGTTCTGCCTTTAGCCATGTCTGTAGGTGAGTGAAATTTTGGAAAAAAAAAAAAATAAAAGAAATCCTGCAAAATAAAGGGTGTGAAAGGCATGAGGGGGAGAAATATTTCTTGCATTAACATTTCTGAAAAAAGCATTTCTTCTGCAGTTCCCACTAAAGCTGGGTCAGTGAGAGCTGGTTTAGGAAAGCCTCTCCTCAGGGCAGCACTGAAGCATGTTTGTTAATTTGTAATTAAGCGAGTCCTTAAATACATCCATTAATTAGGGACAAAATGCTTAAAGTAGTTTGGATCCTACAGTTGCCTGGGGTTTTGTGGAGGGGAAGTAGAAACTTCAAACAAGTCCACATGCAGCTAAGCTCCATTTTAAGGTGACTTCTTATCAGAGGAAGATCTGTAGGAAACCATGAACAGCAACCAAGATGAAGTGATTGCCTGTGATGGTGTCTGAGACCAGGAGAGCACACAGAGCGACCTGCTGCAGCCAGCTGCCTCTGACGTCTGATGGGCACATCACCTTTGTCACTTTGGAGACAAGATTTACCGATTTGTGGTAATGAATCTACTGCCACTTGGTGCCTGTACTTCCCACACCAACACTGTGGTTGCCACACCATAAAACACAGGATACAAGCCAACAAGCACCAAAATCATCATCATACCAGCAGAAAACCCCCTAAAAAATATTTTAAGAGCCATGGAGGAAGACATTGGGAGCTGCATTGAGCTTCTGGCTCATGATGCCCTTGCCCTGGGGTCCAGGGAAGCAGGTTGATGGAGCTGCTCCGGGCTCCCAGCAGCATGAATCATCTCATGCATCAAAAAAATCTGATTCTGCAAATGAGCCCTGCGGTGGTGTGTTTAATGCAGGAATGATACCCAGTGACAGACTGCCTGAGAAAAGCTGTAGAGGTGAAGGGAAATTATAGTCCTTCATTTACACAATTTTCTTGCGTTTGATTAGTGCGGGGGTAGAGGAAAGTGAAGACGAATGCTTTCTCCCCTCCCCCCCACGCACCCAACCCCGATCAGCCCTGGCTGGGTCTGAAGTGCATCCCTGCAAGCGCTGCTTAAGCAACTCCGCGTTCCCATGGTTACGCCGAGGATTTTCTGCCGAGGGCTGCACGGGGTGGGACCAGCGAGCGTGACTCGGCTGATCCGTTCAACACGAAGCAGAATCCCCTGCCAGACCCAAGGATGGTCCCTGCCTGCCAGGAGCTAACCCCTTCGGTGCTCTCGGGATGGGGAATCACCACCGTGGGGGTGGGGTAGATGGAGTGAGCTTTTCCACAGCGTGGATAAAGGTGGAGCTGCCTCCAGGTTGTTCCTGTGACACCCAGCACCCTCTGCTTACTCTTTCCAGGGTGATTATAGCCCTGATTTTAAACACACAACAAGAGAATGGAGAATGTGTTTCCCTCCAAACAAAAGCCCACCCAAAAAAGCAGCCAGAGCCAAGGCCATGGGCTGTGTGGGTGCAGAGCACCTCAGTGGGCCTAGCAAATGCCCTAATGTAAAATATGCATCTTGGTGAATGAAAAAAAAGAGACTGTTATGAAACGTGAGCAGGAATCTGAGTCAAGACCCTAGAAGGATACTGCTCCAGCTGCTGGAAGGAGGGAGGGATTTCAAGTCCCCCACAAAAGGTGTTTCCTTAGTAAGGTGAGGCAGCAGGCAGCACTGCCCACCAGGCAAGGTCCAGGAAGGCAGAGATGCAGCCCATGCAATTCTCTGCTCTTAAAGCCAGGCTGTGCTCACATGGAATACATTCTGCATGCTGAACTACTTAAGAAATTATTAATTCCCAATAAAAGAAGTAGGAATAATGTGTTTATATAAAAATAATCCAGAGCTTTGCGTTTCCTGGGTATTTTTGGCAAGAATAATAGTAATAATCAGAAATACAGCTGGTAATAATCAGAAAGAGAGCTAGAAAGAAAATCAAAGAATTACTTAATCCATCCTTTTTTCCAAAGCAGACCAAACCCTGCATACATGCTTCTTTTCAAATGTCACCACGTGTTCTTAAGTGCCTCCACTAGTGGATATGCACAAGGGTCCACAGAAAATCTATTCCATTCTTTTTTTTTTTTTTTTTTTTTTAATTCAAGTTTTGAATTTGTCTTTTTGAAAGTCTTTCATCTCACAGTGCTCACAAAACCACAATTACACACAGAGTGAGCCTTCTAACTTCTGGAACATTAAAGCCTTCTCCAATGTCATCTGGTAGCAGGCAGTGTGGGAAACAGCTCATATTTGCTGTGTACTAAATCTTGTTTTTCAGCCTTCAGTCTTCCTGACAAAAAATGCCACTGAGAGCCTGCTCTGGGAAAGATAATTAGTTTGTTGATTAATCATCAGTGCTTAATGATATGATATTATTCCCCATGCTTTTGGGTTTGAAGAGAGCCATCCCCTCAGCAGAAGGAATCTTGGGATGGGGCTGTATCAACCCAGCACCTGGAGAAAGGCTCCAGGCATGGGCAGGTCTGCAGGTACCCCGTGAGACCATCACCCCCACACACCAACTCTCACCAAATCCAGGACAGAACCTCCAGACAACCTCTCTACACAGTGAGCATCCAGTCCTCACTTGGTCCTACCCCTTGTGCCAATGAAGCATTTTAACATTTACAGGGCAATTTTGTTGGTTTCCTACCCCCTTGCAAACACTGCCTGTGTTAATACAAGTTGTGAATTTATTTCATTTTCTCCCAGAGCTCCCACACCATCAAGATCAATTTTAAGGTGTTAATTAAATGGAATGCTTAAAACTTTACAGCTCAACAGACAACAATTTGGGCTAATGGCAATGACTAGAGGTAGGTTACAGCTGTAGCTAGGGAAGGCTCCAATTTCCCCCTCTTGGCTCCCACTAACCAATATTCCTGTTTCATGATATATTCTCCCACTCTGTAGATTCAATAATTATTTGACTAAACATCACTGACAGCACATATTCAATTTAAAGGCTTTACCTGTCAGCTTATACATGCTTATATACAAAAATAATTCTCCATATTTATGTTTTTCAGCTCCTCAGCCTCCCAGATGTCTTTAAGTTCAATTTTATTTCACCATCATCTTAATTCAGCAGCTGCAGAGGAAAACACAGCAGCTTCCAGGTTAACTTGTTAATGAGTTTTAGCCAAACACAATAATGACTTCATGGCTGACCAAGAACTCATTTAAAAGGACAGCAAGTGCACCAGGTCAGAGTCTCTGCATGGCAACAACCTGTCAGCAGCTGATTGTGAACCCTTGTATGCCCATCTTAAACTTATTTTGAAATAACTTTTTGTTCAGCAATTCTTTTGTAATAGTTGATAACAGAGTTTTCCTGATAGGTGGGTGGCTTCTATTTGCTATAAATTTGTATCAAAAGTTGAGCTGATCAATTGGACAGAATAAAATCTCTTCTAGGTACAAAAAGCAGCATCAGAATTTCCAAACTGACCATCACTCTAAATATTTTTCATGACAGATGAAGCTGTTCATAATGAATTTGGTATTTGATACCAGAAATGCAGACCTTGTTCATTAATTTGGACAACATAAATATTGATGATGGCCTCTTTTTTTTTTTTTTTTTTTTTTTAGCCAGTCCTACTGAAAACGTTTTCCATGTATTTGTATGCAAAATTTAAAAATGTGCTTCCATGCCCCTTCTTTGCCACTGACCTCTAATTCCCTGCTTATGTGAAAGTCTTTGCAAACAAAGAGATCTGCCACAGTCTCATCAGTACAAAATACAAGATGGGTGCAAACACCATCAAAGTAAATCCAGGGCTTTATTTACTTATTTACAGATAACTTGTTGAGGGATTTTCCCTGCTTCAGTTAACAGCTGTTTTGCTTTTTCTGTGGCAAAGTCATCAATCCAGCTCAGTTTCTGTCATGGTGCACTGGAAAACCCAGCAGCAAAAACAGGGAGAAAGTCAAGAGAGTGCATTTCTGTACTGCATCCTGTTTGCTGCCTAGAACCACACAGTCCAGTCCATATTGCCAAGCAACACTCAGTTTTAGCTCAGTTTGTAAGTATGAACAGCTGCACTGTTTAGAGCAGAATTGCACTGAATTAACTAAATTAAAATTAAATCAGAATTGTTAAAATAGTTTTCATTAATGTCCAGATCCAGGACTTCTGCATCCTGGAAACTACACTTTAGTTCTGCATCATCATATTCCTGTGCTCACCAGCATCCCACATGGAACAGAACAAGTTAATTTTTCCAAGGCTGAATCATCATGGAATTCATCTATAATAGCCCATGCAGAATAAAAAGCTAGAGATGCATTTAAATACCCCCAAAGTAATTTGGCTAGTCAATGAACCACAGTATCTTTTTCCCACTCCTGGTTCACTTGGCATCCATCACTTTTATTTTGTATCAGATACTCATTGTCTGAAGAGATAACAGATTCGTGATCCAAAGACAGGAGCATCTTGTTGAATTGCTGGCACACAGCAGAACGCTGTCACTGTGCAGCATTGTGGTGCAAGCCAAAATACCCATTTTAATGTGTTCTCTGCAAAGACAGAATGGCACCCACAATTCTGCTACATAGGCTCAGCAAGTTATTAAACCCAGTAACAATTGATCTGGCTTTATCCTGAATGAGCTGACACGGGCTGGTTTTAGTTTTAAACACCTAATTCCACATATATAGATGTTGCTGACCCTTTTTTTCTTTTCTCACAGAATAACATTATTAAAGTTGAAAGTGAGGTTTCAGAGTATCACAGCACAGAGCTTCTGCAAATGCCTCCTGTAAAACTGACAGTTTAAGAAGAGGTGAGAATTGGCTAAATTACTAGGAAAGGCAGCATAAATGTAATAGAACACCTTTTCACTTGCAGCCACGGGCACCAAATGTACCCAGGGAA
Organism: Calypte anna; assembly: GCF_003957555.1. Taxonomy (NCBI): domain Eukaryota; kingdom Metazoa; phylum Chordata; class Aves; order Apodiformes; family Trochilidae; genus Calypte; species Calypte anna. The sequence continues at coordinate 18,844,524 of NC_044255.1, read as the reverse complement.
CTCTGTTTCCTTTATTGTTATAGTCCTAGCTCTTTCCTGTGGCTCCAAGCTGAATTATATTTCCCTGCCATCTCCCAGCAGCTGCCTCTCTCCTCTCTGCTCATCCTCACCCTGAGCCTCTTCTCCTGAGATGAGGTGTGAAGTGCATCACACAGCAAGAAGGCAGCACAGCATAATGGTTATCTACCTATAGATATTTCTAATGTATTTTTTCTGAACAAAAACTCTGCTTTATTCTCATTCACTCCTGGGTACAGTGACCCCATCCCATCACCGTGTCCCTTTTGGCATGTGCCATCCAGGGAGTTCCAGTGGAGGGGAATGAATTATATCCCACCATACACTGCAGCAACACAAATGCTCAGAAAAAAATGGAGCAATTCAGCACCAAAACATTGTTCAAAGGGCAATTACAGAACAAAGGCTGAAGTCAGTAAGTCTTACAGCTTGCTTAACTCTCTCCACCCAGAAAACCTTTAAATATGGCATTACTGTGCCAAGCCTATCACCAAGATCTTCAAGACTGCTCACAGGTAGCTCCAGGCAGTTAAAGCTGCTGTGCAGAGTCACAGGAACTGCAGCTTGTTATACACACAGGATTTCTCCTTCCTTAGGTGGTTCTGTAACCTATTGGTTAGAGAAAAACCTGTGAGAGAATTTAAATGATGCTTCTGGGGTAAGACAGAGAGATCACGGTGGATGCTTGGACAAGCCAGCTTGGGAAGGGTAAGGGGGCAAGAGATTGCAACAGTGAAGCTGTTTTTTGGGCTATTGCACTTGCAACTATTGCACAGTGCAGAGGGTCAGCAAGGTGAAAATCATCTTTGTGGTGCAAGTCCTGAGGGGTGCATGGAAGGTGACCAACACCCTTCTTCTCCTTCAGGCAAAACCCCAGCAAGATCACATCTCATTTCTCCAATTTCAGGCAAACATAAGAAAAACAGAGATGACTTAGCAAAAAACGCTCATACAAAGTGTCACTGGGGGCTGCCCTGGGATTCTGCAGCAGCCCAGCATCTCAGCAGGCACACCGAGTGCTAATCCTCTGCTGCAGCCCTCCCAGAATCAAAACCAGCTGCTGCTCCAGTGCAATGCATATCAAAGCTGAGGCTCAAGGTTTTGGCTTTCATTCAGACCTGTCCAAACTGGTTTTGGCTTGCTGATTCCTGGCTTAACCAACAGGTAAAGTTTAAAGGTTAAGTGAAACAGCAACAAAATTAAAGCCAAGGAGAATTCCCATTCTTGATTTTTGAACAGGATGAGGGAGCACTGGTTTGCACTAGCTCTCAGGAAAGGGAATAATTGTAAATAAATGGCCTCCACACCTTCCTCCCACACATTCAGGCAAAAGCATTCTAAGCTGCTGGCTTGTTTAATTCAGCTCCAATAGCTCCCAGTATTGAAGAGAATTAACCCTTAATAGTAGTAGTTCCAATGCTTGGAGTGCTTGCATTTTGCTCTCATATCCTGAGGCTTCTAACCCAGGCCAATTGGCCACCAGGACAGGGAGGGAACCAGGAAAGAATTATCATTACAGAATTAGACTCGGACAGCCCTTCACATGGGGACACGACCTAAACTGGAGGAACACTGTCCCTTCAGTGGGTGTAAAACCAGCACCAACAGAGTATCCTGCTGCAGACAGCAGCTTCTTTGAGAGCCCCTAGTCCTATGAAGTCAGGCACCATCATATTTAACCCTGCTGAGCATGGAAAACTTCTGCTAATACAACATTTATTTGAACCCTAAAATCCCCACTTCTGACAATCTACATTGCCTATTTAGGTTACAAAATAAGCCCTATGGCAATAACCAGTTCTGGAGAGTAAAGCAAGCATAACTGCTTTCCACCTAAGCTCAGCAGAACTTGTATCTCTGCATTTGATCTCTTTCTTCATCACTGGTATCGTTCAGAGACCTGAGAACACACAGTTTAGGAAATAAATTTAGGGTTTAAAGACATAAAAGTCTAACATAGGCTCAGAGATTTCCCCATACAGAGATACTATTCAGGCTCCCAAAATAAGATATATATGTATTTATGCATACACCACATACCACGGGCAAGGTACCTGGACACTAGTGCACAACATAAATCAGTCAGCTCAGCAGCCCTGCGGAAGGCTCCAGGAGGCTTCAGCTTTGCAGAGCTGGCAGCCTGGTTTGGACTCACTGCAGCTCCTTTGGCTGCACCAAGCTCCCCCCTGACCCCTCCTCTTGTCCCAATAGAGAGCAGAGAACAGCTGCAAACCTCTGGAAAACTCCCTTATGAGGCCCTGGGTCCACCCTAGAGCCAGCACTTCCCCCTGTATTCCTGTGCAGGGCCTGACCCAGAAATACTGTCACAAGCCATCCTCTTGCAGCAGAGAATTTCAGTTCATTCTCATGTGAGTGGGTTTTTTTCCACTTCTGCAGCCACAGCAAGGACTCTGACTTGGCTGCAGCGCTGCCGCGTGTGCTTGAACAAGTCCGGGAGCCGAGATGGGGCTAGGGACCAGAAAGTGCTGAGCCAGGGTTTCACCTCCTCACCATGGTGCTGCTGGGTCCAGCCTCTCCACAGGGCAGAGGAAACACTCAGCTGCTGTTATGAAACAGTGTCCGAAAACGGGTTTGTTCCCCAGTGGAATTATGACAGCCTTGACCTGCTTTGCAGGCATCCTGGCTCTCTGCCAGACTGGTGAATCAAGTGATGTTGAACTGCCAAATCCATCAAACATCAAAGGAAATGAATCTGTTCCCATGGGACTCGTTTTGCTCTCTGGCCACAGAAATGTTGCATCAGAGCTTCTCTTTGAAGAGCCAGGCAGCGAGGTGCAGCGGGATCCCCGCAGCTCTTTGGTGGGACCATCCACCTCTGCCAAACAAGGCTTCATCTGCTCTGTGCTACAAACACATCCGTGTCAAAATGATTGTGAAAAACCCTTGCAAACATAATAGGAATGAATCAAAGAAGAGGTAAAAATAGCTAAGGAAAGTAAAAGGGTAGTAAAAGAAGCAGGGCCATTTGCAAATGGTTTGCATTTCTAAAAAAAATTCCTTACTGGTTGCCAATTGTCTGAGCCCTGAAACTTGGCATAACTACAGCAGACACTGAATTTGATACAGACATTTGGTTCCCTGTATTAATCACGTAGAACAGAAATGCAATACACAGCTCAGAAGTTTCCCTCATCAGCTGAAGGTTTATCCTCATCAGACTTAATGGAAACTTTCCCCTGACTTTCCTTGAGGCCAAGACTTCAGCTCCAGAGCCCACCTCCAAGGAGACACCAATTGGGGAGAAAACCCCCATGAACCCACATCCCACCACCCCACAGAGAAATTCAGACAGTGCAGCCTTATCCCTTGACTAGTCAGGACTGAACTGGGATGCTCTTTTATCTTCTGTATTGGACATAAACCCCAAAAGACAAAAGAATATCAGAATCAGTGAACGGCATGTGTTGGAGGACAGAGCCAGTGGAGGCAGGGAGAGCTGAGAAGCTAAGGGGTGGTTAGTGCACCCTGGGCAGACAGAATAACCCTCTGCCAGGAAGCATTTGCTGGACTGGATTATGTCAAGTGAAGCAAAAGTTCCCATGTAACCTTGAAAGACATCAAAGGTCAGTGCACATCTTTGTAGCATAGTATGAAAAATGTTTGAAGCACCACCAGCCTTGCCTATGGTGCAAAAGAGAGGAGGGGAAGAGGAGGTGAGTCAATGCAGTCTCTCTCCTTTCTCCTTCAGACACCAAACACCCACACAATTATTCTAAAACCATAACACATCAGGGGGTTAGTGTTATTATACGTGCCTTATGCCAGTATTGTTCTAGAAATGTCTTCTTTCTTTCTTTCAGCTACTCCCACAGGGCAGTAAGCACAATACATGTGCATGCATCTGGCATGCCACAGACATCACAAAATGAGTCAGGTCCTCAGTTGGTATTATTCAACTTGGCTGCTCTGATGGTTTTAATTTTTTTTATTTTATTTCTGTGCCTCCTTCCAAACATTCTCTCCTCTCACATTCTGTATGCAACAATAGCACCATGACACACAAGAGTATCACAAGCATCTCTGCAGCCCCTCGCAGAAGAAAAATAGATGTGTAGTGTGTCACTGCTGACAAAGCAGATGTGCCTGGGTGGCATTTTGCTTAACAGTTCCTGACATCAGATTCCAAAAGTAAATCCTAGCTTCACTCCCCTATATAAAGCCAGTTTCTCCTTCAGTTCTGGTTATCTAATACACTAATCCAGGAAATATGGGTTTGACTATGTTGGGAGGGGCTTTTCAGGTTATTCATGGCTGATCTATAAATGCAAGTCCCTTCCTCCATTCTTGCAAGCCTCATCGTTCCTCCTGCACCACTGAGCATTTTTTCCACAGGCACTACAAAAGTCCCTTTGCCTGCTGGATAGAAACCCTTTTCTGATTTCCAGAAATCTAAAGCTTTTGCTAAACCTACCAATTCCACATATAAAAGAGGGTATTTTTTTAAGTTTTTGTTGTGACTTTGGGTAGAAAAAGAATAGTTACATTTTGTCCTCTGCTTATTTAAAAGGTCCACTGATGATTTAAGTAGTAGAGTTGTTTTCATGCCCATCTCCACACGTGGTGTTAGACATCACCTCATTTTCCTGACTGGGAGAATGGCACTGCACATGGCAATGCTGTTGCAAAGCCCTCATGTGATTTCCAAGACTCATGTGGATTTGATTCTTGCAAAATATTATGTTTTGTTCCTTTAAAATGCATCTCAAGATAAGAATTACCATACAAGGTCAGCCCAAAGATCATGTTAGCTCAAGCCCAGTGCCTAACAGTGGCCCAGGAGAAAACAAAAGTACTGGGAAAGCACGTTTGCTTCAACAGATTCTCCTCCCTTCCAAACATCTGCAATGCAATGACTTTCTAGAGGCTTTATGGGAAGTGTTAGCATCAAAAAAAAAGCCTTATACAAGGAATGTCCCTCTTCAACTGCATAGAAAGCATCGATTTCATTTGATGCTCACAAGTTTCTGCATTGGTGGAAACAATAAATCTGCTGCTCACCTTCTTCATACTGCTGCACAACTTCCCTGCTACCAATGTCCACAAAGGAATGCCAGAAGAGCACTGATAAGAGACAGTCTTATGACAAAATTGCCATATAGCTTTATGACCAAGTCTTATGACAGAGTGCCTCATGACCAAGTTATGGTGACAGCTTTCACTGTGGCCATTTGTCACCCTCTAGAGGTAGCCATGCAATAAAAGGATTGATAAGTCCAGCTGCCTGAAAACTCCTTCCACCTTTCACTGCTCAGATGGAGATCTTGTAGCTCCCAAGAGAAGGACCTGTTCATTTACAGCCAAGGATGTCAGGTTTGGTCCCCTGGTCCTGTCACCCATCTCATTGCCAGGCATTGTACACAAAGTTCTGGGTTCCAGCCCCCACACAACAAATACCTGAGAGACCCCAAACTTGCTATTCTTGAAACTCCCATGAAACAAATCTGCTCTTACAAATGACTAAATTATTTAAAGGGTTATCCATAAACAAATACAGTAGTGCACACCCATTTTTTACCCTCACAACAACTGAGCTCCCATAGCAATTGGGAAATCATTTGTTGGTTTCCTGTTAATCTGGAATGCCAGATTAAATCTCTCTCTAAAAAATACTGGATTTGTGGAAAAAGAAACCAAGTTATGAACTTCTTGCTATGTACCAACAATGTGAAAAATAGAGCTGCAAAGCTATCTACATGGCTCATCTTGCATATAACTCTATAAAAATAGACCAAACTCTCCAGGAGGTGGAAGAAAAAAATAATACATTATTATCCATTTTTTATTTGTTCTGTGGTGGTTTCTGAAAGCATATTCTACTGTGCTAGAAGTAGTGTGAACATAGAAAAAAAAGACATGAGCTACCCACATCACCAAGCTAAAGGCTGTGATACAACTTCTTGTTGTATCTTCTTCTTAACACAAAGGAAGAACTAAAACAAACCCAAAGATGCTCCTCTTCATTGGCATCTTTTAGTTTCCAGCACAAGAAACTGCATCCAAGGAAACCACCAAGTGAAGTGGACAGACACAGCAGAGCCCTTGCTTCTGCCCCTCCAGACCAATCCTTCTGCTGCTGATGTGTGGTGTTGGTCCACAGCCTGGATCTGGAAAGCCTACACCACTCAAAACCAACTTAACAAAAAGCAAAGCTCCCACAAACATAAGTTTTTCTGTGTTGGTGCCCTTGTTATGGAATGAAATGCTTTCCATAATAATATTCACAACCCTTGTGAGCAGTGCCACAGGGGCTGGGATATGTTTCTTCCTCGCCTGTGATATTACATAACCATGGAAGGGGGAACAAAGCCAGAGGCTGGGTGACAGCAGAGCCATTCTCTTTGCGCCACTTGGCTTTGTCTCATGGAAACCCCTGTGTGTGGGAGGAGTCCTGAAAAGCAACTTGGCAAAGAGGCATCAGGAAGCAGTGCAGGTGTTGCCAGAGCAGTTTGCAGAAGGTGACCATTGCATTACACAAGCTGAGATGAAATGCTGGTCAGAGGCCAACCTGTCTGTCTGTCTGTCTGTCTCCTTGTCTTTGATATTTCATCACAAACTTTACCCTGCTAGAGAAGACAGCCATGTAAACAGTGAGGACAGCCTTTGGAGCTGAGCAGAGTTGCTTAACTCCAGTTATCTCACACAGATCTGTGTCTATTTACACAAGAGGGGGAGTCTGGTTCTGTGGTTTTAAAAAAGCGATCTGAGAAGATTCTTGATTTATTATCATCATTCTGAGGGGTCAGGTAAAAAACCCACTGGAAACCAGGCTACTGTATTCTCTTCAAAACTTTCAATTTCTGCAGCAGAGAAAAAGGTAACATGTGGCTCCAGATCTCAGCTTTTCTGGGCCACCTAGTGTAGTAGTTTCATTAAATACAGCAGCATATTTCCACTAGTGAAGAACCTGGACCATTATTCCCATTTAAAGGGGCAGTAAAAGAACCATGCATTCCCAATAAAGCTTGTCTCTCTATTTTACTCCATCAAAAGATATAGAACACAAAGAAACAAACTTTCACATCTGAGGTGTGAAGACAAATATGAAGAAGGCACCAAGCATTTCTTTCTAAACTTTAGTAAGAGGGTATCTCCTGAATGATGTCTGTTTTCCAATGTACTTCTACCTCCCCCATTTAAACCTTCAGCCCTTCTGGAGTTACAGGATGTGACTTTTCCTTCTGAATGGAGGAACACTTTAAAGTGTTGAAGCACATGTTGGCACCTCAGCTCTATGGGACTAATTTAACATTTCAGTTGCATATTCTGTTTCTCGCTCCACATTGTTATTTGGGACTCACTTGTGATGCCCAAAACCAAGGAACATGACTTCAGTCAACCTTCACTGGAAAGACTCACCCCATCCAGCCTGTCTGAGCAGAAGCTCATTTTGGCATCAGCAGCTCTTTCAGAGAAAGCTCTTACAAAAGCTGCATCTCTGCTGTGAGCAGCAGACTGGGCTGTACCAGGGAGCTAAATACTTCCATTATTATGCTGTCTAATGCCTCTTTTAGACCAAGCATGTCAAACATTTTTGACATCGTGTATTTCTCTCATACTGACAATACTTTGGATCTCTTCAGTCTTGTCAAACTGTTGAGTTTGGTTTCAGCAGCAAACTCTGCATGTAGGGACTTACCTACTCAGCCTTGCTGTTCACCAAGGCTACCTCTCACTATTCTACACAGCTTTTCTCTTTTCCCAGTAGAGGTAGCATGGCTGCACGTGTGTTATACTGGCAATAATCAAACTGCCACAATAAGAATCTTAATTAGTAACATGATGGAAAAGTCAGAGAGAATTTACAGTAAAAATGGCATCTGTCACAGACGGTCGCAGGACATGCATTCTCTGATGAACTGCCATCCAAGATTTGTTTGGGATGATTAATAAGACATAATGACAGGTAATGAATATCTTAAGAGACACTTCATTCCTCTTACTTACTCTGTGAGTCTAACAGAGTTGACCTTTTCATAATGCCTAGTAATTTTCATATTACATCCTCAAAACACAGCTACAATGAGCACGCTGAGTTGCACTACGGGACCACAAGGGACACAGGGTGCAGAGGAAAGGTGTTAGCAAAATGTGACAAATGACTTATCTGCAACTTCACAGATCGAGGTTCAAGTCCAATTTCAGATCCTGAGTGCTACACGTTTGATAGATTCAGCTTAGCTATATCAGAGAGACTGGCCCATAATCCACTTTATAACTGTCACACATTGGTTGATAATGCTCAGGAGAGGATTGGCAGGACAGAATGAGATGATAACAGAATTACCCCCATCACCCACTTTACATGTACCATTTACTGAACTCAGATCAGAACTACTGAGTCAATGTTCAGGACCTCATCACAACACAGTCTGTTCAGAAACCACATGTCTCACACATTTGCACAAATAACTTCTTTTTTCTGTCCTTCCCAGCATTTAGAAGAGGTTGAAAATAAAAATTGGGAGGGGATAAAAAAATGTATGATTCACTTTGAGCTTTCTGAAAAAAAGGAGGAGGGAGGGCATACATCTCAAAACCCAAAATCAAATAAAAAATTCAAAACTTATTGTTTGACAAATATTGAAATGAAACATTTCAGTCATTCTGTCTTTTTTTAATGACAGGTTGCTTGGCGCTTTTCTTTCTTACTGAAATACTAGCTGAGGCTTCTTTTAATTTGCAAAATACATCAGTTAAGACAATTTTTCATTTTTCATCCAAAATTATCTTGAAATTACAACTCTATCTCATGTTGCTTTACTCTATAGACATCCTATCTTTCCATGAAGCACATAGGATTATCAGTTTTGACTGTGGACTGGCAACTATCGGCCAAAGATACACATGTGTTTCTATCAACTTCTGCATCCCTTAGGATTATGAGAAGGGACTTGTACCTCTGTTCCTTGCACCCACAGAGAGAAGCTCTTTGTATGGGCAACTTAAGTTTACCAACAGCATTGCCCATGTCCAAGGGGGACAACTTGTTCTCCTCGAAAAGACACCTAGCTGAGGCTAAGCAGTACTGTGGTGAAGAGCAATCAGTCGATCAGGTCTTCTTTCCTTCAGCTTTGTGCCACTGGATCTCCAGTGCTTTCTCATTTTCTGCTTGAGATCTTTGTGAGAATCATCTCCTTCACCCTGACTCCCCTGCCTGATGCTTGGTGGCTACAGGACATAAGGACAGTTGGCAAAATGCAGAGCAAAAAAGAGGTATCTGCAAAAGGAAACATGTTTTCTGGAACTAATGTGATGTTCCATAATCACAGCATTAATCACATCCACACAGCTCATTTCTTCCCCTGTTGTTCTCCCAGACTGGGCTTATTTAAGCTGAGAGTTTGTCAAGGGATGGACTTTGTTCTTGGTTTGGCACATGTAAATGTGGAGCAGCCTTAATAAAACAGTGCCACAGCATTCCCCCTCACAGCCTTTGTGCACATCTGTGAGAGTCAAGAACACTTTTTTGGTGGTATGCAAAAATAATAAAGATAGATGTAGTTAATAAATAGGTAAGTACATTTTCAGCCCTCTGAGCTCCTCATTTTCTTCCAGCATAAGCCCATTTCTTATAGCTGACTGCTGTGATCTTCCAAGGGATGTGCTGATGTGGCTTGAACCAAGTTAATTTGCTTCCTTTTTCCTTTTTTTTTTTTTTAAGTATTGCAGATGTCATCAAAAACAAACAGTACAAAGGAGGGGGGAGAAAGAATAGGCAAAGCAAAAACTGATTCAGAAACTAATTAAAACATAGTTTTCAAAACCTCTTTAAATTCTTCAGATGTCACAATCCAAGGAAAAACTGTTCTTCTCTAAGCATTCTGCTTCTATTCCTTCATCTTCCCTGATGCAGTAACTTTTCTAGTTACATGTTGAAGATACTTCCAAGTCAATTCTGGTTATCACAGACAGTGGTTCTGGAGGCATCCAAGGATCTTCAAGTTATGGTAGTAATTTTCAAGAGGTAAATCCATGTTTTTTGCTATAAGTAGTAAATTTCAGGATTCAGGAGCTAAGGGGTGGGGCACCTGCCACAGCTGCCAATAATCCCTGCCCTTGGACAAGGTTAGAACTAGGCACTGTACAATGAAGGGAGCACTTCCAGCACATTTGGAGACTTGAAAATGAGTTACAGTTAAAGATTTCGCAGTCCCTTTTTCTCCATTTGCTGAGGGCACAAAGGACAGAGAGAGGCAATGAATTACTCTGCTGCTGCACCACACCAGCCCCTCTTTGTCTATTTATTTACAACAAAGAGCATCAGATAAAATGTGCAACAACCACTGCCATCATCTTACAATGAAGGTACCAAGCAGAGGGATGCTTGCTCCACTCCAAGCCATCAAACCATTCTGCTGCTTCATTTGCAACAAATAACACAATTTCCAAATAGAAACTGCCAAGCTTTTTCCACTCCAAATCCAGACCAGTTTTGGGTGGTGAGAAGAGAAAAAATTCTCTATCTTGACCTTTTCTCCCCAGGTGAATACTGGAGAGAAATATTCAAACACCCAAGGAAACAGCAATTTTGGTCTGGTTGCAGGGGCATTTTTGTAGGCCGAACATGCCAGCAATGCATTAAAAGACTGCAGTGGATCTTAATTTCCATTTAGCTTACTTAAAATTGCCAGCAATTAGCACTGCTGCTGATGCACACCTTTCCTAACGTATGGAAAATACCTGAGCTCAGTTCCTTTGCTGCTGCTGCATCTTGGTTCCTGCAGTACCAAGAGGTAACCTGTAGCATGTGGCTTCCCCTGCCCTAGGAATAATTTCTTCTCATATCCACAAGTACTTTGCTCAGTTCATTCCCTGTTACTGATGTGCAGCCTTGTGTAAATCCTCCACCCATTTTTGTCCCCAAATCCAGCCCCTGCCCACAGGCCTTCAGCTTTGGTCTCTCAGGAGCAGTGCTCAGAGCAATTGCCTCTCCTGCAGCTGTTAATCTGCCATTAGCATGCCACAAATCACCCAGATATACTGCACCATTACAAAACTTCAACAGAGTGGAAGAAAATCATTTGCTTTACTGTCAACATAAAACCTTTTTATCTCCATTGACAGTTTTATTTAGAAAAATCTCAGCAATATTTTAATTTGCCTCTAATGATAGCTCTCAGAAAGCAGTGTCTCTATGTAAAAGTTTAATGCAATGGCAGCTGCTTTCTTTTCCCACGTTTTGGTTTTAGCAGATATGTGTGAAGAAATTATGTCTCTAGGTTTGTCTGTTTGTTTCTGTTGCAGAAGAAAAAGTTTTTCTGCTATCATTGCAACCTGGCTAATTACCAATGGCTGCTAAAAGCAGCTTCTGTCATGTTACCATCATCACTGAAATGAAAAGGGACATCTTTAAATCTTTATTAGTAGAGCACCTACCAGAGAGCACAAGACATTCTAGTGCAATAGCATCCTGCCTTTCCTATGTGAATAGCTCCAACAACAACAACAAAGCCAATGAGTTGGAGAGGAGTCAAAATGCAGGGACTAGTGAAAGTTTTGTGCCTTTAATTTCAGTGACTATGCTTGGTGCTGAGAGAGGAGGTAGCTCTAAAGTTCTTTGCAAAGTGAGTGTGAAAGAAATGAAGGCAATATTTCTGTATCCAGACAATTCTGTTTTTTACTGCAGCAGCATTAGCCAGGTTTTCATGATTCAAACCCACAACTAATTCATGCATTGGGAAAGTATATAAAACAGCAGCTGAGGTTGTCTCTTTGGCCCAAACCTACATGCCTTCTATAAAAGTAACTCCTTTTTTGAAAATGACAGAACTCATAACCTTCCATTTCTGTGATTTTCTGAATTAAAGTTCATAAAAATCTACAGGCTGTGTCCTCACTGGTAGAAACTCATTGAATGATGAAAAATGGCCTGCAACAGTCCAGGTCCTCAATTCTTTGTCCTGCTAGCCATACCAAACAGCACTAAACACAGTGTCAGTACCCTGGGGAAAGCTGGTACGGAACTGGGGGCATGGGAGTAGTTCTCACCACACCAAGATCCACATAAGACCAAACCCACTGCAGACTTCCTTTAAAAGTTAAGCAAGGCACAGGATTCTTGGGAATGCTTGAGAATAAACCCACCAGAGGCTGAGTGTGAAATAAGTAACATTTGTAAAACATGTTCCAGAGGGATGGTGCTGGCTTTGACTAGACATGGACAGCAAGAATGGCAATTGGTTTGAACTTCTGCAGAATCTGTTTTTGTTTGTTGTATTTTGAATTGTAACAATATGAATCTGATCTTCCAAAACACTTTCTTTTTTCTTTCTTAAAGATAAAACCCCAGAGCAAGAATATTTATGCTGGAAAAGTCTCTTGGATGAATAGCTTTGTGCATAAGAGGATAGAATTGCCTGAAATAGCTTTGTTTTGAAACAATGCATTGTCTCACAGGAATCGTAGTCGTTCTTTAGGTAAGCAGCACTTGGTGTTTCATGCCTTTCAAAGTATCAATTTTCTTAGGAAATTGAGGAAGGGGATGGAAGAGAGATGTTTTTCACCAAAATCACTTTGCAGTTGTAGGGGTCTCAAGCAGGAAGGCACATAAGAATGGACAGAAAATAAAATATATCCTATTCACCCCAAAGGGCAAGCAGAAAACTAAAGGCTCGCTCTCTCCAGATCATGTGCATGGAGAGAGCTTTTCTCTGAAGAAAGTTCTCTTTCTTCAAAAACCTGTTTCAACTTGACTGGTGTATGCTAGAGAATAGCATAGGTGAATTCAGGAGACCACAGCTGACAAATATCATGTCAGGACAGATCATGCCATCAGCTCAAATATAGTGTCTGTGTTTTTTCTAGTAGCTTATTCTGTTTCATGCATGCATGTTAAGCCTTCTTTGCTAGAGCAAATACAATGCAGTTGTGTTTGGATATAAGCCCTGGAAAAAAAAATCTGAAGGTACTGATATGGTGGTTTGGTTCATGTCCATCTGTCTCTAAGATCCAAGTCACAAACTCCAATCCCTTTCCCACAGCACTGTGGGTACAATGATTTGGTCTGGATTCACCTTAAAAATCCCCCAGGTCTCACATTTCAGATGTGGAATATCATGGCATTTTAGTCTCCTGGTGGTTCCATTAATTATGAGAAGGTGCCACAGAAGAAAGAAAGAAAGAAAAAAAAAACCCTATCAGGTACACAGAAACTTCCTCTTTCCAAGCTCCAAGTCACCCACCTTCACCCACACACACCCAGAATGTTATTTCACTTTGTGGTTTATACCTCTTTGTCACCATATCTTGCCAGAGGGCTGGCTCAGCTTCCTGGCTTCGTTTTCAGTTGGTAGTTAAACCATTCATTCAAACGATTTTTCATTTGCATATTTCATCTGAAGAAAGGTCCATGGTGGGCACATTATTACTCATTCTCTATTCCCAGTATAAAATTTTATGTCACCTCTTTGTCCCTTGTGCAGCCCACACACTGACGCTGCATTTTCTCACACTTCTCTCCCACACAGGCAGCTCATGAAATTACACTCCTAAGCCATACAGGGGATGATGGATGGATGGTATTTATCTATTCTATGCAGGACTGGCTTACTCAGAGGCTGGGAATGGGTAAGAAAAGTTTTAGCTGGCCCAAGCACCAGGCAAGATGTGCTGCTGCCTACGTATAGATCCTTAATTGCTTGAAGTGTTGACTTCACAAAAAATATTTCCATGATTGACACACCTACAGGCAGCCTTGGGCAAGAGGTCAAAGAGCAGAGTCAGCTGATTGCCAGCTGGAGCTGAACACTACCAGTTTATCAACTGGTGATGGAGGTAGCCCAGAGGAGCATTGACTGGGGGGGTTGTGTGCAAAGTGATCAGTAGGAGGTCATGAGAAGGGTGCAGCTGCAGGGGAATTGCCGAAAAGGTGGAAGAGAGGTTTTGCCAAGGGATGGGAAAGGTGGAGATGATTCCATAATCAGGTAATATTGCCAGTACTGCCCTCATCAGATAATACTACCAAGAGTGAAAAACCAGCTGTAGAAATCTGTTATTCTACTTTACCCCTCACATCAGTAACTAATTGCAGAAAATCACCCCACTGCAGACACAGTGGTAAAATACACTTGTGACCTGTCTCAGTTTCACATTGTTTGTTGTTTTTTTTTCTTGCTGAGGTGTTAACATGAGGAGAATATATTTGCCTCAGGAAAAAAAAATAATTTGGATGAGCTGCTGCTTCTTCCTTCTGCTTTTCTATAACAGTGTAGCAATATCCGTTTAAGTTTAGAAAGCATTTTGTTACAGGATGTGTGGGAACCACAAATACCATCTGAGGCCAAGTTACAGTAAATCCTATTCTTAGTGTCATTAATGGAAGTGTTTCCTTGTCACAATGTGAGAAGGTCCATTAAGTTTTCACTCATGGAGCAGAAAGAGGGCATTTTTTAAAAGGGGGAGGGAGGACTCGGGTCGTGAGTACATGAGTGACTTCAGAACTTAACATGTCACTGACCTTTGAGGTTGGAAACCAGTTCTGTCTGAATGGTCAATACATGAGTTCTGCTTGTTGCTTTATAAATATCTTGTATTTAAGCTCAATATGAACCTGTAATTATGTGTTAGATGATATTCTTATTAAGGCCAAGCACTGCAGTAAACAGCTAATTATTACTTCTGCTGTTCCTGGTCAGTCTCTGCTTTACAATAGAATAAATCATATGAAAAACATTTTTAACTGCTATGGGTGTGATAACATGGGGCAGTAAATGTTTCACTTGGTCTTAGAGTTTGTACTCTCTGGACTTGGTATTCCCCTCCTTTATACCAAAGTGAAGTAGGAGCAAATCCACCAAAGTCAGTGGAGTTAAGCCGGGTAAATGAAGACCTCTATTACCAAAATCAAATTACCATTTGTTTTAATAACATTAATTTAAATGAACTTGCTTGATATTCTCATACCTTTGATATACACACACAATTTATGCCAGAGGTAATCCTGGGTAAACCTGAGTGCTTATGGCTTCTTAGCTCACTCAAATTTGAATTACTCTTTTAAATAAAAGTATTTCAGAGAACTTCAGAGTGCTTCAGAGGTAAAGACAATGTTTCAAGGAGAAGATGATATATTTTGTTTTGAAATCAAGAATTGCAAGTGGGAGAACAGACATCCTTTGTTCAGGGCTGGAGTGGAAGCAAACTCAGAGCTAGAGATGATTATAAAACAGAAACTCCAGGTCTGCTGGCCACTGGGGGCGGAGAGAGAAAGGTCATTATTGCCTCCAAGGCTTAGCTGCAGGTGGGAAGTAGGGGTCAGCTGTTCTGAAGACCTAAGTCACTGACTTTTATTCTCCTGAAGTCTTGGAAATTTGGAAAAGGAAGCCAGGCTCATCCCCAAGATGTGTTCTTGTGAGCATCAGGCCTGAGGGAAGGGCTGGTTTGTGAGTATTGCTCCTCCACTGGCCCCAGGCAACTCTGTTCAGCTGAGCTGCACCCTATGGCTCCCATGAGGGCAGCAGCCAGAGGATGTCTTATGCAGCAGTGCACATGTCTAGGATCTAACACAACCTCCTCTGAAAAAGTGACAAAATCTTAAACCTACTGCAGGAAAACTACATCATCCAACCGAATTATTTCAAAAAAGGTCACCCAGTGCTGTGGACAGGGCTGTGACAGATAACATGAGGCGTTGTCTGTAATAAAGAAGACATCTAGTTCCCAGAAAAGTCCGTTCCTTGTTGCTTCATAATATTGCAGTGAAGATTGATAGTCATAATAAAAAAATTTTAGCATGTCTGCGTTTTCTTATATATATTAGGTAGATTAGCTGAATGCTTCCAGCAGAAGTGCAGCAAACAGAAATAAATTATGGTTTATGTAATTTGTACATTCCTAGTATTAAAAGTCTAAATATTACTTCAGACACATACATCTTCACATTTCTCCTCTGCTGGTAAGGCAGAGAGCAGGTAACAAGAACTTAAAATTCAAACGAAGAGCCCTCTCTGATTGCTCACTGTAGGGGAAAAGAGAAGCTCTGGAATGCCATGAGACCACTCAGAAGGTCCCTCTCAGTGAACCACTACAAATTCAAATTCATATTGGCTTGGTGAGGCACCAGCTAAGCAACCACATAATGAAGAAGGAAGAGTGTTTGGTGGTGGATGTCTTAGGGTTGGACAGAAAAAACATCACTTTGAGCCTGTCCTGAAACCCAGCTTGACTTTCTGCAGCAAATGTCCCTGGTGAGGTTCTGCCAGCATTAGGTCATGTTAGTTCAGCACTACAAGGACAAAGACATTTAACAGTAAATGGAACCCAGGGAGGAGAAGACAGAGAAATGAGTGGTGAGAGGCAAGGGAGAAGGGATGAATAAGGAAAGGAAAGTGAATGGGAAGAAAGGAAGTGGAATTAAGGCAAGTACAGAAAAGCTACCAAAAAAAGGACCAAGGAAATCATCCCCACATGACAGCACATTCATCTCCATCATTGTTCTGCTCTAAAGTCTTCATTTCCAGATTCTGCATCAGTTCTGACTGCCCAGAAACCCAGCTCTGGGAGAAACAAAGCAGCTGCCTGGGCCAGTGGCCAGGATGTTGTCTGCCCCAGAACATTTTTATCCAGATTGAGGTTGTAATTCTTTGTTTCTGAAAATGTAACATTTGACATAAACCCAGAGTGCTGACCTATTCCTTTTGAGAATGTAAAAGTTATTTGGGTTTTAGTTCCAGCTTTTGATTAAAAAGCTTTTAAGGGAAAACCTCAAAAAAAAAAAATTCCTATAATAATTCCATGCCAAACCCATTTTCTGGCCTTTAATTTCCAATAACCAGGGAGAAAACAACCATGAGCAGAGGGAACAGGCACAAAAAGTAACTTCAAGGGGATCGTTCCTTTTCCTTAATAAGGGTCTTTAATAGCATGATGAGTCATGCAGTATAGATAAGCAGAACAAATAAATCAAGAAATCAAATAGAAAACAAATGGAAGACTCAGAAGAGAAAGCATTTAATTAAAAAAAAAAAAGTAGAAGGAGAGGAGGAATGAACTTGTTCCCTATGTAATACCATTGACTGGGTTTTTGAACATCATGGGACATTTTTTTTATCTGTTTTTCCTATCACAGAAGAAGTCTTGGGGAGGTGGTAGAGCTCCCTCTCTTCCTCCAGTGACAGAGCTCATACCAGGTGGGGTGGAGTTTCTACTTGTTATCTTCTTTGTATATAACACTGTTATTTTAGAATTTTGAAAATTATCAGAGCTAGGTGATACACCCAAAATGAACAATTGCTTAACCAAGTGCCACCCCTCTACCATCTTTCAACCTAAAAAAATACTTCCATTTTTTAGTGCCCATCATTCCAGCATTTGCCAGTTCTTTGTTTTAATGATGAGAATCTGTTGCAGCTCAGGCACAGAACTCACATTTTCCCCCAGACACCCAATCATTTTTTTCTTTGTGTGTATGCTTTATTTTTTTATGGGGCCAGCTGCTTTGTGATCAGGGAAATGTCAGAAAAATCATCTTACCATAACAAAACTGAAAATAAAATATTCAAGGAAGCAAACTCCCATGGAAATCTTTAAAGCTCTAACAAGGGACAATTCTCATCTCTGTGCACATGGGTGACTCACTGAAGTAAATGGGA
The DNA here is from genome assembly GCF_003957555.1 of Calypte anna. Lineage (NCBI taxonomy): Eukaryota > Metazoa > Chordata > Aves > Apodiformes > Trochilidae > Calypte > Calypte anna. Next base: position 18,826,897 of record NC_044255.1, on the reverse strand, counting down.
ATTACGTGACTGCATCAAAGACTTCAGTATGAAGAGCACAGATTTTCTCCCAGCTTTGGCCTTTTGGAATGGACTTACAAATAAGTTTTGATGAAGATTCTAGATAGAGATAAACTTGCTTAGTGATATCAGCCAGGACCTGAATAACAAGATGATTTCAGGGAGTTACAGCATTTTCCTATCAAGATTTATTGCATACTTAACATATTATGTCCTTAAATGATTTTTATAAAGCAGCACTGTCCAATTTGCAAATAAAATGAATGATACTTAAAGGTCAATACAGACATGTTATTGCAAATAGAGAGGTTAATTGACACAAAACTTGTTACAATTTGCAATATGGAAAAAAGCTGCTTCTGTAAATATTGCAATTAAACCAAATGTTGTTTTTCTAATTGTTTGAAAAGAAATCCCTAAATTACTGGAAGGAAAGAAATTAGAGCAAACAGATCTGCAGGAAAATACTCTCATGTTAAGTATCAGCTAAAATACAAATTGCCTATGAAAAATTCACAAAGATATACTCATGATGCACCAAATTATCCTCTTGGGTTTCATAATTCTGCTAGAGAGTGCAATTAGTTAACAGTGGTGGTGTTATAAAACTACATACAGTGGCTGGTGGCTTTTGAAACTACTCCAGAAGCCGAAGTCTGATGCTAAACAACCATTGTGTTTGGGAATTAGGCAACAGGAAATCTGCCTGATGATAACTGAGTTATACCAAGCCCTGCAGCAGCCACTGAGACACTGTGTCCATTTAATCTGCAGATGGCAAAGTAGATATGCCATTCACAGCTGCATGTGTGAGGATATGACATCTTTGTCTATATTAATCTCATGGCTGGCTTCACATGACTCATTCAACCTTTTTTCTATTACATGAAAGGGAAGTTAACTAGCAAGACCTCTGGTGATTTTTAAATAGGTCCAGCCCTGCTGTGATGTACATTTCATGCAACAGACTACAGAGATACTCCCCGTGTTCCTGAAGCTCTGGTGTCACACAGGTGTGCAAGTCCACTGTCTCTACACAAATCCCCTGCATGTGTCATGAGCTCATTTCCAAAGCAGTCTCATTGAAACACACAGGCTGTGATGCCAAGAATACGACAAATGGGTCAAATGTATTAAAGTCTGTATCAAGAGAGACATAATCAGCAGGCTTTGTGATCCCATTTATCAGGAGGGAGATAGAAGACTTAAATAGATGAACAACCTTAATTTAAAATAAGCAAAAAATCTGCAGTATCTCTGTTTCACAAAGATAAGCTGACAGCTAAGGCAAAACATGGCTATGCCCAGAGGCAGCAGGAGAAGTGTAACAACTCTCCTCATCCTCTGTGGCAAGGTTAAGAAAAACACCATGAGTTTAGCTCCAAGAACTTCACAGGAGCTTTGCTGTTCAGAGTAGCTTGATGCTGAGATCTTGTGCTCTGCTTTTCAGTCAATATTCAGATAAATACCTCTTCAAAGTGGAATATCACCAGGGGAAAAGGTATCAAGCTTTTCATCATCTTTTCCTGGAAAAATGTGAAGAACCCTCGCAGGTTGGAGGATGTCCACACAATAGCACTATTTTCAGTTACTAGGGTTTTTTTCAGTTGCTGCTTCAAGCCTCAGAGGAAACTGTGTTTTGAAGAGCAAGAAACATTTCCTTCCCCAGAGAAGTAATTTCTAGAGTTAGAAAAGATATTGAAGGTGAGGAAGAAACAGGAACGGAGAGCTGTCATGGCCAGCCATGGTCACACAGACCCATCAGGGCAGGGTTAGATGAGGGTGTGAAAGGAAACAGAAAAAAAAAAATGGAGGGAGGAAGGCAATCTTTCTTAAAGCATTTCCATGCTAAATTTCCATTTTCAAGTTCAGAGCCATAATAATTCATCAAGCCTTATAAAAACAAAGATCGTCCAACAATATTTTCCCCATGAATACCTGTCTGAATGAGACAAGAAACTCCAGTAGCTTGTAGAAAGCCAAAGCTGAAGAAGAATCAGGCTCCAGCTCTACTGACAAGGTTTTCAATAGTTTCTTGTTTGAATCCCTCTGCTCCATTAGCAGTGTGCACTGCCTGCTGAAAGCTAAGTCAGGTATACTCAGAAAAAAGTAAGTTAGCAGGAGACAATCACTTGTCAAGAGAACACCTGCCCCAGAGAAGTGGAACCACACCTAAAAGCCATGGACTTCTATAAAATACATATAATCTCCACTTTTTCTTTATGCAAAAGACAAATGAATACTTAATATACATACATTTAAGTATTTAAAGATGTACAAAGTCTTTCAAAAGGCTAAATTAAGTTTTTGAGCTTTTTGGTGATGGAGAGCTAGATCATCATTACTCTTACAAACAAATGTTTGAAACAAACTTACTAACCATGGTTTTAGGAGACTCTTACCTTCAAAGACTGATGGACTTGAAAGGCAGTGAAAGACAGCATTTGTTTCAAAAAAAAAAAAATCTAAATACAATCAGAAAGACTTTGATGCATGTCAAAAATCCACAGCCTCCCAACACAGATCATTTGTAGGGAATATACGTGTGTGCATGTTATTGCTTTTCTATTTTCGTATAAAAGAGCAGAGAAACTGTTGAGTATTCCTAAAACCTTCCAGTGACAAGAATTTCAGTATTGTTCCTGGGCAAAGTGTGTTTACGAACTTTTTTACCTCTTCCAAAACTCCAGTCCATGGAACTTAGAGAGAAATTCCTTTTGCTATAGCAGATTGATGCTTAGGGCCCACAGATGAGCAGTACTACATATTCTTCAACTGTGACATTACTTCTTTGTGTGCAGGAGATGAAAAGGAAAAATATCAACACCAGATCTGGAAACAAAGATAAAGGGCTTAGAGTATGACAACAGAGACCATAGCAACAGTGGAAGACCTTGTTGTTATTAAATTATTTATCATGTTACCACAAGATAAAGCAGTAGTATAGCCACCAGATAACCATGCAGTTACCCCACTTTGAAAGGAGATGCCGGGTTGTTCCCATGCAGCTGTGGTAAGTTAATGTCCAGTGTTTCTGAAATAATAAAAAATCATAAAAATAGCCTGTCAAAACTGAAGTGAGCCCCTCAGATGTCTCCTTTGGAAACAGGATATTGCTCAAATCTTGTAACCTTACAGTGAAAAAAGCAGAAATACTTTTGAAATTGCTTTTCATCCTTTTATAATTCTGCTCTTAACTCTTCATTGGTAGGAAATGGACATTTGCAGCCTCTATCTCTCAACTGTCAAACCTGACAACAGAATTAACAGCTTTAATAATTAGCAGGAAAAGTACCTCACCAGGCACAAGGCTCACACTGCAAGGTGATCTACAGACTTTATTCCCCAGGGTCAGGGTAGGGGTAAAATAATAAAAATGGTGAATTGCTCATAATATGAAGAGAAAAGAGACAGCCAAGCCACAAATTTTAGCTCAGCAGATTGTAGTCAGATACTCTATAAAGATATCAGTTAACCTATAGCTCAAAGCTTGTTAAAAACAAAGCAAGTATCTTTGAAACTCAGCAAATTAAAGATACAGCAGACAGCTAACAGGACTAAAGGAGATTAAGTGGCCACCAGTCATGCTTTTGAAACCAGAGGAGAATTTAGTACTCATCGGAACTGCTTCAGAGACAAAACACTGTCCTTCTAATAATACAGAAATTAAAGGTATGAATCTTGGACCAAGAGGCTTACTGATTACTTTTAAAATATACCAATAGCTCACAGATTTCTTGAGATAAAAAGGTATTGAAGACTACCTGAGAAATAGATGTCCACACTTCTCTGCACTTGGTGTGCAGTATTTGGTAGCAGTGACCTCAAGTAACCCAAACCCCTCTCTGTATTAACAGCATTATGGGTGTGTGACAAAACCAGTCCTAGATGTGCAACGTGCTTCACTGCTACAGAAGTGGTCATATTGTCTTTCTGAAGGGGAAAAAAAAATAAAATAAAAAAAAAAGCATGTTTAAATTGGAAAGCATTGCAGATGACCAATACCTCTTTGGAATATAGAAATGCTGGTGAACATTTGTGTTTTTTAAAAACTAAAAACTAGAGTTCAATTTTTTTTTTTTTTTTTTTTTTCTTGTCAGGAGGAAATAGAGTCTCCCAACCAGCTGTTCTCACTATTTGGAATGCATAAATATCCAAGCAAAACAGACACTTGAGCAGTATGGAAATACTCTTGAGGAACAAGACTACCTAGTGACCTAGTCTGCAACTATAACTGTAAGTTACAGTGAAACCCTCTTTCTAAATAACCATTAAAAAAAAACATTTTAAAATACGTGCTGACAAATGAGAAAGATTTAGGACTACACAGCACTGCACCATATAAGGACCAGGCTGGGAAAAGCTGAGGACATGCATGACATAACACAGTGATTTAGGATGAACATGACACAGTAAAGCAGCACCATGATGCAAGCACACAAGTGAGAGCTAGAACTCCTTTCACTTGCTACTAATTAGACTTCGGAAAGTACTGAAAATCAATACTGGTTCAAATTGAAACTAGTCTTTTGTATTTGAAAGCATTATTTTTCTGTATATTAATAATAACTAAGATAAGCAATTCTGTCTGTTAGCAGCCACCCTAGAACATAATCAAGCAGCCATTGTCCCTTTTGTGCTTCTAATCTAAATATACAGAGAAAGCACTGGGGAAAGGAAATGTTATTATTCCTGCCTTAGAGCTGGAGAATTGAGACAGATAAGAACTAAGCAATTTTCCACCCTTAAAAGGGAAGTCTGTGTCAGAAACTGGGACAGAATGCAAATTTCTCCAGCTACTCTCAAAACAGGTTTGTTGGCATAATTGTTTTTCAGCTGCACAGGTTGCCAAAGATTCCTGAGGAACATTTATGGAAAGTGAACCTTAAATATGCACTATTCAGCTAAGAGCTCTTTCATGTTAAGAAGGTGGATTTTGTGCAGCTGACTTCAGAAAAACTTCAGGAGGAAAAAATGACAAAGGGAAATGGAAAAGAATAACATATGATCCAAGCAGAGGGAAATGTGACCCATCAGACACCGTGAGCACAAACTGCTGGACAAGCTGCACTGCTTTTCCCTTCCCCTGAGTCCATAAGACAATACCCAAGCACAGCTGGGTGGTCTGGTAGCAAAATATCAACTTAGGTTGCTGGGAATTCAGCAATGTTACTGCAGCCAGATAAAAATCACTGCAATGCACAGATTAACAAGGTGAGATACAGAGAGGGGAGAGTTGCCTATGAATTCATGAGGCTTTTGCTGATAAAGAACTCTTACAAACTCTCAGGGTCATATGCTGATACAGACAAATATTTTAAGAAGCCATAGAGTCACTGACAAGTCTGTTGATACCCCAATGAAATAAGTGGGCTCCCACCCTCTAGTAGAGATAGAATTTCAAGACTGGATGTGCAGAAACCAAAATGCATTGAGATTTTACCATGGAAAACAAAATTACAGGCCAAACCTGCTGCAGAAAGCATACACAGTATTGATGTTGTTTGACCTTTTATCAAAATCCTCATCAGAAAAAAACCCAACTGTACTTCATTCCAACCTTTAGGTTCTGTACTATTTAGTTAGAAGTAACTGGGCTAAGTATAACACTTAAAAATGTGTCTCAAAAGACTGTTCATTCACAATTATTTTGTGTTAATAGGATACTAATAGTGTGTGTATTTGCCATTATGGTTGCATTTTCACAAGATTTTAAACATGTTAATATTTATATGCAACAAGCACAACTTTTTGTTTTGTTATGGTAATTCTGCTTTCATAAAGCAGCTGAGTTTTTCCCATCCTCAGTATAACTTGTCCTATTTAACAACCTAGCCAGAAGATCTTTAAAAGGTAACTATGACTGTTTTACATGTTTCTACTCATTTGTAAACTGCTTTTGCAAAAAAAGTAACAGCTTTTCCACTTTTCAAAGCAAGCAAGAGCTGCCTGGTTTGGGTTTAAGTCCTTACCAGCATAGGCACTTTGGTGGAGAAGCAACAGCTGTGGTCAGTGCTGCAGCCATTCAGGATAAGTCCTGCCCCACATCCAGGTGGGAATCCTTGTGCTGCATTGTGTGGAGATCCAGAGATGAATCAGCCCAAGATTCCTGCCAACAGCAGAGGCTGGTACCCGTGCCATCAAAGAGACAAAAGATGTTCTCAAAAGTTTTGCAATGAAAGAAAAATAAAGCTAAAGCAGCAATGGCTGTGAAGCATCACTAGACAGACTGCTTCCCACCTCTTTAGCTGTGCTTTTCCCTGGGTGCTTATTAGTTTTCATCCCATTAAACAAAAGGATTGAGCCCAAGTATAGTGTACATGTGTCTGTATATTTGCAGTGGCTGACTCAGATAGGAGGGTGATGAGTGGCTCTGCTGACTGCTGTGCCCTATCAGATCTTCCTTGCATTGACTTTGCCAGCTTGATGGACTCAGCAGAGTTGCTCTGAGGATTTATCTGCACAAGCAATGTCAGAATCAGACTCTGCACTTCTGCTGCAGCCTGTGGTGAAAACATGATTTCCTATTTGGGAGTTACTTATCTATCACACATTAATTAATCATACAGGCTGCAAACAGAGCACAGCTAAACACACTTGGTAGAGAGAGGAATCTGAAGCCACTCCAATATCCCAAGGGCTTCTCATAGCTCTGCCCTCCATAGCAGGAAATGTCATTCTCTAAAGCAGGCCTTACATCTTTAGAAGATGAGTGTGAGGAAGAACTCGCATCTGGGATATAGACACAGTTTCAGGCAAAATAGCAAGAGTGGTTGCTCTTGTTTGATGAGGGTTTCCTGATTATGTTCTGTGCATTTCAAATGTGAGAGTTTGGTTTTGTAATGATATTGCACATCACCTTTGAGCCTCCAGGGGATGGATGTAGGATTTCAGAAATAAATATCTTAGCAGGAACAATTGCTGCTTAGAAGAAAGAAAAAAAAAAAGTTAGTTTTCCTGATTGATAGCTTCTCTGTGCCACCTACAAAGGTTTGTGTTTCTCTGCTCTGGAGTTTCCCAGGCTCCAAGGTACTTCAATTAATTCCCATTTATATAACCAATGCATCCCTTTCTCCAGAGGCAATGAAAGCTCTGACTCAGGAGAAAGTCATCAGATCCCTTTCATCAGTCAGAAGAGCAGGACCAGCAACTAAAAAGCATAATATTTCATTTGGGTTTAGTCTCATCTCTGCAGCACACTGTAACAGGCAGCTCTCTTTGCTGTCTGGTTTTTGTTTGCTGACTTCAGGAGTGTACTTCAAAAGCTCCTTGTCCTCCTAATGAAAGTGCTATGCCTGTCTTTTATCATATCCTTTGTTCTGAAGTTAGCCCACATTCCCCAATGCAAGATGAAGAGCAGGAGAACTTGTTCAGTATCACAAAACAGACATTGTGTTAGAAAAAAATAGCATGTATCGAAGTGAAAGGAACTCCTAATGAAGAGAGCAGACCTACTGAGATTTGGTTTTCTCCTAACACAGAGCACTCCTGACCAAAAATAGAGAAAAAAGAAACAGAAGAGCCATAAAAAAAAAAAAAAAAAGGAAAAAGAAAAAGAAAAGAAAAAAAAAAAGGCCATCCAGCTTTAAGGAATCCTGTTGAATGGGTTGGAGATATGAGACAGGACATATGCTGCTCAGGAACACTCTGCCCTCAGCTCTATAAACATCATCCTCCAACTTCTTTGAAGTCAAAGAAAAAGAAAAAGTGTTTAAAGAAAAAAAAAAAAGTGTTGGACCAATAGAATTCTCTATTTGTAAGGTGCTTTGTTAAAAAAGCTTTTCCTTGGCTGATTTCTGCCTGATTCACAAAATTAGATTTGAGATGTAATGGTGGTTTGTAGTTATATCTTTGGGATATGTTATTGAGTTTGAAAAGGTTTTAGTAGAAAGTCTGTAGTCCCACGATGGTTTGTGTCTCCTTATAAAAAAAAAAACAAAAGCAAACCCACAACTCTGTCCAGTAAGATAAGTTTACTCTTAGCATTCCTCCTGGTAACACTTATACAATACTTGTATCTACCCCCGGGGTCTGATTTCCTTAATAGTTCTTTGAACTGGATTTGCATCAGCTAATTAGCCATTCCAGAACAGTATAGCAAGTACCTTTCAATCCTAATCTCTTTCTGTGGAACTTGTAATGGCATTTAGTTCGAACAGACCTCTCTCAGCTCTTTATACCACTTTGAAGAGTTCCACATGCTCCATGTGGTGTCTGTCTCCTAAAAGTCTGATTTACCCAGGTTGTCAGCTGCAGAGTCCCTCCCCCAAGTAAGTAGTAACTCAGAGCTTTATGTCAGATGTAAAAAAAAAAAGTTATCCTTTCAGGAACATCGTTGGGCATTAGCTCTGGGGAAAGGAATAAGAGTCCAACGTGAGCCAACATACCCATAGACAGCCACCCAGGCAAGAGTGCTCTGTGCCAGTTCCCTGCCAGCCCTCTCTCAGGAGGAGGCAGTGTGTTCTCTGCAGCCTCAGGCAGTACCTTCAGAGCACTTGTTCTCATTTTGTTTGTCTGAGACCCAAAAGTTTCCCTTTCAGTAGGCAGGATCCATTGCTTTTTTCAAACACAGGCTGTACAAAGCAAGGTACCAATGCTTCTGCACGTCAGGATTTCCTGATGGCATTGTTTCCCATTGCTGCTCTAATTAGTGTGTTCACTCTCTGTCTTGTCTTCTCCATAGACCCTCAGTAATTCACTCTTGCCCATGAACCTGCCTTACCTTTTTTTTTTATTTTGGCTGCACAACCAACAACCTAAATTAGGTCTCTGAACTAAAAAAACCCTCTTATTTATAATCTGGTTGGCCTTAAACTACTAACTCAGACTGAATGATTTATTCTACAAAAAGGTAGAAAAAAAAATTTTAGGCTCCCACAAGGAATATGAGCTGTTTTGCTGCAGTTTCTTAATTCACCTGCATCAAGATCACAGATCTCTGTGGCTGGAGCAGGTTATAGATCCCTGGTATGCACTTCAGTTTTATACCCTGAAGTGTCTTGGGTTTTAAGAAATTTCACTCTCACTTCTTCATTTTACTACTTGACTTCAATCAGAACTATCTCCACTGAAGTCATTCTACAGATTTCATTCCTCTACTTAAACACACCATCTATCCTCACTTGTACCACCTCCCTCCTCCTACTCATTTAAATGGGCTGTTATACCAGGGTAGATTAATGTCACAGTCGTCTCCCTTGATTTAAATGGTGTTTGATTATATCTGTCAGGATATGCTGCTCTCTAAGTATGTGTTCTTGCTTGATGTGTTAATCTGATGGAGTAAATGGGCCCAGAGAAGTGGCCTAATCATTGCACAACATTAAATAGTTAAGGAAAGGTTCAGGCCTCCAGGTACAGACTTGCTGTATTGGTAATCCCTGTAGGAGATGGAAAACATGTCAGACTTTGATGATATAATGGCCAGAACACAAAAGGATAGTAGCATTCTTCAAGCATGAGATAGCAGAAAATACCACATTTTCTACATTTTTACTACACCCCCCACGCCCCCCCCCCCCACCCCATTTCCACTCTTTGGGGTTTTTCTGAAGCAACCTTAGAAAAAGCTGCTTTGTCTCCTACACAGTCCTTCCAGCACAGCAGCTTCAAGATGGGATGAAAAAAAAGAGCAAGATAATGGGGATGTGAAAAGCCCCTGGAAACAAAGCAAGGTCTCTTTTTTCTGGCCAGACCTTACTGGAGAGAATCTGGATCCTCCTTCAGGGTTGCACCTTCTTTTTGGGTACCCTACAGACTTTTTAAGACCTAGCCAGTCTTTGACTATAACTGATACTGGTTTCATATCAATTTTGCCATCAAGATTTTCCAGCCTTAGATTAGATTTCCTATGGGAGAAAATAATTTAATTTCCTCATTTCCTGAAAACTCCATAAAACTGGAAGTTCATTTCAATTCCAAAATGAAAAACATTTAATGAAACTTTATGAACTTTAATGAGACTTTAATATTTTTTAATATTTTCTACTTAATTTTTTTCTTAACTAATAATTGAAATAATGCTTTGAAATAATAACTTACAGATAAAAAAAAACATTTAAACATTGACACAGATTAATGATCTTATTGAAAATTTTTTATCAATTTTCTCCTGCCTAGCATTGCAACCAAAGTTAAACTAAAGAAGTTTTGATCTAGTTAAAATTAATTTTAGTAAGAAAATTTTTAAAAATTCATGGAGAAATTGTAGGAACATGAGTGGGCATTTAGTGTCATTAAAACCTGCAAATTTTAAAGAGAAGACCCAATTCAAATTAAACTCAAAGCAACACCCTCTGTACTAATTTTTAATTAGTTCTCTTGGGACAGAAGTCTTGTATTTTTAGGAAAACTCTGTTTGGTGATGTTCTGCCTCCCAGAGACACACACACTCTGTTATCCACCTCCACATCTGTTGCTGAGTTTCAGGTTACTGCAGCCCTTACCTTCACACAAGAATTTTGAGCATTACTAATATTTTCTTTTCTGCATCTTAGCCCCAAGGCCAAATTAATTGTAAAGTCCTGAACACAAAACTGCTGTATCACAGTCAGATTCTTGGTTTATACGGAAAAAGAAGGAACTAACATGAAGAACACACTTCTTCCCTGAAATAAATATATTAGAGAAGGAGGAAAATCTTCTCTACCAATAAATCTTCTCTCAGCAACTTAGATTTGTGATAGGTCACAAACAAGGAATCAAAGGAAAAGCTGCACAGATGATGACATTATGAAGGCCTAATAATGCTAGATACACTGATTTTTTCCTAGCTGAAATTTCATGACTAAGCATAACGTTTCTTATGAGTGATAGCAGAAAAGAACCATAAAACTGACAGCATAACATACGATTGTTGTCCAAAAAACTGGGAGATAAATGCACAAGGAAAGAAGAAAGCTTGTCTGGAGAAGAATTGTTCTGGAGCTCTGTGATGAGGGGCTTGTTTAACAGCTTTGTGGCAACTACACCCAGTACAGGGTGTTCGTACTAAGGTAGCTGCAATAACAGTTTTGTATTTTTTTGCACCTTCTTTCTAGATGTGTCATTATTTATACAGCACTTGGATGTGGGCTAGATATCCCCTATTGGAATTTACAGTCTCATTTCATTCATGCTGTTCAGTCCCTGTAAGGAGAAGAGCCATTTTTATCTAGAGGCACACAACCAGTTGGAGCAGCAAATAGTGGGGAAACACAGTGCAAGAAAAAAAAAAAAGTTGAGAATCCTAGAGGGTTTATTCACTGAGAAGTTTGGGATTACTTTCTTCAGGTGCAAAGAACTGCTCCTCTGGGGTGCTCGAGTTTCAAGTAAAAATCCTTCCCACATATATTGTTATGTCCATACTCATTCCTAATATTCATATGTGCTGGATCAAACCTGGTTAAGAAGACAAAAACTTTCACAGCAATGCAGGACTGTAGCTAAACATAGAATCAGAAGACAGTGACAACATACAGACTCTGGGCACAGTCTTAAGTTGTGCCAGGGGAGGTTTAGGTTGGACATTAGAAAGAATTTCTTTATGGAGAGGGTGATCAGACACTGGAATGGGCTGCCCAGGGAAGTAGTGGATTCTCCATCCCTGGATATGTTTAAAAAGAGACTGGATGTGGCACTCAGTGCCATGGTCTAGCAACCGCAACGGTGGTTCAAGGGTTGGACTCGATGATCTCTGAGGTCCCTTCCAACCCAGCCAGTTCTATGATTCTATGATTACCTACAATATTAAGGCTTCCCAAACCCACTTGCATTAGAATGTAAGTAAAATGTTCACTCTTGTCTGCCTCCTGGGTTATTTATAACTCGTTTAAGAAGGTTTATTTGATGGTATAAGCTACTCCTAATTACGTCCCTCTAAACAAAGAGGTTTGCAGCAAGCAGGAAAACCACATGGAACTAGAAGAGATAGCCAGTTTTGTGAAGGATCCTCCTTTCTATCAGGAGAGGCTTAATGCTAAAAGGGAAAGTATTGAGGGAGAAAATTCTTTAGCAGCAGGAGTAACAGTGATTCACCACTCATCCTGTATTCATTGAGTGTCATGATGCTATGCAATTGTCCACCCACCCCTTAAACACTTTTTCACCGTCATCATCAGTCTGTAATGATAATGGAACTGTGGTATTTGCAAGGCTGCTATACAATAATGATTTCTGGATAACAAATCAGACTTAGCATTAATTACTTTCTATTATCCTCACAGAATGCCACTACAAAGATATTTTATTATCCCTTCTGTCAAATCACCAAGTTACTTTCTTCAACCCTTAGTGGTTTCATACACTGGCTAAGCAGCTAAGCAGAAAGACCCCTGTGTCACCAGTACCATATCAGCAATGCACACAGATAATGAATTACTCATAGGCACAGTAGTGCACATGAACACTGCCTATACCTATTTTGGCACAACCCACAATAAAAAAAAGATAATAAAAAAAAGATTGTAGTTAACTATTCAGATAAAAAATATTTTTCAAATAAACTGGGATTGCATTACTTCAGTCACGTAAACCAAAATGTTTTCCTGAACTATGTTCTAATATTCTTCTTTACACAATCATTGATTGTGTACACAAGATAATAAATGTTGGGAGAAAGTTTTTGGAATTGCTCATCTAGAATGAAAGGTGGATGTTTCCTAATCAAAATAACTGCATAGAGAAATGAATAAAAAGAAAACAAACCCGGCCATTATCCACAGTCAGCTCCATGAACAAAGTGTTAGGCCCAGCCAAGCACTGGTATCAATTTTCCTTGCTTAATGAAAAGGTTTTCCGAGATGTAGTCCTTTCTGCTTCACTGTGGATTGACAATACATTCTGACCTAATGGATGCTGATTACTGTTTCCATTATGCAAGGCTGACAGAAGCAATATTTCTTCAAACCACAACCTGTTGTTGAGCACAGAGCTAATGTACTGTGACTCTCTGCTACAAAGGCCTTTTCATATCACATGTTCCTCATCTGCTTTAAACCACCAGACGTCCTCTCACATGGCAATAGGAAGACCTGTGAAGCTGTTCTACCATCACAGCTGGGATATCATCACTCAGGAGAACAAACAGAACCATCTGGAAGTCCTGGTTTGACATAAAAACCAGATGAGACACATTATGCTTCAATTCTTTAAATAAAACAAAAATGAAGTAAGCACCACAAATGAGAGATTAACTGGGAAGTCCTTGGCTCCTCCTGATCTCCCCAAGGCTTCAACCAAGCACTACTAGAATTAGCACAAGAAACCACATCCTTCTTGCAAAACAGAAAAGAAAAAAAATCAACAGTATTACTGTATATGTCTAGTATCTACTCAACAGCTCTTTTCATTTGGGTGATTTAAGACTTTACTAAAGCAGGGGCAGAGCCTGGGCTGCTCAGGCTAGACCTGTGCTCAGAGGCATTACTTACAGCCCTGCCATCACCTCCTTCTCAAAGCAGCTTGTATACCTGGTAGTTGTTGATTTCACACATCAGGGATCTTTTCACCATTTATATTTCATAGCCTAACAGAAAGACTGATTCTTCCAGGCTCTGGAACCACAGCATTCTCCTTGCCAGCTGCTTCTTGCATACCTGTGCCAGTGTTTTTGCCAAGGGAAACCATGCTCACAAAACAAGTCCATAACACAGACAGCCACACTGGCATTTACATATTTGTATGCTTCATTTGAAGGGGTCTGCTGTGTGTTGTGGTGTATTTTTTCGGGCAAGGGAGAGTCTTTTTTAACACTTCAACTTGAAGCAACTTCACTCTCTTTCACTTCCCTCCAGTGTGCTGTGAGCAGTCTCTGCAATGTTTTTTCATTTAGATGAACAAATAAGAGGCACAGCCCCTTGGAAACTTACCACAGGTATTCAGGAAATAGCTGGCAAAGGATGCTGTGGTTCATATCCCTCCTGGGCAAGCATGAGATTGGCACAGTGCAAAACCAAGCCAAAAAATTCATAAATACAGATGAAAAGAAAATTCAGCATAATCCTTTTCCAAAGCCAATCCTTAGTGAATCTGAGATGACAGGCTGAGTACATGCCTGGCTTTCTGCAGACATTTTAATGGCTGATATGGCTTTGGCAAAGGAGCAGGAGGGAATGATCAAGCAAAACAGCTTGTGCCTCCTTAGCAGTGCCTGAAAAAGACCTCTGGTTGCATCTCATAATCTAAGCCAGAGGCTTCACCACCTGAAGGCAGCACTGTTGCAAACTCAGAAACAGAGCTGAAGAGGCCATTGTACCAATAGAGAATACTGGCTCACTGAGTAAAAAAAAAAAAAAAAAACCAAACAAAAAACCAACAACAAAAAACTCCAAACCAAAACACAAACAAACAAAAACAACAAAACCCCCCAAAAAAACAAAACAACACACCACAAACAAAACACAAAACTTTGCAGAAAGATGCTGGTTATGATAACAAGGCAAATCAGGGAAGTGAGCATCTCACTTCAGATGCCACAACACACTGGCCAGGCTGACTGCCCACCAGTCTGGGAGCTCTACCTTCCAAAATCCTCATTTTTTTTCCCATGTCTCTGCAAATTTATCTGTAGCTCCCAGGCACTGAACACTGCCTGGTTATGCAGAGGAGTTTCCCCAACACTTCACAGCAATCTTTTTTCTGATATCTCTTCTACATGCTGGTTTCAAACAGGAATTTTATCCTGTAGCATTTATTTCTAACAAGAATAATCAGAACCTTATTTGCTACAGATGTCACCTCAATAAAAAAAATAAGGTGACCACCTGACTAAGATGTACCAGGTTGGGTTTCAGAGAGCAGTGTGATCCAACTTCTACTTCAACTCCAGCCAGGCCAGACTTTGGAGATACTGGAGTAGAAACTACACATTCAAACTTCTTTCAATATGTTGCTTATCTTCAAGCCATAAACTTCTGTGAAAATGCACCCATTCTCAGCCTGCATGATCTTTTGTCACATATGGCTTTAAATATCTACTGCCTGCCATTTCCTTTCTTGGGTCTGTAGAGAAACATTTCTAATGATGCTACCCAAAATGCAAGTTTGTACAAAACTCTACAAGCCTATTGGGCTCTAACTGGTCATGCTGACTTAAATGGAAAGACTCCAGCTGACTTCACAGGAAGCTGAATCAGGACAGTAACAAAGGTTGCAAATTCTGGTTTGGTTCAGTCACACAGGCATTCAGAGACTTGTCTAGATCTGTTGAATATGTGAATATGTGAAAGCACCAAGAATTTTGCTCTTTGCAAGCCTTACCATAAGAGTTTTGAAAATGAGAATACTGCAAGTATAAGCCTTTAAACTGCACCATTGATCTACTAAGGAGAGAAACAAGAAAGGAAAAAAAAGGGGCATTTGGTATTGAATTTAATACAATCTCAGAAAAAAATGGTGGCACTTTTTTTTCCTTTACTAACGCTCATCTTTATTTTGCTTCCTTTATGGCATTAGATCTTTTCATCTGAAGAAAGAGTAGGCTCCTCACTGCTTTCCTAGGTGCTAGCCTTGGTCCAAATGACAATGTTAACCACATACATTATTAGTTACGTGTCTGTTGCGATGAGTTCATCTCCTCAACAAAAGACTCCTGCTCCCTGATTAGCAATATTCCATCTCTGCTTGGGTAGGTGCAGCATGACAAAGGCACATGAAATAATGAACAACGCAATGAAAGCCCCTTGGATTTTCCTATTCTACTTGTAGTACAGGACAAGAATGAGGAGACATTTCATGAAATCAGAAAGGCTGCAAAGGCTGATATGTAAAGGAAAGGCTTTTCCTCTTTGAATATGGTTTATAGACAGCCTCTGAAATTAACTGCTGCCTACTCAGAGCTCAGGAAGAATGAGGTCATATTTTCAGTGTCCTTTTTTTTTTTTTTAAGCTAGACCTAGTGATAGTCATATCCTCAAAGCACATTTTGAAATACATTAATAAGGGAGCATCTTAGTTAAACGAAAAGCTGAAACAGGAGGTGCTGGTCTGCACAAGGCCCATACAGGAGCTGTGAGACAGGTGAGCTTAAAGAATAAGATGCTTGAAAAGCAGATGGGGGAATGAAACCTTATGAATAAAAGGGTTATTCCCAAGGAAGGAAGGGTGAGATGCTGGGTCAACAAGCTGAAGGCCTTTAGATGTCTGGTTGGACTTGTGAAGGTTCTTGGACAGTTCTGCCTATCCCACAGAATAAATGAAAATCTGGGGCAAGTGAGGAATATCTTCTGAACTGGGGCATGTCGGGAGCAAAGGGCACAGAGATCACTGAGTTGGCACTGCCAGCCCCCAACAAGAGGGGCATGGAAGTTGGGTGCTGAAGCAGGGCCCTGGCAGGACACAAGCCAAACAATGCTGGAAATGGGGCAGCTGTTTGCACAGCTCTCAGCCCAAGCTCCACACTGCTCTCTGGGTTGTAGTTTGCTGTGCAAACTCAACGATGCAGTCTTTATTACTCAGGAAACTGCAGTGTGCTACATTTCATGGAACCAAGCAGCTTTAAATTAGAAAATCATAGGTGATCTAACCCTCTCTCATATAGTAAACGTAGTAGTAAAGTTATGTTTGGCTCTTTTTGTAAGGTTGCTTCTGTGCCTATGAACCCCCAGCTACTCCTGACAACACTGCTGGGTTCAATCCTCTGCCCCAACTGGCAGGAGCAGCTGTCCTGCCTGGCCTCTTTGCAGAAGAGGGACAACACAAAAACCAGGCTGGATTTCTCCACCATCTCCTTTTTCTAAGATAAAAATCACATGGAACATTACTCAAAGATTCAAAACCTCATTGTAGTTTAAGATCCACTGGCACAATTTTAAGTGATAAGGGATGTTAATCTTCGTGCTACAGGGTATAAACTAATTACCATCTGGAGTCAGGAAGATTTCCTCTTTATATTGATGCACCTTTTACTGTTGCCTGGGAAAATGGGTTTGGAAGAGGTTGTTCCTCTTCTCTCTGATTCACTGACCTTTATCAAAGACTGGATTCTCAGCCAGTGGATCAATGGCCCATTTTAGAATGACATTCCTGTGTTGATACATCACCTTCCACTCAAACATATCCATTTGATTTAACATCCATTAGCAAGCTAATGCCCCAGAGCCTCCTATTTATCTGTTTGTTTACCCCTTTTTATTCCAGAGATTAGTGCAATCTTACATGCAAAGTGCAAGTGAACACATTCATTGCTCCATCACTGAAAGGTTACTGTTCCCTCCATGCCTTTTGGAGGCAGAGACAGTGGTGACTCTGGTACAGACCAAAGACTTTTATCAATGAGCTGGGTGGCAGCTCTGTTTGTTTGAGCCCTTGCTGACACCCCCAGTCTCTGTAATTCAGTCTGACAGATTGAGGCCACGTTCCAGATCTCACAAAAGAAGCAGAGGCGGGTATTGATTTTTCTGTTATTGTTGGTGATTTGCTGCTTCATTCCTTTAACAAATGATAAAAAAACCCAACAAACTAACATATAGTAAACAGGAAGGTCACAGCTGCAGGTTGGCAGAGCACACAGTACTGTTTCTCCTGTTATTTTTTTCTGTCTCTGTCTTTCTGATTCAATGGGCATGTTCCACAGACCTTGAGCAACAACACTGGATAAATATGAAAAAATACCCATGATGCTTCTAACAGCCCTGAGGGACTGCAGGAGAAATCTGATTCCAAGCATCTTTCACACTGTAAGCTTGAGTAATGTTCCTCAATCACAATTCAGAGTAACAACTGTATTTGTAGTATCTCCTGCATTAACTCTGGCAGGGAGATAACCTTCCTGTTCATATGGAAACCAGGCTCCTCAGCACACTATTCTCAGGCTTAACTCTTACACACCTCAGATTTGAAGTAATTTGTCAAGCCCAGACCCAGTGCAGGTCTTCCCTCAGATGTGCTGGATGCTGCTGGGCATGCCCCCTCACTTCTCTAGGTACCACATGGACATCTTACATCATGTACATCCCTGCCCTGGGCATCTGCTGCATTCATTTGGCAATGTGCACACCTTTTAGCACCTTAGTTATGATGTACAAGATGCTAAGGTATCAATCTCCTTTTAAAACCAACACAACTTAAACATCCAGATCCCTTCCCTAGCCTACTACCTTGATTCATGCATGATTGGGAGCTTTCTAATCTCCAAGCATTCTAAACTTAACAAAAGATAAACCTGTATAGTTTGTTCTTTCTATCATCTCAAAATGCTCTGGCTTGCCCTTTTTACAGCTAATTCATGACAGAAGATGTACAGATTCAGGTCTTGACTCGCAGACAGAGCATGCTGCCATGTGTGGAAATAAACCATTTGTAGCAGTTCTAAGACAGATTCTGAATTTATTATCAGCATCTTCAAATTTATCTTAGCAAACCCTCAACACATCTTTTGTGTTTAGCACTATGGTAAAAAAACCAAAACAAAACCAACAAACAGCTGTTTGGGGGTTGAGGTCAGGGGTCTTGGGGGCAACGGGGGAGGCAGGACTGCTCCCACTTATCCTCATCAGAGCAACAAACAAAACATCAAGCACTTTAATGGCATGCCAAAGCCTCTGGTGTAAATACAAACTATATAAGGGATTTTTTTTTTAATCAACTTTTCAGACTGAGATCAGTATTATCTTCATACTGTGATCAGAGCCATTTTCACTACCACGGTTTTGACAGTCACCTCCTACAGTTTGTCATGCTGAATGTCACTAATACTGTCTGAACACTGATATTGTTCATGACTTTTTGTTACATCTCATGTAAAGATTTTATGTCTTTAATTTAGCAGAGACCTTGAAAAATAGATATAAATCTTTGGAGAGGTTACTGATAAAAAACTCCATTAATATCACACTGATGTCTGTGCTGCGTTAGGCTTCAATAATATTTACATCTTATCCTTTTTATGAGCTCAGTGGCAATGCGGTGATCATTCTTAGAGATGATTGAAAAACATAGCAATCTTCTGGGAACACAGGCATAAATCTGGAGTAACCTTGTTGCTTCTGGTGGAGATACTTGTGTAGTACTGGGAGTCCTATTCAGGCCAAGGATTTTGTCATACCTGTAGCTATCAATAAGCAGAAATACAGCTGCTTAGCTTGCTGCATGTCCTTGTGCCTTCTATTCAAAATCCTTGGCTTTTTTTACTAAAAACTTTTTCCCTTCCCCAGCCATGATGCCAGGGGTGTGTAATGCCTTCTGGCACTGGCTGTAGAGCAACATTTGATGCTCTCCCAAAGGATGAGCCAGCAAAGAAGAAACCTGCTTCTGCCTGGGTCACTGGTCAGAGAGAAGGAAGCAGGACCAACAAAAGCAACAGAAATCTTTGTCTCTCTTCCTCCTGGCATTGCTGGCTTGTGCTTCATCCAATGCAGCCTTGCTCCCATCAGCTGCCTCCAAGAGAGCATGAGGACATGTCCCTTATGGGCCACTCTCCAGCAGGGAGGTTGCAGCATGAACTACATAGAGCAGCTGCAGGCTGAACAAACATCTGCTTCAGCTACAAAACACTGCGTACCAGTAGCTTGATTTTCACCAGTTATAGCCCTATTTTACTGTTGTTGTTGGGTTTGTTCGTTTTTGTTATTCTTATTATTTAATCATTTCAAAACAAACGTGACCTTTTCAAAGCAGCAAATCACCTCTTGCCCTCTCCCTCAGGCACTGATCCATGCTCCCAGGCAGGACAGACTGCCCTTTGAAGAGTGAGGTTTAATTCCCATTGCATTTCTGTATTACACACCCTGGCCTGGAGGTAATAACAGCAGTGGGGGCACAGCACCTCACACTTTCGGGATACCTCACAGGGATGCTGACGTGTCAATGGATGCTGCTCACCAACAGCCCTGCAGCTTCCCTAAAAGGGAAGGTGTGACTCTGCACTGCTTCCATGAGCATCGTGCCAAGAGGTCACAGAGAAGGCTGAAGGCAGCAGGATCACATCAGATTGTAAGGACACAGTCCTAGCACCAATGTGTTCAGCCAAAATATCAAAGCAGAGAAAGGTGGGAGTAAAAACAAAGGCAGAGAGAGGGGAAGTGAGGACCAAAGTCAAAGAAAGAAGCCAGATCTGGAAACACAGCTCTCTTGAGTCCATCTTCAGAGCTCTACTGCTCCTCTGAGCAGCTTTCCCCCAAGTAGAATACATGCTTATTTTGAAAGCATTTTATTTGGGTACAACTCTAACTGTGAACCTGTCCTGGCAAATTCCTGTCTGAAACTTGGTCCAATTTGGAATATTACTTCTTCACAATGCACAAGAAGTATAGTAGGAATGCCTTACAAACCTTATTCATGTCACACCTCAGGGGCAAGATAAATTATACATGAATTCCCAGGGATATTAACAGGAAAGGCTATGAAACTTCAACTACCCTAGGAACTTCTCCATTTCCCTCACAGAAATTGTTTCTGTCAATATTTTTATTTAAATTGGGGTGAAAGGGAGGAAAAAGGAAAGTCTAATAAGGTTGTCAACAAGCTGTGCTCTCTTAAGAAATAGTGGACAGTGTCACTATTTGTAGTTTGGGGTATTTTATATATATATATCTTTCCCACAGTAAGTTGTTGTGGGACCTATGGGGGGGAAAAATAAACAAAACAAAATTAATGATATTTAATTTTTTTACTTTGCTTTGATTGTTAGTTGTAATTTTTTTGTTGCTGGTATATTTTTGCAGGAAGCAAAAACCTTAAACTGGTGCAAAATAATATTTACTTTAGCACTACTCTTAATTATGCCATTTTCTCAGTGTTGGGAGACTCACAGTTAGCTGTTAGAAAAAGTTATGCTGAGTGAAATAAGGAAAGATATGGAAACACCTTCTGCTGTAACAGATACAAGTTGCTGCCACCCTATCAATTAATCAGTTGAAGAGCTATTGGCTTTGCATTTTGGCTTCACTATCCTCAGCACCCTCTCTCCTGCTGTGACTTCTTGTTACTTTCAGCCTTTGATTTACACCAGGAGCTTTGCAGAGCAAGGGCTTTTCTTTGCTTACTCCTGTAACATCTTATTCCTAATGCACACAATTAGCAGTAACACCACAGCAATGCAAAACCTCAGACTCTGCCCAGCTTGGTGGCAAGGTAAACATTCACTGTTATCTTCACAGTCTGCTGAGACTGAAGAGTTTGAATGAGAAGAGACCATTGTGCTAGGTATCAAAGATTAATTTTAGCCCAATATCCATATGAGGGTGGCTCATATCCACCCTCCATAAAAGCTTCTATTCCCTTCAGGTGCAGGAAAGCAATAGTCCTGCTTCACTATGTCCTTTCCTCACTTAACTCAGGTACCTCTGTATCAAGCTCAACAGTTTATAATCTGTGGTGTTCACTCATTTTTATGGTGAATAAAAACCACTGATCCTTCCCTGAGACACTTCCTGAATCTTGCTTTATCTCTCTAGTGTTGGCAGGATCTGGTCCTTCAACAACAGAATCCAGCCAGGAATGGCAAAAAATACTGTTCATCTTGGTTTAGCATAAACTTGTCAAGCTAGGGAGAGCTTCCTTTCCCAAAGAACATTAACTTTTAACAAAGAACATCCATAAAAATGGATGCAGAAAGACAGGGAGAGGTTGACCAGGTAATAAAAAGCAAAAAAATTCCACTTCCACATCACCACTGCTTTTGCTCTGCTCAGCCTCACTTGATAACAGCATCATTGACAACAGGAGATGAGCTTAGTCCAGGAGCAATAGAAGCTGTTTGGCAGTTTGGTGAAAGGGACTTCAGGTTAGGTTTCAGTAAAGAAGTGGTCTTCAGAAGCATTTCTGCACCTACTGTTGTATTGCTGGCAAGGCCAGTAATTTGAAAAGCTTGGAGAAATAGGATGACAAAAAAATTGTCATATATCAGTTCATTGTACAATAATATAATGAATACCATAGAGGTTATTTTCATTGAATATTAGTGGGGTGATTTGTTTGTTTTAAATAAAACACTAATTCAAGGTTAACAGTGAATACATGCAATACTACAACTGACAGGACAGAGGTAGAAAGCTGGCCCAGAATACAGAAAGCATTAGAACAAGAACTGTAAATGAGGGACATTCCAGTCATAGAAAGACTCAGATCATTTAGAAGCTAATAGCAAAGACAGTTCAAAGCTGACACAGAATAATGAGGGACTTTTAAATATCTTATACTTTCCGAGAATCATGAAATGCACAGACTTAAAAGGTAAGGAACTCCAAAGAGAATCTAAGGGTTGTTTTGTTTTTTCTGTTCTGGAAATTGAGAGCAAAACGCTAAGTGTCTCCTGGGAACAAGTGTGTTCAGTAAACACCATTACACTGGGAAGAAATTTAGTCAAAATAGTAAAACTGTTTCATAGATAGCAAAAAAATCCAAGAACAACAGCTAGAATAATTTAGAAACAAATAACCTGAAGTCAAGAGAAGTAGGCACCCTGGCTAGTCAGGAATTCTAGAAAATTATCATACAAGTCTGGATTGCTTTGCAGATCAGGTTTTCAAGTAATTAGAAGTCAGGTTCCATTTAGAGGTGAACACAGTTCACACACTTAAATCATCCTTTACAGTCAGAATAAGGTTCCTGAGTCCCTTTAGTGTCTGGGAAATACCACTGCATCCACAAACACAACACCTCATCAAGCTCATACCAATCATACCCTCCTGGTAATTCTGCCAGGCCACACTTCAAATTTAAGCATATTTTATATGGATTGTGAGCATTTTCAAAGCTCACAAGATCCTACTGCTCATAACAGAGATCTAGCGTTACCTGTCTGGTGTTTAATGAGGTTATCTAGTATTTTGCTGATTTCCTAAAATCATGTTTCATCCAAAATGAGACAGTTGACATATAGCTCCCAGTAGATCCTTGCTTTTATGTGGCTTCTCCCAGAAAGGACCAGAGTCTCTTGCTCCACAGTAGAGCTATTCAACAAAAATTAAAAAGCACCATTTTTACTTTTGCACTGTCAAGTTTTTCTCTTGAGTTAATTCACATCTCTCCAAGAAGACCACCCTACTTCTACACTGCAAACAGATGTTCAGTGACACTTCTGAACATTTATAATGCCTCATTAAATGCAATAAGCCATGAATACCATGTTTCCAGTCTCACAGCCCTCACTATCCTATAAAGAATAAAAAATGCAGCAGCTCAATACAACTAAAACAATGATTGGTTATCATATATTAAATAGTATTGACAAAAAATTTACTGAGCTCCTACAGCATAATGTACAAATTACTTGGGTAACGAATACCAGTAAGCTTTTTTTAGTAATCTTGGAGTATTTGGCAAGAAACAGTGTTCAATAAGTGCCTTATTAAATTTAATTTCCAGGCTCTCCTTGAGATATGTAATTCTGAGGGAAAAAAAAGGCCAATCGGAGCAAGTGATTAAAAGATCTCAGAAGCTTAAAAGCAAAAAAACCCCAGGTAAGCTTAGTTGAACACTTCAGAAAATGGTGCTGAAAATCTTTTGGATACACAGCTTGCAACCTTTATGAGGGCTGAGCAGTTTCAGGATGTCAACAGTCAGTGTTTAATGACCTGGTCTGTTTGTCCCTGGGAAAACACAAATACCTGCAAGTGCCAAATATGAAACAATGCTCTTACCAGTAAAAGAAAGGGCATTTTTTTGAGTATTTCACACTCCTTGAGTTACAGCTTTGCATAAACTGACTGGACCAAGGGAAAAGGCTGTTCTAAGTCCTGAAGATAACTATTTCCCATCTGCTGTTCAGCTTGTCTTGATTATGTGGATGAGAAAACGTGAATTGAAAGAAGGATGATTGAGTAATTCACCTCCTATTTAGGAAAAAATGATGAAGAAAGGCTGTAATAATGAAGGTAAAAAAATGACTGACCAAGCCACAGTATTACAGATAAAAATGAGGGGGAAAATATTCTATAATGTAATTCTTACTGAGGCTTCAAAATTCAAAGGAAAAAAATAAATACACACAATAATATCTTGGTCCAATTTACAAGTGAGCCATTGCAGAAAAGATTAAAAGTTAAAGCCACATATTAAAATGGGGAGAACAGTTGTGCTCAAGCAGGGAGAATTATACTAAAAATACAAAAATATTAAATAAGCTAATATGTAACTGCTGCTGTAAGATCACAGTCATTGAATTCAATAGTTAAAAATATATATCTTAAAATTTTATGTTTCAGAATTGTTGTATCACGTTCTCAGTTACTACATACTGCCCTTAACACCCCTTATATTGCTTTAACCAGTCAGTCCCACTCACCATATACAAGGACAGGTACAACACAGAGAATCCTAAATGCTCTGTGTATCTTTCCACCACTGAAATGCAGCCAGTTCCCAGAAAGTGAGAAGATGTCATGCAAATATCTTATGGTAAAAAGGAGCATGCCATTTCCATAAGGAAAACTCAAGAAAATCCCCACTTACTTTCTTTTAAATGGAAAAAACTCTTAGTTTTTCCCTCACTAGGAGATGGAAGCCTTTTGAAACTTTTCAAGATTTAGATATTAGCCAAAAAACCCACAAACCAAACATTTGACCAGTTCTGCACTAAAAAGAAAGAATGAATTGAAAGTTGAGACAAATATATAAACTGATGGCCCAGATTGCCATGGGTGTTACACCCCTAATCCAGGACCTGACTTTACACACAAAAAATATTATGTATTAAGAGACAGCTACACAAAGGACTTTCATTTGGAATATCTTCTCCAGGTAACTGACACCTGGCAGCCTTACAATACTTCAATTTATAAACCTCAGAAAGCTGAAGGAATGCCTTTTAAATATATCTGAGCTGGTGTAAGTCTGTATGAAATCAATAGGCAGTATTCATTTAGCAGAAGGTTGAACTCATGCCAGCTCTGAACTGGAAGGTCAAATAAACAGATATTTCAAGCTTAATTTTTGGGAAAATTGACCAAATTGACCTTTCTAAAATTGAATCTTTAGACCTGGGAGCCAATAACGGGATCTGAAGCTCCATAGTGACTGGATCACACTGGTGATACCTGAAGTTCCTGTCTATGCCTTTAACTTAAGGAGTGAGCACAGATAACAGGCTCTACAGTTTCCCCCACAATCATTCCTGGTTTTCCAACTAGTGCAGCAGCTTTTGGAGAAAAGAAAGGACTGGTTTATGTACTGCATCAGATTTGCATTCATTGCACTACTACATATCCGTGGGATGGGGTAGGCCTTGATCAGAAGGGTTTACCAACTAAAAGCAAGGAATGGGCATGAGCAAGCATAAACATCCTGCACCCCATCCTTGACCACGGGCCTAACAGAGGTCAAATATGTCCAGGGAAGACATGGCTGGTGTCTTCCAGCACAAAGGAGAAAAAGTGACTTTCCTCTTCAAAGAAAAATCATCCCTGATTCCAATAACTTGAAATTCCTCAGTGAAGAGGCACATTTTTTGAAGCTGTGCCAGTTATGGAAGACAAAAGAAAGCCAGCATACTCTTCCCAGAACATTGCTTCAAAGTTTCTCTGAATAATCCAATTTTTATGCTATTTACCTGAGCAAGAAGGAAAATACAGATCACCTGAGTAGATTATAGCATTGCTGATGGATTAAGACTTAAAGTAAGTCTTGTCATTTTTATTAGGGATAACTTTAGAACACACTGGTAAGGCATAAGCTGCATCATTGCTAGGTAACATCAGATTTTTCAATTATTATTATTCCAGTCATCATCACGCTGGAACACGTAGAGATTTAAAAGTCAAACACCATAATTATACCCACAGGAGGAGCGTGTGGAGGGGAGTCCTTGCTGGGTTCATAGGTACATACTCTTGGTATGTTTGGTCTCTAGATAGTAATATTTTTTTTTTTAAGTGTAACAATAAATCAGGCATTCAGATTTCCATTATCTTCTCGCCCTTGTAAACTTTGAAGCAATACATTCAAGTAAAAGTTTTCTTCTCCTGTGTCATTTATTTTAGATATCCTAATGACAATACAGTTTGATAATAACGTTACTGAGACTCAGGTCTGGGATGGTGAAGGGAGAATCACACATGTACCATTGGGTAAAATTCAGCAGATATATTTGAATGAAATCTATCAAGAAGAAGCTGTAGGAAATTAATGAAATTCTGTTTCACTGAATTCCTGAAATTTTGGATAAGGTTGCATTTGTGCAGAGTTATCCACAGTGGTGCCAAAGGCATAGGTTGCATCTGAGATACAAAAGCAGGTAAATAATTTCCCATCTTTCACAACCAACAATTCTGCTCAAAGCCTGATTCCAGCAGTTACTTAAAAAAAAAGAATTATACCTCCTTCAGTAGGTTGTCATACTTTCTGGCTCGTCCAATCACCTAATAATTTTAAACTGGCATTTTATTTGTATTTATCATGACTTAATGGCACAATCATACATACAATCAAGTATCTTGTTACTTGAAAATAACCTTTTTTTTCCCCTGTAATTCAGTTGACCCCCAAACAACCCCAAACTGAAAAGGCATGGGGACCACTTAATGTTTCAAGCAACACAACTGCCTGGACCAACTTCCACTGAAGAAGCAAGAAGGGGAGGGTTTAAAACATTTCAGCACTTAGCACCAGGGAATATTACAAGATCCTGACAGTACAAATCCTGTTTCTGAGCTGTAAACACTGGATATTTAACATGTTCACAAGAGTCCTAAAAATAAATTAACTTGAATTTTAAAATCCTTTCTATCCCTGAAGACCAGCTCACTACCAATAGTTTGTTATCTCAGCAGTTAATTAACAGCAGGAGTGCACAGCCTGGAACGGTCACGTAAGTGTCAGTAGCTGTACTGCTACACCAGGAGGGGAATCAGGGATAATTACAGGCTGAGTGAGTTGCATAATACAGCGTGCACCCTCAGCAGTACATTGTGTCCTGCTTACCAGCACAGAAGCAAGAGCTGCATTGAAATTATAGTTTAAAATTCACCCGTCTTTATTCTAAGAAACTGAATGCACAAAGCAGGAACAACCAATTCCAGAGATGAACAAAAATTGGTCAGGGGCTTGGAAAGAATTGTATTGTCATCTTGCTGGCAGCCTCATAGCTGCCAATTTCTGTGTAGTACTGTGTAGAAAGGTGAAAAGGCCTTTGAACAGGCTACAGGCCCCTCCTAAGCTCTTCATTAGAAGGTTTAAATTTCAGGACACCACTCTCCTCCAGTTACCAGAAGGGATCTGGAAACCTATTTCCAGTGACTGCTGCCCAGGAGATAAATAATTGCCAGGTCCTGGCATAAAGAGAAAGGACAAAGAAAAGAAAGAGCTGCTTAGTCTGATGCTCAGAGGCTGCAAAATGATGGATTTTAAAATTAATATAACCTGCCACATGCAAAAGTGTCCAAATAGGCTTTGGTTTCAGTTCCAGACCTTCAGAGGGAATATTTTCAATCATGATTTTGCAGGCTCTTGAAATCTCTTATTAGCCTACTCCCTAAATGGTTTCTTTAGTCTCATCTCCTATTGAGGCTAGCACCTTGCTGAATATCCATCCTCGCCAGCTCCTACAGTATTATTCCCAGTATTGATCTGGACAGTTTGTCACAAATGTTCTCATTCAGTTTTCATGTGATTTCTCACTGTATTACACTGTAAATGGATTACACTAATTTACCCCCATCTTATGTTAAGAAACTTATGTTAAGAAATTTTAGTGAAATCATGGCTCTCTTGAACAACACTAATTCTTTTTATGCTGTACATAAAATGCCCACGAAGCCTCTTCAAGCATTCATTATTTATCACTTCTGAGGGAAAGATCAAAGGAATGCAGGACAGATAAAGCTGAATATTCCTCAGAAGTAGACATCAAGATGTCCCATCAATAGTTCTGCTGCAGACATGCAGGTACACATGTATATTCATTTTCAGGTGTGTGTACACGTGTATACATCAATACATAAATAAATAAGGTTAAACTTTTATTTATTTTTCTGCTCTTTAAAGCCATTCTTCTGAATGAAGTAAACCAGACACAGATTCAAGTAAAATTCATTGGGGGAAGGCAGCAGGTAGTACTTACACACTGCTTAAATGTCTTTGAGTGGACAATACTTAAGTTCTGTCAAAATGCTACACAAGCCTAAATCTGGCCAAAGACTTTCACTGGGAAAGGTGTCATGATCAGAAGTACAAGCCATTGAATCTGTTGTCCTTACATAAAGGAAAACTCCTCGATACCATCATCTACCTCTCCCTAAGCACTGAAGTCCTCTTCTGGATCCAGCTGTATCAGCACAAGCAGCTACAACGTCAAGCTGACCAACTCTAAATATATGTGTCTGCTTATCCAGGTTATTATGACCTCTTTCACAAACAAAGCTGGAACAGAAAATGACAGTGGGACCTCATCTGAAGGGTTCTCTCTAGAAGAAATATTCCTTGCATCATGAAGAACAGGTGAGATTCAACCCAGAAAGCTTTAATTCAGCTCCCTAGGAAATGTTGGGGGAAAAATTCTACTTGGAGAATGACAGGCAGATAACTCTGATAATCCCTTTTCCTTTAATTAAGGCAAACTGAAAACAGTTGGGAATGTTAGATTAAATACTCTTAATATAAATAAAAATAACAGCTGATCATTCACACTGGTATGATTGTAAGCTCATCCTTAATATTAAAAATGTAAAACGTTCCTAGAAGCTGAGCTCCAATATGCATTATAAACATAAACAAAGATTTATAATATGTCAATTTTTATACAATACAATCAATATTTCTATTAGTGAATTGTTTGCTGATATTTCAAGCAGTTGTGGTTGTTTTGTGTGTTCTGTTTTGTGTTTTTTTGTTTTTAAATCATACTATTAACTAATATTAATTTAAAAGTAAGTGACCTGACCGTATGTATTCTGTATGGTATTCAGGTTGATATATTCAGTACAGAAGTTTAATTTTCAATCTGAATTAATTAAGAATTAATGACTACTTAGAGTGTTAGTCATACCCTGAAATGCTATTTTTCTCAAAGGAAAACAGTGGCAGAATTAGTCAGCTCTGAGCATTACAATTAGATGCAGCTTCACAGAAAGCATGAAGAGTTCAGCACATTAAAGGATATTATTGTACTGAGCATGTTAGATGCAGCGAATAAACCTTCTGTACGTCTGCAAACCATTTAAAATTAATTTATTTTTCATTCAATCTTACATATTGTATTAGAACTTCAGCTATCCAAGTATCTTTCATTTTTTCAGTCATTAAATTAATACAGTAGCATACTCTGAAGTATGGCCAGACTTAGAGTTTAAACAACTTCCAACATAGCACAGCAGAAATGTTCTTATGGGATGTGGAACCCTGTGGTCATCACCTCCTCAGTTCTCTACCAAACATTACACTGTTTCTCCCACTTCCTCTCTATGGGAAGGTAATAAGCAACAAAGGTGCAGTAAGGTATTTTAAAATAAGCTTCCTTCAGCAACAAAGCATAAGCTTATTGCTCAGTTTATGGTAGCTTGAGGTTTGAAGAGCATTTCTGCTACCCAGTGCTCCTTTGCAGGTGTGTTTTGGGGTTAGCAGTTGGAGAGAAAAGAAACTTTCAGCTGAGAGAGAAATCTGCACCTGGGAACTTGCCCATGAGACAGCCCATCTTCCTCTGGTAAGGGTCCATCACAGGTAAGTATAAAATAAGCTGAGATACCAAGAACTACAACATTATTCCTGACACATCCTCAGCTGCAGATTATTAAGCACTGACAGTGTGCTCATCACCTGGGGTTAAACGCATCCCATGCAGAGGAATTACACAGGCCCATATGTTACATTGCTAGAGCCAAGCAAATATGTTTCAGGCAAATATTTTATTCACAAAAAGGACTTATTTCTCAACTGAAATGCAGATCAAATTCACTGAACTTGTCTCAGAGGTTTAATAAAAGAAGGGAAAACAAGCTTTAAGAAAAAAAATCTACATATTTTAATCTGGTAGTTTGAAACAAGTCCCATCTTTCCATTTGTTTCAAAATTATTTCTCTAGCAATTGACATAAGATATTCCAAACTAAAAATCCCCATAAGCAGAACTTTTCATCCCCTGCATTTTGAGCCAAAGTTTAATTTCACACAAAAATAATTTTGGAGGTTTGTGGGGAAAGGAGTTATCTACGTTGAAAAAAGGCAATTGTGCTGTTAGACAGTTACAAGACCTCAGTGCTGTAGGACCTGGTCCTAATTTAGGTGCATATTAAAAAAAAAAAACAAAACAACAAACCAAAAACAAATGCTTATTTGAAAACTTCAAGGCTAGGTGAATTTTTATGAACTGCAAAACCAAGGTGCTAAACTCTGTGTGTCTTGGGCAGATGAGAACATGAGCAGAAAGGACAAGAACATCTACTGAGGTCCTACAAGAAACAAGATCAGCACTTTAAAATCTCAGAGTTGCCAAGCCAGCTAGCCAATTCCTACAGTTAAAACTAAAAATGTTCTTTCCCATACCATGGCTTACATTTGCTAAGGCTGGGGACTAGACTTGGGCTAATTTAATCTAAAATAATGGGAATATAGAAATTGTGCACAGAAAACAAGGGCATCAAGAGACATTCATAATAATTGAGTTCAAAACCCTCCAGGAGATGAACAGATGATGCCAGTCAGCAGTGGAACAAAGAAAAAAATGAGATTAAATTTGAAGGGAACAAGCACTTTTACAGCTCCAGCTAAATAAAATCCCTAACTCTCCTACAGTGTATTAATGTTTTCTGAGCAACAGAAACTAAAAAAAAAAAAAAAAAAAAAAAGAGACGGTGACATTACAGCCACCCACAGCCAGGTTATATTTGTAGGGACAAAAAGATGGGTTTAATACCTTCTACTCAGACCCAGTCATACCACCTCTTCCCAACAGGGAGGGATGGTTCAGCTTCTGGTGCCATCTTGGTCACAGGCCAGAACCAGGGGCATAGTCACATACACAGTCTGTGAATGCCAGCTCAGACATGAGCAGGGCCCCAGCCACAAGCAGGCTGTTATGAAAGGGGAATTTATAGTGGTCATCTCTATTAGCACAGGGATCCTCCAAAATCACCGATACCTGTTTCAGTGTACTGTTTCATCCAGGTCAGCCCTGGGGCTTGAAGGCAGCAGTAAATATACTTGTAGACCTCATTTTAATTAGCACTCAGAATGTCCAGAAACACCAAAGTTATCACTTCTGCTATGCATGGGAATATAAATTTTGCCCTTCTCTGATCTACTTTCTTCAAGATCCTCTGCTTATTCTGTGAAAAGGGTGGAAAACATTTACAGAAGGACCAAGTACAGAGTGCTTTCCTTAGATATCTTTACTCAGAAGGATCTCAGCCTTCTCCCTCCTGCCTCTGTCAAGAGTAGTGTTTGTTCCCTTGTACGCTTCACTGGAATATGGGACATCACACAACACCTGCATGATTCATGAGGAATACAACACATCTTCCCTTTTATGAGCAGCAGTATATTGTTCTCATTTTACAGATGCAAAACTGAGATGCAAGAGGATTAAAAGGTATGAAGAATCCCTTTGTTCCTTCACATTTTGAGGCTAATTACTTTCCACACATATGAAATTGTGTCCCAGAAGGTAGCTTGATGTTCTTCACTCAGCATAAAGGATATGTATGAATGAGAGATTTAGTGTTCCCAAAGTTCCCACTCTTCTCATGGGGCAGTCAGGTCAAACCACAGAGTCTTTGCATTCTGAAACACTGATCATTCATGCAAGTCTGTCAGCTTAATGTCATCATCTACCAATGGAACAAATCCAGTCCTTCCCTTATTGGTGGTAGCACCCAAGTGAAGGGCACTAAGATCTCAGCTGTTTGAGATCTTGACTGTGTCTTCCAGTTTCAGCCCAGTTCATCAGTGTAAAACAAAATCATAAAAAAAGAAAGTAGCAAATGGCATGAAATATTTCTGAATTCTTAAATGTATACACTTTCAAATTGCAGGTGAAAAAGTAAAATTCACTAAATATGTCCAGAAAAGGACATAGTTCCCTCTAGAATCATTTTACCCAGCATGTAATGCAGTCCTTACTGAGACAGATGGCCAGGTGATGTCAATTTTGGATTCCATTCTTTCCTGGAATGCAATCTTACCAATATATGCAAGTATGGTGTCCCACCACTTGGCTACTCTCCCAATCTCACAACAGGTTTTATAGTATTAATGATTTCTTGAAACCCCTCTTGGAAGCATGTTATTATGTGAAATCCTTGGCCTTCATATTTGAAGAAAGTAAATTTTAGTCTTCGAGACTGGGCAGAAAAGAATGTGAATATGATCTCCAAGTTATGCTGAAACAGGGTCCAACTTCACTGAAGACTTTTAATTTACACAGCCTTTAGATGGCCTTCAAGCCAGTCCCCTGTTCTGCATATTTCTGCCTAGTCTCAATTCCCATCCCTTGAGCCCCATTCCCCAAAATTAATGCCTTCATTTTTTCCATCAGAGCACTGCCAAATAAAATGCATCCCCAAACTGAAATTTTGATAGTGCAACTCACTTAAAAAACCAAGATCAGTTTTAATAATACCTCATCTGCTTTAACTGCAATGGAAACAATTGTGGCAAAACATTCTCCAGCCATGGCTGCAATTCAAACACTGAATTGTGGTACAGCTAATGCAAAACAGATGATGATAGGAAATAGTAATATGCAAATAGCAATAACATGAACGGTGATTTATACTGTCTGCATTGAAAGCAATGTAGGGAACAAGACATATCCATTGTATTTTTAGAATTTTCCTAGCTTTAACTTGGTATTTTAGCATCACAGAAAGGAGGTGTCAGATGTCACTTCATAATTTTAATCATCTCTTGTCCATCAAAAACCACATGCTTTTGAATAGGGCTTTTTTACTAATTTTTAACTGATCAATATACAGATTAACATAAGAATCCCTTATTGTTGAGTATATTTATATTGATGTCTATACTGCAGGGCTTTAGGTTTATAACCTTTAATTACTTGAATGACTCTACATTGTTTGATTATGGAATCATATTAATCTACAAACATGCAGGAAAGGTGTCATTAATTTTATAATTAATCTGGAATCCAGTTCTTTCAGACAATTTATTCCCCAAAAAAGTGAGTCCCACTGCTTCAAATATCTAAAAATTTTTGTGTTGTTTATTTTTCTGAGCAACAACATTTGAATTCTTTCTTCTAAAGCAATATATAGCCATTAGATGCCTTGAAATTAGTTTAAATTAGGTCAGAAAGATAACTATTGCCTATAAAAAAATCTTATCATCAGTGGTTAGCTCACGGTTATTGAAAAATATTTCTCCCTCTGACTTTAGTCCTACTCTGGGTTTTTTTCCTTTAGAAAATAAATGCAGCATGGAAAAGTATAAACAAGTAAACTTCCCCACCCCAATAAGTCTGCATCACAGCAAAATTCAGACCCCATGATCCAATTCCCTTGGACCTTAGAACCAGGAGTAAGATAATTCTTTCAACACAGGTCAACATCTATGAAAACAACACTGGAGGAAAGTGCTGCAGCAATGAACTGTTCAGCAGTCATACAAGTTCCAATTAACAACAAATATTGAGGGCCAGATTTGCCATTTCTTTTGACTATAAGGGAGATGAGAATCTGGCCTTGAGTGAGCAACAAATCATTTATTAATTTTCTTTAAAATAAGGTTTGCAGTATCTCATAGGATAAATCTGTTTAAATCCAACTCATTTTACTCTCACTAAAAAACTATTTTTTCAGTCATCTTACTCAAAGTGCTTCCAGCTCCATATGGGTCTCAGCACCACTGAAAAATGAGATACCTTTCTCTTTCTTTGAATTCAGGAAGCTGAAGACACTCTTGGCTCACAGCATCTGGCCCTAGATTACCTGTTACAGCATGTGGCTTGGACTCAGATTTCATCTAGTTGCCCTGAGCAGTGTTGATGTGGATGCATGCATTACTTTTACTCTGTCTTCTTATTACTCTTGTATTGGCAGTTAGTTTTTCAGATACACAATACCTGGAAATATGCTGGATTTTCCTGATAATACATTAAAATAAAATTGCCTGTAAAAGTAGCTCTAAAGTTTCCATTCCAAGCTGATAGCTATCACATAATCTAGGCCAGAGTTTACATCTAGGGTAGACCAGCCAAGTGCTATTTAAATCTAAAAATATATGACAATTTATATCAGTTGAGAATCAGACCAGCTGTTTCTAATGGGGTTTCATTTGAAGCAATTAGAAAATGTAAAGTTGGAAACCCTATCACCTCGTTAGTTTTCCAAGGCCTATTATCTGGCCTGTGTATTGCTTCTAGAGGAGTGGGGATCTTCTCCAATTACTCATTCATAATTTATATGCCAGACTCTCCAAGCTTCTGCCTCCACGACTTCCCCAGACGCAAAGAGAAGCTGCTGCATCACCTAGTGGCTGAAGCAAAACCTTTGGAGGAGCAAGGACACTTGTGGCAATGGGCTGCTTCTCCCTGCACTTGTCTCCCACATTCACAATGTGCAGAATTAACTGCACACAATATGCAGAAATTTTATTGTGCATATTTTATTTAGAGAAATAGTTTTTGGATATTTAAATATATGGCAATAGCTCCTCAATGGGGACTATCTTTTCTTTGCAGGTGGGAAGTGTATGAGCCACCACAGAACCCAAGGAGGCAGGTTGTTCACAGAACTGCAATAAAAGCCTTCACCTCCTGATCCAAAGGTATAGCTTAAGCCACCAGAACAAAAAAGTTTCTTTTCTCAAGCCCAGCCCAGGTACTACTCAGTCTCACATGCTACTGACATCATTCATAAAACTTGTGTGATTTCACTGCATACCAATCACCCTTGAATCTGCAGCCTGCATCAACTGGAGTAGGAGTCACTATCCAAGGGGGATGCAGCATTATTTCAAATGCAGTTAAAGGTGAAAGGATTTTGCCTGACTGGAATTTGCCAGAGGAAGTACTTTCTGGTTTCTTCTCTGTTTTTTTGGAAGTCATAGAGTGGAGAATGGTTGCTGCAAAACTAACTCATGCAGTTGAACAGAGGCAAGAAACACCTGAACTACAATTTCCATGACATGGTCCCAAAGCATATAACGTTATATTGGTTCCAAACAAAAGGTTAAATATTTCTATACTACTTTGGAACTCCCTGTTAATAAATACTTCCAATATTATTCCAGTTCAGGACAGGAACTTCTCAGAATATCAGAATTTTCTATGCATAATGATTTCCAGTGTAAGCACAACTGGTCGTCTCCCAGGTTTTTGTTATTTTTTTTTTTCTCAGTACTTTTGGGATGAAAAGACAAACTTCAGAAATGTCCAGACAATTACACTCTTTTGGTATCTTAACAGCAGCCCAGAGCATTGTTGCTGTACACAAAGTGAGCAACACTCCTCCAGTGTAAAAACTTAGATGCTATCCAATACAGGTGTTTGGATTGGTCTTCTGCTGCTATTTTTCTCCAGCAAACAGAGAAAAGCAAAGAAAAACTCTAGAAACTGCATATCTTGGAGCAAAATTAAAATCTTTCCTTAGGCAGGACAAAGCATAAAGTCTTCTGAGTAACAAAAAATGCTGCTAAGAGGTTTTACACAAACATAAGCTGGTCGTTAATATGTGTGGTATTTTCAAACCCAACACCTGGGTTTTGGGTTTTTTAGTTTGTTTTTTTTTTCATGACAGACTTTCAAAGTCTCCTAGGAAAGCTGCTTGCACAGCAAGGTCTTTTTCAGACACTTCCTCTGATTCATGCTCTCTATGACATGTGTCTATATAGCTGTTACTCTGGTTAATAATCTGACCCTGAAAACTGGAAATATACTTCAAATCACCGTCAGGGAAGAATTTATATCTCAACTTCCCAACTGGATTAAAAGTTCAAATGATAAACTCATCAGTGGGTGTACTGCTTTTTGGCCAGTGGAAAATCTGTTACTAGCAGAGAACTATTAATCTTCCAAACCAAACCACAATGCCTTGCTTCAGACGACAGCTTTGTGGTGGGGAAAACAAGAAAAATTGTGTAACAATCATTGCTGACCCCTGCCATTAAAATCCCATTTACCAACTCTTCAAACCAAGGATGCAAATCCAGTGGGCAGCTCGCCAGCAAGATCAAAGTCAGGAGATTTGCCCTTGTGAGTTAAGTATTTATAAGTGCCCAAATAAAGCATTTATCCAAAATGCAAATACTTCTCCCTTATTCAGCATGTGGAATTACCATTGATGGGAATGAAAGTACCATGTGTGCAGAAAATGCAAACGATATCTACAGCATGGATCAAGGGAAAGAATTTTGCCTGCAGTGTTACGAAATCATAATCATTCATACAGCTCAGAAACCCCAGGCTACTGCTGCAAAAAGGTTGCACATACTCTGTGTGAAAATCACACCATCCACCATTTCAAAACCTTCTGAACTGGAATAGAGTTGTTTTTCAATTACTAAGCTGAAAAAGTGAAGAAACTCAATGGGGTTTGCATGGAAACAGAGATTGATTTTTATCAAATAAATCTAAGCTAATTCTTATACTCAAATAAAAATATGAGGATAGCTTTAAATGACCATAACTTAGCTTTAGATCACAGAAATGCAGTGTTTCTAATGCTAATGTCCAGGCAAACTGACTTTAGCACCACATTTATAATTACTTGAACAGGAAAATTGTACCTGCCTCTGTGTCAACAGTACTAGAGGACAAAAGTACGATAGTTATTTCATCATTCTGATATGGAAATTGGAGAACTTGTTCCTCTGTGGCCAAGCTTCAGAATTAGACTTTATTTGCACTGTTTCAAGGTTCGAATTGACATAAAGATGCATCATTCATAGACAATTGTTTTGCTTGGAAACTTAATGGAGCTGGACAAATGACAAACTGACTCAAATACATCTGTAACTAAATGGCTGAAATGTGAATCATTATCATTCATAGAGGTCAGGCTACCTCAGCTTCAGCAGTGCTCTTGTAACTATTAATATTCAGGGAAGTATTTGCAAATGCCCCAAGTTGCATGTTGTTTTCTAGTTGTCATTCACCATTTGCTATTCCCTGTCAAAATGTTTCAGTCATTAAACCAGAGAGCAGAAAGTATACCACATGCCCAATCACACACTGTGAATAGTAAAAGTAGACAATTTGTGAACGGTTTGTGAACAAACCCAGAACCAGAATAGAATTAATGCAAACCATTTAGCAGACATCTGAATAACAGATCTCTTCCCAGCAAACAGCAATGATTTGCAGGTTGCTTCTCAATTAAAATGAAAACAGTTAAATCCATCAAGCATTGTGTTTTGAAAAGTACTGGTATTGTACTCCTAATGTTTCATCTGTTTCTGTTTTCAAAGTGGCTATAAGGAGATTGCTTCAATCTACCTTGTCTGTTCTGAGGAAAATGAGATTTGTTAGGACTTCAAGTTGAAAACTCGAAGGAACCTATGCCAAAATACATTACAAGGGAGCATTGATTATCTTGGAACTTAGATTCCAGAAAACACAAAGAAAAAATTAAACATTTCATGAAATCCAAGAATGCAAAGTTAAGGACAACTTTGATGGATTCAGCTTTAATTCTGCCAACCATGTTTTTTAAAAACATCCCAAGAACTGACAGAAAAACCAAGTGCTTAATATTCACTAGATATGTGGCTTGCTAGCCTCATGTCTCTGAGAGACTGTACTGAACTCTCTTGTTTCAGTCAACCAGCATGCAGCCATTCTATAGCAGGCATGACCATCCAGTTTTGCTGTCTCTTACACAGTCACACAATGAAGCTGAAAACTTACTTTTGTAAGCATTCATACTACTAAGTCTGAATACTTGCAGAAAGCCAGTCCAAAAGTAGAATAAATGATCCCAAAGCACTTGTAAGAGGGATTGCTTTCACCATTACCAGTCACAGAGCTCACACACAAATGGAGTAGATTACCACAATGCCTGGGGTGTGCTCATTACTCACTTTTCCCCGTTTGTTTAAAGATTGATATTCTCATGGCATCTCTTTGGACTAACATCAGTGCATCCTATGGTGAAACACAGCATTAGAACTTTATAGTGTGCGTGCTACAACATAAATCTACATTTCCCACATCTGTTCTGAGTACAGAACACCCCTTCCCCAAAGCAGTTTTACAGCTGATCAGATTACATTTTTCATGTTCTGCTCATGGTGCTCATTCTAGATGGAATTTGTTTCTACGAAGAAGATGAGCACAAGGCCTTGCTATTTAAGCTGCAATTAAGCCCTCAGA
Source organism: Calypte anna (assembly GCF_003957555.1). Lineage (NCBI taxonomy): Eukaryota > Metazoa > Chordata > Aves > Apodiformes > Trochilidae > Calypte > Calypte anna. Next base: position 18,788,725 of record NC_044255.1, on the reverse strand, counting down.
AATAAGTCTTAAGTTATGCGTAGGCTGCTGTCAGCTCTCTAAATTTCACCCTATGTAATTTCTTCCATCACCCACTCACATTATGTTATTGTCTATGGCTTCAGAAAATTACTACTGCTGCATTCATAACTTTCATTCAACAATGAGGCTCAATGATTGTTTCCTTTAACGCCCTCTGAGCTTCCCATATTGGCTGTTGTGCTTTTACATTTCCCCACTATGAAATTTCTCTTCCATCTTATATGGGGGGAAGTATAATTTAGAGTTCACCCTGGAACATCTCATAAGGGAAAAAGAATTGGATATACACCATTTCCATTCTTAACATTATACTGACCTCTAGAGTAAGAAGTGTTACACACCTGATAAGTCAGCTGGATATCTAAGAGAAAAACAAAAAAGCTGAGGGCTACTGGGAACTGCCTGCTCTCAGGAAAGCTCCCAGTGCCAAGGCAAAGGGGCAGCACAGAGCTTTCAAGGCTCTAGATCAGCTGATAATTTGGAATAAGTATCTGTCCATCACATAGCCTTCATGAGTTGTCCTGAGAGCCTCACAACAACCCCATGCAGCATCTTACATTTTTATTCACATCCCAAGGGCTGGACTACTTAAGGCTTGTATAGATTGGAGACACTTAACACAGCATCAGATATTTTCTCTCATTTCCACTTCTCAGGATAATAGTGTTTTAAGATCTGAATACATTCTGAGCTACATACCATCTGCTGAAATAATTTGTATAGCAATATACAATGTTAATAGTTTTAATTATATCAATTTCCATTGTTTTCACTTCTCCACTGCCTGAACACTTGACTAAAGTATTTATTATAATACTTCCTAAGTATGAGTGTGATTCAGGAAAACTTTTCAAAGTTCCAAAGACATGATCCAAAACAACTCAGCTTGAAAGTAGGATTAACTTGTCATTACCCAGATTTCTCCAGGAAAGCCCTCTGGCCTTCTACTGGTGAATTACTAATTACATCCTCACTCTCAGAACGACAGCAGAAAGAAACTACTTTCTACAATGTTTGCTGGACTGCCTCTTAGGCAGAGTCAAGAAATAAAAATACTCGAGAACATGTTACTAATGGTACAAGAACCCATTAAGAAATGCATTGCTTCCATTCAAGCCCCAGACAGCCTACAAGAGCCATATGGACAAGCCCTGCCAGTTTCAAGAACTACCCACAGAATTAGCTAGCCAACTTACACTGTCAGCCAAGTGCCTAAAAATTTCATTTTACACTTGGAGTGCAAAGTTCTCAGGAGCTTGTCTGAGAAGCTATCTTGCAATCCATCAATTAGAAACACTTGGTGGAGATGGTTTAGTTTGCACAGTGATTGCCTTTAATAATGTATGGTAGCTCCTCATATCGAGCAAAAATTTTTTTTAATTTTTTGTTCAGTACAACTCAGCTATTTCTTTTACTTCTTCCCTCACGTGAAGTCAGACCAATCCATAAAAAACACGTATGGTCACAGGCACAACCTTTGAACTCCTGCTGACTGGAAGGAAGGAAGTCACTTTCTTTCATCTTCTGTGTTACTTCAGCACACTTCACAATAAACTTAAGAACAGCATTTTTAAAAGTTTTTCTGTTAAAAAAAAAAGGTCCTCTAAGAATTACATTGATACTTTAAAAGCCCTTTCAAGATGTATATTGCACTACAAAAAACTTTTCTATGATTTTTTTAAATAGCAACTTCCAATAAGATATTAAACAAAAAGAAAGCCTCATGCTTAAGATTTCAAAAGGTAGACAACTTGTGCTGATTTCCTACATTAATTCCTTTCATGATGAAAAGCAGCATGTACTTTTTTACAAAACCAGGAAAAACTCAACCACCAATAAATACAAGTTAGCATTAAGGTTTTTTTGAACAATCAGGAGCTGAGCACAAACAGCAAATGAAACTGCAGGGGCCGCAACAGACTTGAATTAAAATGGAGGGTGCATAGTTAAAGCAATAAAGGATACAACAAGCTTCTGCAGAAAGGAGCCCTTTTTTTTCAGAGTAGATTATACACCAACTACATGGACAGAGGTACATGGCAGCCAGCAAGCTCAGGCCATTCTGCACTGGGCATTTAGAGAACAACAGCACCCACCAGGCACTAACTGCAGTCACTCACATTAAAAAAAAAAAAAATACACCAGTACTTTCCACCTCTGCAGCACTAACTGGCAGGTCAATCATCCTCAAGCAGAAGAGGTCAGCAAGACAATTGTGATCTCATAAGGACAATCCCACTGTCTGGCACATTCTCCTTAGCACCCACAACATGCCCATGAAAACCCTGTTCAGGATGTAAATCATGGTCCCCGTGCAAACCTCCTTGGGCAGCCAAATATAAAGCTGCCCATTTGCTACAAGGGGGGGAACTGAGCTGAAAGACAATGCAAAACTCTCTCTAACCTGCTGCAGGTGCTTGGGGTTAATCCTGAAGACTTCTTTGGGAAGTCAACAGCTCTTCAGCCCTGCAGCACCTTGGGCTGATGAGCCATAAACTGCACCTGCTTTTCTTAAGGGGGCCACATCTGAGGTGGCAATACTTGTGGGGTCATTTTTGAACCCACATTTGGTCCTGTTCTACAGCACTGTGTGAGCCACCCAGCAGTCCCAAGGTTTCTCCATACCTGGATGCTATGACTTCACATCCCCAGGACTCAGCACATTCAGGCTGATGAACAACCATGGTACAGGACAACTACCTGAATATGGGAGGTGTGTCTGGAGCAGAGAGTCACTCTTGGCATATAGATTCACAGAGGACTTAGGCAGTGATGTGTTATGTTGTCTGTAAAGCCATCCAAGGCAGAAGATACCATGGAAGGAAAGGGTCTTGATTCAGATGCAAAGCAGCATAGAGGGCTGGAGGTTCATCATTGTACCATTTGGAAGTTAAAAACATACACAAACACACAAGGCTGTGATGCAAATCACACAGTGGTGATTAAATCTCCAGAGAAAGTCCACATTTGGGTCTGTGCACAAGGTGGGCTGCACATTTTGTGAACATTGCTTTGATCAGGTATCAGTGAGAGTGGCTGCTGCAACCTGACCTCAAAGGAAACCAGCAAAGCCTGAATTTTATTTATGTGTTTTACATGTTACCTCCTAAAATAAAAATCAATATGTGTCATACTGCTGATGTTTAAATGTGTAATTCCCTTTCTAGTAAACTGATGCTTCCCCTTCCCTGCATGATAAGCAGTTCTGGGAACACAAAGTAGGAAGAGACCTTGGAGAGGAGATGAGAGGGGCTTGAGAGACTTGAGGTTAGACACCGAAGGAGAAGACAGCAAAATCAAACTCACAAACAAACTGCTCAAAAAAAAAAAAAAAAAAAAAAAAGCGTTGTTGAGATGTGCTGCTTTGTTTCTTTATCCCACAGTTAAGAGAAACAAAAGACCAGACACATTGTGTGCCTTCTCCAGGGCAGAACTGGAAGGGGGGAAATAGATGAGTAACCAAAAGTCAACAATCCATAAGACAAAAGGGAGAGTGTGAGGACAAGGTATGCCAAGAAGGGGAGCTTTAGCTTCTAGCAGCCTAGCAGCTGAGCTGTGCCTACAAAACGAGCCAGACTGGGCTCTGTTTCATTAAGAGCTGAAGGAAACATTCTGTGTGGGGCAAGGGTTAATTTTCATTCCTCTTGTCATGGGAAATGCATGGATGCTGTTGCCTGGTTCAAGAGCACTTTGGCTGATAGCAGTCATTGTTGCCTAACTCTTTCCTCTTTAGGCTGCTTAGTATTTGGCACTATGCTGGTCTTTCTTTCCTTCCTCCCCAACCACCACACTGTTTATAATTTATTTTTTTTTAATCTGTGACTGTTTCAGCCTATTCCTGACCCAGAAATTAAAAGAATTAAACCTGGGGGAAACTGCCATCAGGGCTTTATAAATATAGGTAGAAAGGATGATGCATTGGATGTTGTACTTTGTTATAGTTTGTAAAAGCCTCAGCCTGCTGGGTTTGTATCTGTGCTCTGCCATGCTGCTCTTGCATTTTAAAAACCTGTGGTGTTCCTCTCTCTAGTGGCATACACTTGGCTGCCAGTCTGTGTGATTAGACCAGGTAATGAATGTATAAGGAAATGCAACAGGTGACAGCACTGGGGACATTGGGATGTGGCAGGAGAAAGCCATTTTGTGGTTATGAATGTCTCAACTTGGACTGGACAAAAGCTTAACATGATAGACAGTAATTTTCTTATTATTTTTTTCTTTCTTTCTGTTGATAAAACCAGGCAAACTTTTCCAGTGGGCACAGAGAACCACTTTATCTGAGGCCACACTCTCAACCCCACCTGAAAACTTAGCATTCAGTGCTAAAATGGGGAGCATTCAGTGCTACAATGGGGACTACTGGTGCCACAGCCCTGCCAAGGGCACTTAGGAGATCCCTTTGGCTTTGTAAGAGAGGGCAACCACATCTAGAAATTAAAACACGTTTGCCATCTAAGGCATTCACAAACTTGTTGCTTTGGCTACACACGAGTTCCTCCTCAGGAATGGTTAATAGTCATTTTACAAATGTCATTTACCAATCAGTTTAAGCCAGTTTACACAGGCCACCAGAAGACAAAGTCAGGCTCTCTTCCAGAAGCTCATGCACACACCCTGTGCTGCCAGCTACTTTGTGCACCAACACAAGAATTAGTCTAAGATTTTCCTTTGTGATGCCTTGTGATGGAAGAAGGGAGGGGCAAGAGGGTGAGGGGCAAGAACAGGCAGGCAGCAGCACCATCTTCCAGAAGCACTGACAGTTTTTCACAACTTTATATGATTACAGAATTATGGCATAAGTTGCACGATACCATTCCTGGAATACTGGTTAACTAGAATTTCCTAAATAAGGATTACCAGTGATACATAATTAATGAAATACAGGATAATACATGACATGCATTTAATACTCTTTCTGGGAACATCCATCTAATTATTCAATTTTTCTGAAACTCATTCGTTACACAGTCATGTGAGAAAAAGTAGCTTAGTGTGAACATCTGAGATTAGTTAATAATGAAGAACATGAATGTGGCTGAAATGCACAGTCATTCAGAACCAAAATAACATCATTTGGAAGTGAGCAATAACTCTGTGGCATTCAACCAGATCTCTGAGGATTTTATGATGCTGTACAGCTTTGGAGTGTCAGGCTCCTTTCTGACATTTGGAAGCCAGGTATCTTGAAATGTTTAAAGTGGGGGACAGTGGAAGAATGGAGGCAGTGAGGAGGAGAAAATGTCATAGAGGGTTCACTTCTTTCCAGCTCAAAAGAATCTATTAAGAAAAAAAAGGCAATTTTCTCATTACAGCCTGAGGCCTTGCTGCTTGAGGTGTGAGCTCTGAATTTGAGACTTTCCTAGAACAATCCTCTGTAAAACCAAGCAGAGGATGGTGTGTGCCTAAGGTGACAGCTGTGGGAGGAAATTTCCAGGAATACTTTGAAACATTTCTGTTTACTCCTCACTGTGTGAGCATAGTCTGTGAACTGAACTTCCACAGAGACATCCTTTGAAACAGCAGCCTTCAGAATATCGATTTGTTTTAACTCATGCTTATTGTCCTCACCTAACTTTTACTAAAAGTTGAACTTTATTTGTAAGTGAAACTAGTTTGGGACAGGATTCAAGGCCCACCAGATGAAAATGAATGAAATCTCCCTGTTCCACTGCATCAGGTGGGGGTTTAGAGAGTAGATTTTCAAATGATTTCAGGGAAAATTTCAAGTATTCACTATGGCTGTACAGGGCTATGCTACCAGAAATGCTCAACCCCTGGCCTAAGGGATGTCTGGCACCCAGGGGCTGGAAGTTGAGTTAGATTCTGGTCACTTACTGGAGTGCCTATACAGAAATGAGCTGCTCCGCAAATCTTGCCTGGGACAAGCAGTATTATATGCAGCCTCAGAGAACAGGATTTACCAGCTTCCAGATTTGTCTGGGTTCCACATTCATTACTCATGGAAACTTCAAAGAAAGGAAAAATAAGCAAATGGTAAAAAAAAAGAAATAAAGACCCAAAATTACCCTTATTAGGTTAAAACCTGACTTACACTGTTACATTAACAGGTCCATTGTAGTTACCTACTGATTTTTCAAGCATCATCAAGTCAAGATATAGGCAGAATGGTGTGTGTGTGTGATGTAAATATAAGAGTATCCCAGACAACTGCAGTGTTCCCCATAGCAACAAGTCATGTAAACTCTTCAGGAAATGTAAATAAAACTATAAAGTCATGTCATTGTGCACAAAAAATCCTGCTGAGTTGATGCCCTACAGATATGAACTGTAATAATCTATCCTCCTGGAAGCCAAGGTGATTTATTTTCCCACAGATTTTTTTGTGTATATGTGTCTGAAAGGAGTTTCCTTCATTTTATGGCTCACATTCTGTTCTGGGCTTGTTAGTGCAAAGGAGACACATCTAATTTTGCTAATCCATGCTGTGAAGGGAGTCAAACAGCATTTCCTATATTCTCTGCCAGAATGAAACAAAATCACACTTCTATCAGGTTCTTAATACTATCTCACAAGATAAACTACTGTTGCTAATAATACCTGACACTTCCATCTAAGAACACACCAAAAAGCTTCAGAACAAATTGATCCCTGGTGTAACCATATTGAATTTACTGGAAATAAGCTAGTACTAACCTGGCATGTTATGGGGTCAAAGCAATACTTTGGAGAGCTGCTTCTTCCTGCAGGCTCACTCTGTCAGTCAAGGTTAATGGTTGCAAGCTGAGCTCCTGCCACTTTCCCAGAGCCACCAAAGGTTTGAATTGAGGTTGCAGTGATAGGGAGCTGTTGTGAGGCTCCTGTTCTGCCTCCCTCCTCTTCAGTCAGCAGAAACCTAGGCAAGGAAAAAGAGTTCAAGTCAATGTAGTTCACCAATTCCTCAGAGGGTCTGGGCCAACATCTAGAAAGTCAATGGGAACACCTCAAAATCACCAGCACAGCAGATTTTAGGAGAGCAGTAGAAGAAGCAGTAAAATATTACTTCAAAACCTGCAGTTTTTCAAACAAAAATAAGGAGAATTGATAAATTCCAGAGGCACCCTTGATACCAAAGAGTTCAGAATTTTGCAAAACTGAGTCTTAACAATTAATATGCAGTCTCCTTCTGCTTCCAATGGAGAAAATGTTCTCCAGTATGCCAAGAGAGCCTTTACCCAGTTTATCACCAGAGGCAGAAAATTGTCAGAAAAGCTCAGAAGTTTTGACGTGTTATGAATATGAAGTTTGCTCATTCAGATACTGATGGAGGATTCTGAAGCAAACAAAATTTCCCAGGGGTTTGGTTCACCCCTACATGATAAGGAATGTTCTGGTAGTAGCTGTGACAGACCTTCCCATGGCAGTAAGAGTAGAAAGATCACATCAGTCTGAAGTATGCAACTATCTGAGGTATCACTTGGGGGAATATACTTTGTTGGCAATTTACAGCATCACATCACCAGGGTTCATGCAGCATTTCATCCTAAATGGCCCATTCACAGAAGACAAACCAAAGAAATTATACCTTTTCTGCAAAGTGTTTGGCAGTACAACATGAGTTTGACAGATTGGAAATTCTAACTGCCTATAATCACGTTCAGGACTACTCCAACACATGAACAAATGCTGTATTTTACTCATCTATGTTAAAGGGCAGCAACTTATGGAACATAGCTACAGCTTCTGCAGAGAGCACCATGACTTGGAGCAAAATAAATTTGTAGCACCTAGAGAGAAAAGAGAGAAAGACTCAGTGGCCTGAAGCCTGTGTTTTGTAACTCAAGGTATGAACCACAGCCGGGAGACTGAACTCAGCCAGTGATCCCAAGCATTTTTGATGCTTGACAAGAAGGAACACACAGCTGACAGCCTGGGCTCCACTGACCGTAGTGGGAATTGTACTTCATATGATTTTATCCAAGTACAAAACCAACAGATCTACATTATAAGTATTTGAACAGGTGAGCCAAGTTTTTTCTGGTGCTTTTCTCATGGAAGCATTAACAACCTGGTATCAACATAAGAGAATCCCTAGCTCTATAGGACCAGGAGAGGCTTCAGGTAGCTGTAGGGGGGGGAGTGGTGGCCATTAATGACCAAATGCCTGAAATTCAAAGAGGTGGCTACTTTTATGTGGTATACACTATTTGTGCTGTCCATCTCTGGGCCTGCTTCCTATCCTGCCTGAGCTCTGTGTCTGTGGAAGAGGCTGGCAGCCCACCACTGACAAATACATCTGCTGGGACTCCTGTAGAAGCAGACTCCCTGCAGCAAATGAAGCCCTTTGCAGGATTAAGCCCTCATCTGGCTATTTTACAGCTTGTTTGTACTGATAACCTTCAGTGACTGCAGGTTCTCAGACGTGCACATGGGGCAATATTTGCTCATTTATTGTTACGTTTATTTGGCAATATACAGCAAGAACACAACCATTATCAATGAATAATACCTCAATAAAATGTCTCTGTACTAAAGCAATGAGTCTGGAAACAGATACTGTACCATGTATAATGACAAGAAAATATCTATCTGTTGTTGTAATAACCTTTCTAAAAAGAACATTACTGGTCTCAGTGTCCTCTAGAGATGTTAAAGGAAATCCCTCATCATCATCTCCCCAAAGAAATAAGGACACTGAGAGAATTACTGTTTTAGGTAAGTGTCCATGTCTTGGAGATGCCATATAGTAGCTATGTCTTCTCAGTCCCTCAGTTCTATTAAAACGTTTATGGCATTTGCATGAGCTATGCAGAAACCTCTCAATGCCACTTTCAGTCAAAAGGACAATTCTGGAAGTTATCCAACACGAGCCACTGAAACTGCCATTCCTCAGGGACTAAGGCTGCAGAAATTTGGAGCACAAAGTGTGTTAGTGTGCCCTGTTCACAATAGCCCTGTGGCTGCCCTCACTGCCTTGCCCCTCACATATGTGCATGGCAAAGATACTCTGGTGCACAGAGAGAGGCTTTACGCACTGAGCACCTCCTTAGAGCAAACAAGCAGAATAATTAAGAACAAGGCTTGGAGGCAGCAGATTGAAAGGAAACAATACCTCAAAGGTAAGTGCCAGAGGATAGAAGATGGAATGAGACAGCAAAGTGAAATCAAAAGCAGAACCTGTGATCTTCAGAATAGCAATACTGCACAGTAGAAAACCACAAAGGGAGTGTCACCTTCAAGGAGAGTACCTGAAACAACCAGATTTAACATAGTAAGAAATTAGAAGACATCACTAAAAAAAAAAAAAAAAACCAAAAAAAACCAACAAACCAGGAAGACTAAGAAAACCAAAACAATCCATTGTAGATGTGACCAGCCCTTGCAGATCTTCAGTCCCCAAGAGAGGGTGCCATCAGAAGACACATTTAATTAAAGTGCAATTGTTAAGGGCTACCAAGGGCTGACAGAAGAGCCCAGCAAAGAAATGAAGTACTGGCAAGAGGGCTAAAGACAAGAACATTTCTGTAAGAGTAAAGGATGCAAACTGAGGTTGTTCCTCAAGTAGTGTAGTGCCCCAAGGCAAAACACACGTAGATTTTTCAAGGAATAAATGGGTCTTTCATTTCCTTTCCAAACTGGTACACTGGCATCAGCCACCTACCCAGTTGCATCTATGCTGAGAAACCCAAAGTCACTGGGTAGTAGCAGGCATTTTAGAGGGGTTTAGGGCAGGTCTGGCCAGGTTTCTCGATGCTAGTAGCGAGGAAAAAAATCTTAAAACCTGTTCTATTTGACTAGGCAGATAAATACCAAGTTTGTTTGTTTGTTTGTTTTTATATTGGAGCTGGCGTTGTGTCTCATGTTTTCCCATAGTTTACTCATTCACATCACACACAGCTTGCATTACAGGATTCAGTTTCCTCCCTATTAAAATGCAGCACGTCAAGGGTGAAAATTGCAAGGAGAGACCTTTGCATAGCAACACTGATCAATAGTTTGAAAGAAAAGGTGTAAAAGTTACCTGGGCACGCATTATCCAAGCCAGTGTTGCATAAAAGAAGGTGAGTACAAGCCACCAGGATACTGGGTTTACTTTTCACCTCAGCAGCATCACCCACACGAGGTCATTACCAGACTCACACTCTGGTCTGGTGTTTCTGTAATTTCAGCTAACACACATCATCCAATATTACTTCCCTCCTACTCTTGCACTGCTGATGTTTCCTTTCCATGTTATCAAAGAGAATTAAAGTATCATGAACAGCAGACAGCACAGCAGAAATTCCCAGGGCTGCACAAGGGAAGGCTATACTTCAGGACATTCACCACAGTCCCATTGCTCATAAAAAAGGCTGAGGCATTTTTCTCAGCTCAAGTTAGATACAATGAATAGACAGATAGGATGGGAAGAGAATCAGCAAAGACCCTAGTTCAGTATCTACATTTTACATAAAATCCCAGGGTGAGTTTGTATCATCATAGGGAATTTCAGTGAAGTTCTAACAGGGTTTGGAAATATGCCTTCCCCTTTCATTTCCAGTATGCACACCTGTAATCCAGCAGTCTGTGAGCTGAAATGGGGCTTTTTTTTATGCAGAGGAAATGAGATTGCATTTTATGCTCAGCAAAGATTCCTCACAACCTCCCAGGGAATTTGGCTGCTTGAAGAATCATCCAGTATTTTGGCATTGACTCTGGGCCAGGGTCACTTTTTTTTTTTTTTTTTTTTTTTTTTTAAATCCCTGTTGTTCTTAAAAAGTATTTCCATGAGACAGACTGTTACTTTGTTGCACCTGGCAGTGTTTGCTTAACTACTTCTGCTGGTTTTATACAAACAAACTGTATTTTTAGAGTACTGGCTCTGGTTACTTTGTTAATCAGAGACAGAAAATGTAGCAGAAACAATTTACAGAATTTTTTGGTAGATGACATTTAAACTAACAAGGATGGTTGGAGCCAAACCCTCCAGAGAATTGTTCTTACAGCAAATTGTCTTGTTAGGATTTTGCAGCTTACTGTAAATCTACATTTGGCTAACCTCAGCTATCTGTTTACATTTAATTTGGCAGAGTGAAGACTTCTTTATTATCAAATTCATATTCTTTCTGTAGGTTGCTTAAGACTGATCAAATATTCTTTAAATTCATAAAGCAGGTCTGAAAGTTATCCAAGCAGGTCTTCAAAGGCGTTCGGTGTTTTTATCACTCTTCACTCCCAAATTCTCAACATGCCTTTGGAGCTACCATCAGTATGACTTCAGTACCATTGGCACTGAGATATGGACTTGCCATATTACTGCAGAAGTAATACCACCTCCCCTATCCTGTGCAGCATTCCCACCTGTATGCAGTATTCTACCAGCCCCTTTCACTTTCCTCTTCTGTATTTTTAATACTGATGTCTTAGGTAGACTTCTTTTTTGACAAATCATAAAACAGGAAAGGAAAAGCTTCATGGAATGGCAAGAGCAGTTATTAACATGCAAGACACATTCATGAGGATGCAGAACAAATAAAATTTAGTGGAAGGAGGAAGTAAATTAGAATTGACATTAACAGATGTTTATGAAAAATAAATGGAAAAGAGACTGTAAAGGTTTACCGTGTATCACACTCTATCAACAAGAGGTGCACCAATGAAATTAAATGACAAAACCAGCAGAAGGGACGATAGGAAATCTTGTTTCCCAGAACACATAATTCATTTGTGATACATTTGTCATGAATTACTGCGAGGCCAAATTAGCAGGACTCTTAAAACATACAGCTGTCCCAGTCAGTAAGAGTATTCAGACAACTTTAACTATGAATAAAATGCAGAATAACCTTAAAAAAAATGAAACCCCAACTTCTATGAAGAAATGAATATTATTGTCTGAAAGCACTTGAAAACGTACCATTTTTTTGATGGAAGCAAGAAGGGGATTTTGATGCTTCATTTATAAGGGTGATCTGTATGTCCTTACACATCCAACTTGGGATTTTCTATCAACCCAAGGTACCTATTTCTCCTTAAGAGGTTTGGTGGTTGTTTTTTTTTTTTCCCTTTCATTGAGCCAGTCTCTTAGATAAAAGATGATAAAGCGAACAGTCAATTTTTCCCTCATATTATTCTTTCCAAGCCTTTTTTTGATACAAGCCTTTCCACATTTCTAGCCACACTATTAATGCATCTTTTTGGTTTGTTTTCAAAGTGTATTTAGTACCACCTACAAAGTCTACAAAATGCTTAAGCACTGAAACAGCTGCTGTGAATAGTCCTGAAGAACACCTTAGGATGTTGGCGGTATGCACAGAATTGGGTTTGTACCTTGCTAATCCTTTATCCATGATGAACCAAAGTCAGTCAGTGCTCATTAGTCTGTTGAAGGAACACGAAGGTGCCCATGAGAGCTCCACCACAGATCAGGGCCGGCCTGTCAGCAGCGGCCATCTTCAGCTCATTGGTGATGGGGCTTAGGGTGCTGGGGTTCAGCCACCATCCCGCGGGTGTGAGTGAGGAGAACAAGGGCCATCCCGAGCCGGGATAGTCAGAAAAGGCGAGAAGTGACACTAAAACAGAGACTTTCACCTGCGGCGCGCATCCCGAGCCCAGGCGGGGAAAGGCGGGAGGAAAGGCAGCTCATCGCTATGGGGACGGCGCCATCTTGTGGCAGCCGGGAAACGGCACCGCCACCCCGGTCCGACCTGGACCGAACCCCGAGTTTTCCCTGCCTGAGTGCAGTAAAGGGAATCATGTCTGGAGACAGCCCCAAAGGAGAGTTTCTAGCAGCCGGGAAACTTTTAAAATGTTTTCCTGGTCTTGCAGAAACATTTTTAGGCGGCACCGTTTGGCCGCGGGGGCGCTGAGGCGCTGACTCCTTCCCGCTCAGGGCACGAACTGTGGGGAAGCTCCACGAGGCACTGGGGAGGCCAAGGCGGCCAAAATCATCCTGTCTAGTGGCACCTTCGCTCAGTTATAAGCAAAACCCTGGCTCTTGGTAGGAGAAACGCGTTCTCATGTCCTCATCTGAGAAATCACTGCTTGCCCCATTGGCATCTCCTTCCTGTGACCAACTCACTGGGCTGCTGCACAACAGCCTCCCCAGAGAAGGTGGTGAAATGGCCACCTTGGACAACGCGGTCCCTGGGAGATGACTTTGTCGAAGAGATTACCTCAGGAAAATCGATTGTACAGTCAATCACCAAGCAGTGTTGTGCGAGGGGTTTTCGTAAAGAAATTGTGGAGTGGAGGATATTCTCAGTGCCTAGTATCAGGGATGAGTGGTGGGGGAGATGAGAGAGGAAAGAAATAACATCAAGAGCTGGAAGGGAAAATTTCAGTCCCTCCCTTCACGGACTCACTTTTCACCCTCATCACATTATTGCACTTAATTAACTTTACTACTGACATGAGCCCCGTGGCTACTTTGCAGTCCCAAGGGACCACTGGAGATCCGTCATTCCCAATCCTATATGTAAAGCAAAGAACAGTGTACTCAGCCTCTTCAAAAGGAACTGCACAGATGTCCTCCACCATTTTCTGCACCATTAAGATTCCTGTGCAACAATTACAACAGAGGTATATGGGCTTGACCTGTTGTGAAAAAAAATTGCTGTTAATTGTAATGAATTTATGATCCAGCTCCCTCTAAGTACAGATTGATTCCTCTGATTCTATTTTCCTCTTTTGTGTTCCAAGAGTAAATTTTCCTGCCTCAAAATATTACACAGTAGCTTCCAGCCTTTATAGGATTACTAGTATTTTATGTCATCCTTCCTTCTTCTCTAAATCACTTTGTAACATCTCTTATAAAATGCCTTTTTCCAGGTCCTCTCTGCTTTCCCAGGGATTCAACTGCTGTTGCAAGAACAAATTTAATTTACATTGATCTCTGTTACTAAACAAAGATGAGTACAATCAGCTCCACTATTCTATGAAGTTCATTAGTACTTCATTGCACTGGAGATCACCTCACTTCACATGCATTTATGCTGTATAAAACAGTGTGTGTTAATGCTGTCTGTGGTCCAATCCTACAGAGTGCTTTCAGAGTTGAAAGACTAACAGGCAAAGTTAGAGAACATAAATCCAGAAATGAGGCTTGGAAAAATGCCTCCTCAGCTGTCATATAACTGTAGCCTTAACTCTGGATAAACCTGAGCTTGTAACACTGAATTCTATAATGTTGGAGGGCAGTACCAAAGCTTACAATGTTGAGCAAAGCATCTGTTCACTGATGACTCAGCAAATTATTTAAGGCCAAAGTCGCATAAATCCTGAGCTCTGACTTTTTGCAAATCTGTCTGTTAAGGGTGAATTGCCTTGTGCAGAGAAGTGCTGCCATGCCTGTGTATCTTCCTGCAGCACCAGGAGCTGCAAGAATGAGTCTGAGCCATAAAACCCCAGCACTGTGGAAATGCCTTCCACTGCTCATTCAAGAGCAAAGTACTTAATGCTCTCATCCTGGCAGAAGCAAGGCACAGGAACCAAGATAACTACCACACTGCAGTCTGCAAGCCATTAGTGTTCTGTGAAGGCAAAGATAGTGGTCACCGAGTCATAGTAAACAGCCAAGCCTCTAGCATTTTCATTTTCATTTGCAAAGCTGCTTTTCAACTAAAAGGCAAAGAAAAAGATGCAATTAGAGTGTCTGTCAGTAGGAAGCATGAACGACAGCAGAACAAAATTTTACTGGGCTTGGTTAACATTTATTTGGCCAAGATTTATTAAAAGCTGATTTTGAAAGGGAAAGTGTCAATACTGCACAGATGAATGGGAGTGAAACCCTGGCTTTATAGTTACCAGGAGAGTACAAATGCCATTGCAAACCTCCTTTGAAGTGAAAGAGATCTATTGAGAGAGATCTCAGCAGCGAGTGATCTCTTCTAGGAGAAAAAGATCTATCAAAAATATCTTCTATGCAAAATCTTAGAAGTGACACATCCAGTGACTACATGAAGTCTGGAAAATAGATCATAGTGGCCCATCTTGCATTTGACATCCTGGATAGATTGGATGAACTAAAATTGTTTTACCCTTCTCTATATTCTGAGAGGCTCTAATTCAAGGATAGACATACAGCTAGAAGAAAAACATGTTGACATGTCAGCACAGAGCTTCTTCCAAATGAAAAAAAAATCAAAACAACAAACAAACAGAGGGAAAAAAAAAAAAAAAAAAAAAAAAAGATAAAATAAATCCTATTTAAAGCTTCACAGAGATGTCTCTTAGAGATGTCTCTTTCCCACCATAACTACTCCCTGCTGTGCAAAGAGCCACCCACAGTGAGTAAGGTGATCAGCAAAACATGTCAGTGAGGCAAGCAAAGGAAATCAGCAATGATCTTGTCTTGAAGAATTAAAACCTAACCAGAGCATTGCTGGCCTAAAGCTCCACTGGACTGCCCTGTGGTAAGACCAGCAGCCAGAAACATATACACATATCCTGCCAGTGCACTAGCAGCATGTGCAAGATGAAGAGCAGCTCCTTTTGGTGTTCTTATCCTGCTGAACACCCAACACAGCTCCTGCACAGTGTGGAGTAGCCAGATGGAGCAGTGGTTGGGTGCCCTACAACTACACTGTTGAGTCAGTCTCCAGCTAGAAATCCTTCTAGCTCATTTTGGTGTTGAATTGCAGTGATGGCACATGGCTCCTCCATACAGCAGTGGAGTAATTGGTTCTCTTTCAGCTCAGTGGGGGCCATCCACCTGTAACCACTGCACTGCACTCTTAACCAGGCAAGTCTTGAACCCCCCCACAGTGCCAGGGCAAATCCATTGCCTTGCTCTTTCTTCCTATGATTTGTCCCAGATGGCGTGGAGTTAGAGTTTAGAGTGTTTTCAGTGAAAGATGTCTTGTCTTTTGTAGACTAGATTACAAATACTCAGGAATAAGTTTAACTTCATTTCTGTCAGTTTTAATCACCTGTTACTCCAAACCTTCCAGGTTAAAACAGTCAAGCACAATTAGATAATTTTATGATCAAAGGAGATAATCTGGTTCCCACACATAAAATCCTTAATCTGGTTCCCACACATAAAATCCTTAATCAATCATTCTTACCATTTTCCTTGTGCCAGCACTGTTTCTATCAACCTTCTTGGATACCTATTTTAGGGAATTAAGTGGGCAGAAAACAGTTCACTTCCTAAATGCAAAGTTACTTTACTGCCCACTTAACTCCATGATCCAGCTCACCATGTGTGCTGGCAAGCAGCAATGCGAAGAGGGTAAGTACAGAACACAATGTAATTGTATAATTAATTGCAATGAATTACAGTAGCTAAATTTATTTTATGCTCATGTATTAATGTAATTAATATACAGATACCGAGAGGGGAGAATGTGATAATTTCAATATTTCTGTTAGCAATTCATTTATGGTTTGACTAAAACCATGGCCTTTCTTGTTTGCATAGCAGTGTTTGGTAATCCTGCTAAAGTAACTGATGCCACTAGCAAAGCTGCATTAGTAACAAAAAAGAAAATATTTTGCTCCAAACTACCTGAGACCCTTTGCAAACCAGTAGTTTAAGAAATAATGTGCAAGAATTACTCTACTGATTTTCCTTTGCAAGATGGCCAACTCTATGAACACTGGGAAAGTACAAAGCCAAACAAATCCATAGCTGGAAATTACTCCAAACACCTGTACCAACCAGGCTCATTAAAAGTAATTGGAAGGCATGTAAATGATGTTCTACCATTAATCTGGCTCAGTTATTCAGAGTTAGTGTGTCAGGCTTTTAACCAGGCACAAAGGCAGCCTTGCTTGATGCTTTTTCCAAGAGAGAAAATGATAAAGGGAAAAAAAACCCAAGCTGCCATGTAACTCCATGTTGTGTCAGACCAAAAGGAGCACTCATAAAGGAGTAATCCATAAAGAGTCTTTAAAAAAGGAGTTGTTCCTACGTTCTTTGTAAAGGTTTGGGTTTATACATAAAGATCTCAGACAGGTAACTCAACTGTCCTGTCCTTTGAAGCCAGTTCTCCCCCTTTGTACAGTGTTAGAATAGCCAAGCATTAAAATCTTGGCCAAATTCTGCTCTAGGGTTTGCATGAAGCCCCTTTGCACTGGACGGGAGAAATGCATCTTACTTTGCCTTCTGACTGGGAGGGGTTAAAGGAAAAAGGATACTCCTGCCCCTCTTGGGCTTGCATCCCAAGACCATCACTTACTGAATGACCCATGTTCGGCAGTCTGAAGGGAAAGGCTTTCTAGTTTACTATTAGCTGAGAGGAGGAAGACTCCTTCACAAACAAAACTTGGAGATGCTGACTGCAGTTTTCAAGGAGCACCAAGGAGAGAGGCACACCTGCTCCATTGGGTCCACAGGGATTTAGGGAACAAATGCCTTCAGGTCTCTTTGAATATCCCAGGTGGGAACTAGGACACTCCATTCTCCCATGAGTTAACACTTTTGTGTGTGATCTGTGTGCCTGCTTACCTAATATTTTAAAAGCCCATCAATATATTATTTTACCATGTGGATGGAGAAGGAAAGCTGCAATAGCAAGATGTCACAGGGAGGGTTATAGTGGGGGGAATAATGTTACCTTTAATAGAACCACTGTCAGCCTTATTGTCTACAGTAGTGCTTTCACTCCTCTGCTACTGGATAGAGTGTTTTCTGGCTGTGGCCTGAAGGCAGATTTCCTTTACCACAGTGAGTAGAACAGCCTTAATTTGTCAGCCTCCCTGAAGTAGTTCCAGATTTATTCTGGGGCAAGGAGAGAATCTGATTCTAACTTTTTAAAAACAAATGTTTACTACACTCTGGGAATTTTCAAACATGACATAGCCATCAGTTTTCCTTTTTTACTAACATTTGGCAAACGTAACTGGCAAAAGTTTTTTAATTCAATCGAAACAGTTTGTCACTTGTTCCAAGCTGCATATTAAGTGTCAGTGACAATAGTTTCCATACACCATTTCTGGGCATGCACACATTGCTACCCTGTGACCTACAGTGAGGAAGAGCTCTGTAGGTTGGAGAAGTTTAAATCCACAGAGGCAGGAGTGTGAAAACACAGCTGGGCCCAGCAGCTTCTGCTGCTGCAGTAAATCCCACTTTGCCCCTCTGCACGTCCCTCTGGTCTTAAAGTCTTTAGAGGTGAAATCACAAGTTCTCCTTCTCATTACAGCTCTTTTTTGACACCAAAAATCCCTCTAAAGCAGGGTCAGACAATTGAGTGTATTTTCCCTGCCTGCCCATCAGGCTCTTTAAAAATTAAGTTATTCATCATCTAAACATTCACCTTCTCTGCACTAGGGTTTTCTGGCCAGGAAGTCCCATAGGTGGTTATTTCAAATATGATTCTGCTTCTACTGAAGACTATTGGATTAAAAAAAATCTGTGGGATTGAAAAATACACCTTGTGGTAATTACTGCCTAGCACTATACTTCCCAAGCAGTCAGATGAGCTTCTAATTTATATTTTACCAGTTTGCTTACATGGTAAACAAATAAACAAACAAACAACAACAAGAAGAAAAAACAGCCACAAACCCCACACTCATCACATAGTTTATCTGAGGTCTCACATACAGCAAAGCATTGCTTAGAAGGAGAAAAAGAAGTTTGCAGTAAAATTGTTTTGTAACAGATGTATCAGTGGAAAAAGTTAGTAACTGGGAGTGTTCTCTCTTTCCCCGGCTCACAGTTGCTATTAGTGCTGGTCTTTAGGGTGTAGCTTTCCTCTTGGGCTTCTGTGTTTGTTTTACGTGTTGCTTTCCTCTTCCTTTTGGTCAGAAGCCTTTTTGTGGTCCAGCAAGATATTACTGAGCAGCAGCACCGAATCTTCAGGATAAAATGAGTCTTTGCTTTAAATATCCAAGAGACAAATGGAGGTAAGCAGAAACAAATGGATTAAGTTGTTTGGGCTGAGGAATTACTGTCACTTTGTTATTCAGAAGTTACTAACAATTAGTACCTTGGATTTGTTTGGTTTGTTTTTTCTTTTCCCCTCTTTGAATGCAATGTTAAGAATTTGACTAAAGTCTGGCATGGAAAAATACTGAAGTAGTAATTGCATTCAGGCCTTTGCTAGGGATTACAGAGTTGATTAGGGCAGAAATCCTTTAAGCAGAGTTTCTTAGGCCTTCATGGCAGACCTTAAACACATTCTCCCTCCTCCTTTTTCCTCATCTTGTGAAGTGTCTCTGTATTTCTGACCGTGCACACTATACCTAATCAGAGAGTTTCTTCTATTCCTATTATCATCCTGCACTACATATATATTATAGAGGTTGTATTTTCTCAGCTGTATTGAATCCTAATGTAAAAGCAGGGTGCAGAGGGCAGTTTCTGGATTCACAGTGAATCCCTGTAACTAATAAAATACAGCAGCTGCCTTGCTGAATGTGTCAATGTGAAACTAGAGTTGACAGGGTAAGTGATCCCACTTCATAATCCTATAATGTTGATACAATTTTGTGGTATTGACATGAGAGAGATACTCAGCTAGACTTTGACATAAATTGAAAATGGTGTCTTTAAAGGAATACCACTCAGTGCAGGTTTTGATGACATGCAGATCTTTTACTCATAGGGTGTCATATCTGGCAGTTTGGTGGATGAGAAGATTCTTTATTGTGTTGTACAAAGGAAGTGAATATTTCAGTTTAGACAAGAATGGGCCAAGCAAGACTCCACATGTCAAAAGCAGGCAATAAAAGACTAAATATTGTTGACATCCTTTCTTTCTCTTTTCTAAATTATCATTCAAGAATCTTGAAATTTATCGAGATGGAGGTTTTTTTCTTTGCTGTTTAATGAGTTCTTCTAATATCAGACCTTAAGTTACATTAGTTTTGCATACACATCTGTGGTATGCTATTGGTCTTCAACTGCATTGTTGTTTTTAGAGACGGGTTTCCAGACTCAACTGTTACAAAAGAAATCTTTGTTATGTATGGTTTGCCGATTGTAGCTTGTAACTATTTAAAAGCTTTCTAGGAAAATATTTATAGCAAACAATTGCAAGTCAAGAACCACAAAGTTAGTTTATATATGAAATAGAATGAGAATTTTCCCAAAATATTTTTTAGAATTGACAAACTTTTTGCATTAGTTTTTGACCAGACCCTGTGCTCCATCATACTGTGAAGTACTAGGAAGCAGCATTGCCTTTTGATGTATGAAGGACATGTAACTTATGAGAGGATGTTAGCCCTGCAAGTTTATTAGCAAGGGACAGCCTTGCTCTGGGGATATACAAGTTAGCTTTCTGTCAGTCAGGTTGCCTTTGGCTTGTCCTGTTCTCCTCCTGCCTGACCTCCTCTCACATACACCCAAAGCTCTTTGGGACAGGGACCTTTCCTGACTGGGTGGTCATACAGTGCTTGCAAATGTCTTGCACTTGTTTACATAACAGCATAGCACGGATGAGAAATAAAATGTGCTGGTTTCATTCATCCCTTTACCTAAGAAAAAGTTCACTAAAGTTGATGGGAGTATCTACATGGCAGTACCAGACCTCAAAGCATGACTGTCAGTTCATGGAAACACTGAGTTAAACTGCATTTCTGTTGGCAAACCCCTGCCCAGGGAGCTGAGTCACTGCACAAAGCAGCAGCTATGGCTCCTTTGGACACTTGCTTTTCCAAAATACAT
Organism: Calypte anna; assembly: GCF_003957555.1. Lineage (NCBI taxonomy): Eukaryota > Metazoa > Chordata > Aves > Apodiformes > Trochilidae > Calypte > Calypte anna. Next base: position 18,768,168 of record NC_044255.1, on the reverse strand, counting down.
CTTTCCTCTTCCACCAAGCCCTCCAGTATGCTTCTTGCTGCAGATGTTTGCTTTTCATGCACTGATCTGAGACAAAACCAGTGCCAGACACACTTCCAAGCTATCAGAATGGTAAGAAGGGAAAAAAAGAGAAAGTCCTGTGTCAGAAACAAACTCAGAAGAAAGGCCTGGGTTATGAACAAATGATGTGGACAAAGAAACAGGAATGTAAGATCATTATTAACCTCTATAGTTATTTTCACAGCCTGATTTTAAATTCATTTATACCAGTGAGTACCTCTACTGGCTTTTCAGTTTCTCTTTTTGTGGAGCTTGAAATGCTGCCCACAGCCTGTGTAAAGTCTGAAGGGTCAGATTTTGGATGCATAGAAATAACCTTCTGCAGTCATCAAAGCCACATGGAAGTACTTGAGGTGAAATATGGCCAGTCACCCCTTCTCTCCTGAGCTGTCAGATAGAGCACAGACCTTAAATTCTGCTGTGAGCAGAAGTCCCTCTGCTGCTGAATTATTCTAGCTGGATTTCTAAAATAAAAAGACAGAATCTCACTAATTGTAGAATCCAGGGGCTCAGAAAAATATGTAAAGGAGAAAATGCAAAACAATATCCACTTGTAAAATAAAAATGTGCTGGGAGTCAGTGGAGAATAAAGAAATATCAGAGCAGCCAACCAAAAAACTAAAATAAAACAAAAATGGACAGCATAAAACTTGATAGTCACGGGAAGATCAAATCATCAAATCTACTTTGAAACCTCTCAACTGGAATAGACTGTGGAAGAACAGACTGGTCCCAAAGAAAGCTGTCAGAATGGCAAAATGAAGTCAGCAGGCAAATTTGAACAGATGTCTTAAAAAACAGAAAGAAAATGTTCCTATAAGTATCATATGAGATATCAGCAAGTAATGTTTTCTTTTAAAAGAAAACATTAATTTTAAAACCTTCCATCCAGTTTTCTACTAACCACTGCTGGATATTCAACACCCATTTAAATAATTTCTGGACCATATTTTAAAAATTGTTTGCTTTTCCATCTTCCCAATTAGAGAAAAATAATCATATTTTTTTTATGTTGAGAGTTAATTGTTGACTGCCCTTCCATGTATCATTGCCTCTGCATCTGACAGGAATCAAAGCAAAAATTTTGAAAGGCAAGTGTCTTTGAACTTCTACTTATGCTTGACAAAGAAAGTGTTCCTGTTGTTTCTTAATGAAATTTTTGCTTTTTCACCTAAAAGGTTTTTGTGGGGTTTTGGGGTTTTTTTTTTGCCACCTTATTTCTGGCCTGCATGAAGCTATGTTGAAGCCAACAGTAATGTATTTTACTTCTGATTATACTGTGACATTTTAAAAAGTGGGGAAAACCACCAGTGTTTCTTACATATCCAAAGCTTCAGGTGATTTCTTGAGAAATAGTGGTAAAGGTAACCCTCTGGTAGATAGTTTGTTCTTTTGCATACATTGCAGTCATTAAAAATCATCTGTGAAAGTTCTGAGTGTGAGAGTAGGATTTTAGCCCAATTTCTCTGCACCCAGCAATTTCTCCTCTTAATTTCTTCTTCCTCAGCTGTCTCTTTGGGACCTCATTCTGAAAGGGATTTAAAATACCCAGATAAAAGCTGCACTCCAGCAAATCTACTCAAACAAGAGCAATTATCAAACAGGAGAACAAGCCATTGGGAGAAACAGATAGAAATAGAGCATTGTCTCTAATTCCACCACATTCAAGTATTTTGGATGGAGTTTTAAAAAAGCCAGAAAAAAAAAACAACAGCAAAAACCAACCATACAAACACCCATTGCAGGTCATGCCACATCTACTTCAGGTACTCTGAAATTACTGTGTTCCTGCCCTGAGCACATGAGGCAGCTCAGGTTGGTCCTTCTTGTTGCAGATGGGCTCTGCTTTTTGGCAGAAATGTGAAAGGCTTCAGTTTTCCTGAATGCCATATATAATATATGCATTTAACACATTCAGGAGTTTTATTGAGAGGTTGGAAGACCTGGACTTATCACTCTCTAACAAAGCAAATAATCTTGAAAATGTGTATATTAGAGCAGGGGGAGCCAGGTACTCATCTGGCAATGGAATTTCCATCTTTCTGTAGCAGTCTTTCTCAAAATTTACAGTGTCCATTGTGCAGAAAATTTCAGACTCACCTAAGTCAGAAAATACCCTGATTTTAATTCTTTTACTGCTAAGAAATATGTGCAGTGACTCCCATTATTTCAGAGAGTTTTCTTTGTTGATGGTATTTTAAAGTCACCTCTCTGGTCTCTTTTTAAACTATATTTTTTGAAGGGTTGTTATTTTTGGAGCTTAGGGAGTCATAATGCATTGAAACCTGTCAGTGGTATTCCACTCAGATTCATGTGTTGAGTCATGGCTCTCTTTTAAGTAAGTGCAGTGGTCAAATCATGTCCACAGAAGGGGATTGGCAGTAGCTTTGGAAATATGTGTCCTCTTACCCAGTTTACACACATATCTCACTTCTTCTATAAAAGCAAATAAATATTTTGTCTGCAGGCATCAGAAATCCTCTCATCCCTGTATCAGTGTGCTGCTGCATAGGATGGGAAAGGAGGCTCTGAAATGTATGTGGGCTAAGTGCCTTACACTCTTAAGGTTAATGTTACTATTAGAACACGCTCTTCTCTCTCTCATCTTCCACTCAAAACCAAGCAAAGCCAACAAGTGGTTCATATGGTTGCCTGTCATCTATCACATATCTGTTCTTTTATCATATCTGTGCAGCATTTTCAAAATCAGTGCTAATATCCATGTCAGTTCTTGTTAATGCTCTAAATCTCTTGGTTTAGAGATTGTCCAAGCTGGGGAGGTGACCAGAACCAAACCATTTCAAGCACTGCTGACTGAGCCATTCACAGAAACATACTGCTTTCCCCAGGAACCCTTGCCACCAGCCCCATACAGCCCCTGCCTGCTGCCCCACTGCACCCCAGATCAGCCTCTGAGCTCCTGCCCACTTTGAGAGTTTACTTTTCCTCCTGCAGTCTCTTTCTTAATCACTCTTTGCCTTCTTTTTGCCTAAAGTAAATGTCTGTGCCACGTAACTGAATTAGCTGTGCTGCCTCAGGGAACCAGCCAGGGACTGCTTTGTGCTGTGCTGGGGGCTTGTGTCTTTGTCCAGGTGAGTGATGTATGTCCCACCATCCCCCATATTAACAAGGTGCACCTAATTATGAGCTTTGTTAAGCTATGAGTACAACAGCAACATAAGCAGGGTCTGGTACCACTGCTGATTGTAACTGAGGACTCAGGCAGGACAGGCTTTCAGGTTTTGAAGGCCTCTTGCTTTTCCAGGTTCTGGTAAGGAAAAGGTATCAAAAAAAAAACTTGAAACAATTTATAATTTGCTTTTGTGGACTTCAATAGGTCAGATAAACATCTGAGCAAGTTTGTCAGGAAAACAAACAGCTGGAGGTTTAGCCTTCCCCACTGCAAAATCCATCAAACCCAGAGACGTGGCAAGCTGCCAAACAGCTGCATGTGTGTCATTTTGATGGTCACACAGGAATGCCCTCGGGGCAGGAGGGGATTAATGATAACTCTCTGAAAGCCCAAGTGCCTCATTTTGGAGCTTCGCATGGCAGTATATTTCTTCTTCCATTTTCACTTTGTTCTTAAAGCTTCACTCTTCATTTAAACTCTCTGAGGGAACTCCTTGCAAGATGGATGTACATTACCCTTTCAAGAGAAAAATAACTCAAAAAAACCCCCAACTGAACTCTGTTTAGTGATGCTCCTTGTGTGTATCTCTCATCTTCTCTAAATATTATTTCAAAAACAGCTCTTGCTTATAGCATTTTCATTGCCATAATCCAGAGAGTGTGGATTATTTCTAGAGTGATGTTGTAAAGATAATTTGCAGATTGGAAGGTAATTTTTTATCCTAACAAATTACTTTTGTCCTTGGACGAAACAGACAGAAAAGACAGTGTCCCTGGTTAATCTGAAACACTAGATAGGTACTCGTAATATGATATCCATGTATGTGAAGTCCATGCTGGAGATGCTATTAACATTCAATTCAATTCCTACAAAATTAAAACTAAAGTTTTATACTGGTTTCTAAGCAGAGATAGTTTGGCATGGTGTTTTGAAAGATGTATAAAGGTCACCTCTTTGTAATGACCAGGGAGGTGTGGATCCAAATAATGATGAATTATTCTTCTCAGAGCCCCCCATTGCAGCTAACAGGGTACAACACACATATTATAAAATCAGAAAGATACTTCACTTTGAACCTGTCCATGAAAACAGATGGAATGAAGCCTAAATCCAAGTCCAGCAGCCTAACATCAGGCTTAAGAGCCACTGTGTGAAATACATATCTATGCCTAAGTTAGAAAGCAACATCTGCCAGTGTGTTTGCAAGAACTGTTGTATCCACATGTTCAGTACAAATATTATTTGTGTGGGGCAAAAAGCAATTAGCATCTATCAACTGCCTCTTGGTAAACTTCAGACCAGTCAGGCACAGCCCCCCTCAAGCTGCCTGCATTTCCAGAGCACTCATCACCATGTATCTTTGCATCATGGTCATTCATCACACCCCCAGTTTCTTATCTAAATACTGCCAGCAGCACTGTGAGTAGCCCAGCACTGACACTTCCTCCTTCTCCTACTGCATCTTATTATTTAAGTTGCTGCTGGCAAAGAAAAGAAAGGTGGCTGTGTCCACAGTGACATTAGCAGAACTGTCAGCTTCACCACTGCCAGTCCTTCCCCTCTCATCCCTGCTTCTCTGCTGCTCTTTTTTGAGGCAACTGAAGAGCCCTATAAATTCACCACTGTGCCCCATCATCCAGAATATACTGCTAATTTTCCAGAAACACTTTGCTTATGTGAGGTATATACAGTATGTATAAATATATATATATAATTTTTTTAAGAAACAATATATACATGCAGCTTGTTTGGGTTTTTTTGCTTTCTCCCTTGTTAGTACTCCTTAATTTTCCCCTTTCACAAAGACATTGTTTAATTGACTGGCAGAAGGTAGCACTGACACAGTTCATATGACTCACCTAGAGCCACAGTCCAGAGCTGTAGGACCTCAATCTTAACAGTCCAACAAGTTTGGACAAAGCACTGTGTTCCAGTTTCCTGTTATGTTTTCTTTTGACATAAGAGTAATGTTTCCTTTGCCACAAGAGGCTGTAATGATTACACTCTAGAAATATTCAATGTTAAACATTTACTAGTCAATTTATCATGTTTATAGAGGAATGGCTTGCAGGAATAAGAGCCTAGAAATTAGCTCTACAGTAACAGGGTTGGGATGGGTTATAGGAGATCTCACTTCTGTTCCTGGCTCTTAACAGGAGAGACTCTAGGCAAGGTTTGGGCTTCAAAACTCTACCTGTAGATAAGAAATACCCATTCCCCCCCTGGAGACTAATATCAAGCTTATTGGTGAGATTGCCAAGATACCAGTTACTGTCATTTTTTAAAGTGAATTGCTACATGTCTAGTTCTAGTATGGCTTCAGTTTATAAATGAAGGACAGTTATGAGTAACTGCAGTTAGGGTAGGCTCTGCAATACTCAGTCAGCCTCTGGTTTTTTTGTATTTAATAAAATCTTGCAGACCAGAATTAATGCAATGAGGGAAATGGGTCTCACAGCTAATGCTGACTGCACTTGTTGTTCATGATATGGAACAATACAGCTGGTACTTGTGCCCCTTTCAGTGAAAATAGGGAGAGCACCAACAGATCTAACACCTACTAGAAAATCAAACGAGATTGCCTACACTCTGGAAGACAAATTCTTTGTGGAATTTCCTGTTTGTATGGTTTCCAGACAAGTGTCACTGTCACAGTTCAAAGAGTTAAAACAGTGTCACGCCCGACCTCCCACAGGAGTTTTGAAGGAGCACCAGCTGGCTAGTTACCCATATCAATGTTCTTAGCTCTTGATCTCATACATATTCATATTAATCTATTAGTATTGATGAAGCTACTCCCAGACCTGGCCTCTCTGTAGACTCGTGCCTACACCTGCACAGAATGTGTTGGGTTTGGTTTTCTTTTGCAATTATGCAACTTCCTCTAATGAGAATATCTTCCTGCAGCCCTCTTCATCCTCCCTCTAGGCCAGTGTTTTAGATTACATAGGGGCTTTTTTCACAATAGGTTAGGAATAGTTACAGTAGTAGAGATGTGTACTTGAGGATACCAGGGAGGTACTGGCACTATAAGAACAGAGGTAAGGAAAACTTTAGTAAATGCAGAATGTGCCTTGGGGCAGCTAGCTGGACAAGAAGATGGGACTGAGCCATCTCTGTTCTCCCAGAAAGAGACAGTCACAGAGTTCAGCAGTGGAACTTACTAGGGAGTGGAGATCAAAGCCTCATTCTACAAGTTTTATCCTTTTGAGAATTGGGAATAGAGATAAATCCTTCCCTGAATTATGCTCCTCTCCAAAGCAAGAAACAGGGCTCCTAATGGTTCTGCTCGAGTAGGAGAGCAAGCCAGTCTCAGGCTTACCTGTACCTTCCTGCTCACTCCAAAGCATCCCACTTGCACAGAGTCTTATTTGTGAGTATTAACAATAAATTTGTTTGCTGGCATTTCCTGCTGGAATATCAGATTTAATTAAGGAATGAGGAGTTTGTAGATCTACAGTGTTGCTGCTTTTCACATGGGAGCAAAGCAATTTGTACCTTCTCCTTCAGTAATTACATCTCAGTGCTTGAGAGTGACTCCATCACCTTCAGTCTGCCCAGGGTCTTCTGCAGCCCAAAAGCCCTTTCTGGAGGTTGTGAGTAGGTGCCAAGAGTACCCAGGGTGTAATGATTCAACAACAGCTGCAGGAGTGAGAAATGTTCCCTGCTTATTTGGGGTTGGTCACAAGCACACTATGAACCAGCAAGTGGAGGTACAATCCCCATTAGGAGCAGTGACATCCAAAGGCACTGCCTTCCAGCTTCCTGAGCACAGGGAGAGCAATGAGCTTGCTAGCTTGGTGGTGCCAGGGCATGGTGAAAATACTAAGTTTCCACAATGCATGAAAGCTTTTGTACAGAGCATAACCACCCCTTGTGTAACTTGAAAGTGAGATGAAGGAAAGGAACTAGTTTTACAAAAAGCATAACAATAAGGTTATATAACATAAGGTTAATAACATAAGCTGTCTCTGTGGCAGGGAGGTGGTGAGAGACCTGTTTCACTTGTGCAAATTACTTCCATTCTCCTTTCTCACTGGCTTTGGCTGTATTGTCTGTTTGCCTGTTTTACTCCAGGACTGTCTTTTAGTATGTACTTGTACATTTGTCAGAGGTTCTGTACAATGGGAATATGAACAGCAGCTGCAGCTCCTAGACAGCTGGGTCTTAACAGTGTGCTGACACAGAACAACAAAACAGAAAAAAACCCCCAAAACAAACAACAAAACAAATAAAAACCTTTACTAGGAAAAACCTTTACCCTATGGTGTAAGGTATTATTCAGGGATTATTATAATAATAATATTATAATAATAAGGGCTTATTAGGTGGTAAGGCAATGATCTCTTCCATGCAGAGATCCCTTCCATGGGGCAGAGCTGTTTATAGGTGTTTTCTGGGGTAGCTTGCACCTGGAGATCCTGGGTCTGCCTTGGGGCAGTGGGAGAGATGCTGGTGTGGGGGAGCAGAGCAGAGACACAGCATAGGCAGTGAGAGGAGCATGGACAGGCTCTGGGTGCAGGTACTGCCAACCAATACCTCTGGTTTAACAAGATAAGGAGACCTGTCTCTGTGTGCAAACTGGCTGACCTTTCCTCTTCCCTTACCTGCTGGGAAGGTGAGTGATCAAAAGATCCTTCCCAGAAATAATTTCTGGTAAATCTGGTAGGTCTCACAGGGTCTGAATACTGAAGGAAGAGTCCTGCTATGCAGAAAGGTTGGGTCCATCCTGCTTTTATCCCCAAATCCTCCGTGACACGAAGAAAATGGCACTCGGAGCCTCAGAGTTTTGTGGGCACGACTTGGGACCCCGGCAGCACCTCTCTCTTTAGCCCCTTGTCCCCGAGCTGCAGGGGCTGTCCCTGGCACCTCGGCCCGGAGCCTCTAGGTGCTGCTGTGCCACCAGCAATGGATTTCCCGGCAGGAGCAAAAGGAAAGGGGTGGCAGCAACTTCGTGTTGCAGGAGGAAACTGCAGCAGTTGAGGATCACCGGAAAATGTTTCGGGGTTGGGTTTTTTTGTTTGGTTGGTTTTTTGGTTTGTTTTTTTTTTGTTTTGTTTTGGGTTTTTTTGTTCGTTTTTTTTGTTTGTTTGTTTGGTTTTTTTTGTTTTTTTTTTTTGCTTGGTTGGTTGGTTGGTTGGTTGCTATTTTAAAATATCTTGCTCATTCTTGTGTAACCCTGCAGGAACTGCAGGAGAAGGAATCAGCCTGAGCAGTGCATTCAGCAGCACATTTTGACTAAGCTGGAGTTTGGTTTTTCACACCAAGAAAAAAGAGGAGATTAAACTGAGCTAATGCCAATGCCATGACAGGAGTTAACCCTGTTATTTCAAGAACAAAATCACAAGTGGTTTTTCACAGGGAACAGTAATGCTCATGGGACTGATGCTTGCAAGGGAGGGTTAAAGCTTCAGGCATTAAAAAATTAACATTTTTCCTAATTAGATATTGATCACTATCACAAAGCATGTTGTGACCACCATAAGCTTCCCACAGTGTGCTAAGCAATGACAGAAAATTAGAATATGTACCAGAAAGCATATTAGTATCTTCTTCTTTAGGGACTTTACTCAGATATTCAGCGAATCTGAGTCTCATCCTGCTGTTTCCTAAATGAGTGCCAAATACTCCATTTGTCTCTTGGGGGCAACCTCACAGTTTTCCTCTTCCCTGCCATACTATGATTTTCACCTTGCATTAAGGTGAAGTGTTGTTCCACCTTTCCTAATGCCCCAAGAAATGCAAATTTTAAGGTGTTCATTAGCCAGCTGATCCCATGATATCTAGGACAACCAAAGAAGGTAATTTTGGGTTGTAAGAGATGCTTAACAGTGTTGTTGTGTGTGTATCCCATGCTTGTACAGGATATAGCAAGAATTCTTTGTGGCCAGATGAACTTTTAACATCATCCCACAAAAATGCTGTGAGGACTGAACTAGTGAATAACACACCTGCCTGTTCTTGGGTGATGAGAACTCACAAAATTCATGCTGCATCCCTGACAGCACACATACACTTACATAAGGGGTTTATATATGATTAGCTATATCCTGCACCTGCTGGTGAACTGAGATACCTTGTTTCTCCTTTCTCTCTGACATAGGTGCTAACTTTGGCTCCAGGTCATTTACAGAGCTGTGATGAAAGCTGAACACTGAGAGTGGGTCCTTGTATTCACTCTTCATGCAGCCTGTGATCCACACTTGGACATTGGGATCTTGTATTTTGCTGAACACAGTCCCTGCATGTTCCCACTACCTGCACACCACTGCCACAGCAGACTGAGCTTTCAATTTTGAGAAGTTCCCCCACAAAAATGCATTTTTCAGCACTTTCCCTCTAGCTTGTTTCAGAGCCATGCTGTGAACCTTCATTCCTAAACTGTTTCCTACCACCTATGGCAAATATCCAGCCTCAGGGAAAAACTGTCACCAAAGTGCAGCTTCCTGAATGCTAATCAGAGAAAGGCATCTGGGGAATCCAGCTCTGATGCCAGAGGTCTCAATGCCTGCAGAGACATAAGCCCCCCATAATATCCCACTGTCCATAGATGGGCATCACTGCAGTGCCTGACCACTGCCCAGACACCAGGCAGGTCCTGGTGAGTAGATGGACTGGCTTTCAGGCTTTCAGTTTTGACTTCTTACCCACTAGCCAGATCCTCACACTTCCCCCTGTGTGCACATGCACACACCACAGCTTCCTTGCATTGGAAATTGAAATGTTGTTTCTAATTTTTATGGCATTTGTTGGTATTGCTGCAGGTATTTGGGGGTTGAGTAAAAAGAAGAGAAGGGAGTTCATGCTTTTCAGCACTGGAGTATGTGTGTGTTTCTATGTGCATGTTCTGCATCTAAGGCTGTGTTTCTGATATCTGGCAAATTTTTTGTAAAGAAAAATGGGTGCCAGACTCTGTCTTCAGCACTACAGGCATCACCAGATTGCCATACATCTTGTAATTAGGTTTTATGTTAGAGCTCTGAGTCCATTTTCCATGTCCAACAATGCCTCAGCAAATTTTGACTAAAGATTGAGGATTAGTCTGACTAATTCTGTGGGAATCAAGCCAGAATTTATAGCAGAAACACAGATTTTATTTTTCACTGAATTATATCTTAAAAAATATCAGTGGGGTGATAATTACTTGTTGGATGAAATATATTTTTTAATCCTACTGTTTGTTACAAAACACTTGCAAGTTTCTCAGCTTGCAAGCTGAGAAATGAGGGATTTGCACAACCAGCCTTTAGCATGGATGAAGTGCTATGTTTGGGATTGCTAACTCAGACCCTCTGTAAGCTTCCCTAAAATACAGAGATAATGATCTGCTTTCCTGCAGCAGATGCCCTTGCAAGACCTCTTGTAACTCTGTGTCACTTGTGGCCAAAGACAGCCATGAGCTACACCATGCCATGGGGGGCTGCTGAGCTGCCTTCCTCCAAGTGTTGGTGACATCTCACCACCTCACACTGATGGCTGGGGACTGACATCATGAGAGGCCACCAAAGCAGAACTTGCTTATACCTGAGAGCAGCTTCACTGTAGCTGGGAAACACTTCCATTCAAAAGAACAGTCACTGCTAAAAATGGATTCAGGTCAGCTTTTTCAGTGCTTTCTCCTGGGTAGGATATTCAATGAATTGTCCTGAGTGCACATTCTGTGCCCATTATGGACAGCCTGTTTCTTTAATCATGAGTCCCCTCATGTCAGACATGTCACAGCTGTCTTTCTGCCCCCTTTCGTGTCTGCATTCTCATCTCAGCTTTACTTTCTATTTATTTGATCCCTAAAATCCTTCTCAACAAAAAAACCCAACAGTTGTCACCATGACAGGGTGACATGTATGTCCATCTTAGCCAGAGGCAGCTGCATCCTGCCTTTTTTTTTTTCCCCTTTGGTCTTTATTTCTCACCTTCTTTCCCCTCTCTGTTCAGCCTCACACAGCACACGGGCTCAGTGCAGGAGAGCGAGGGGAAAAAGATCAAATACACATTGTTCATTGTTACTGTAGGTGGAACATATATTAATAAACTCCTTGTTTTCTGAGGACAGGGATTATATTTAGCACTGGGAGGAACCTTAGCTGTGGATGTGTAGGAGACTGAGATATCCACTACAGACATTTTAGGCTGTCAGAGGCTGCTGAGGACCCAGCAGTGATGTGGTTGTGACAACCAACACTGCTTAAAACAGGCACTGTGCCACCTCCGAGTCACAGACATCTTCTGTCAAATGCTTGAGCTTCAAACATACTTAATAACAGGGCTGACATACTTCAGCATATTTTCTATTAAATTATTTCTTAGAAATAAAGCACTAAACAAATGGGAATTATAATGAAACAAGACAACAGTGATAATATCATTGTATGTGTCTGGAGTAATGATGAGGCTAGATAGATAATGAAGGTGTAAAATGAATAAACATTGGCATCTCTGATACCCATAATAAATTCTAGGACATTGAAAAGGCTGCATGATATCAACAAATATAAGTTCATAACATGAATTATAACATCCTTATAGAAAAAAAACAGTACTTAGACTGCTAGTCATAGAAGGAAAGCATCTAAAAATGCAGAAACCACCAGAGTAGCATATAAAAGGGATATATCCCCCATGCAAAATAATCAGAGCAATTCTCCTGCTTGTCCTTAGATTTTTTGCTTACACTTTATCTCACAAAGCACCTTTTGCTCTTTCGTTTTCATCCTCACATGTGCAACATGGGTGACTACTGCTAATGATAAGAGTGACTTTAATTCCCGTGGCTTTAGCACAGGCAAATACTGCACAGATTCCTCTATCTGACAGGCAGGAAACTGTTATCAGAAAATGTTTTATGCTCCTTGTAAGCCCCCGTGTTTATGAGGGGAGGGAGGAAAAAGATACTGTGTCAGAGTCACAGGAAATGATCTGAAGTGCTTCTTTGTGGGCACAGCATTGCTGCTGGTTTGCCCGGGGTCCCTTTGCCCTCTCTCACCCAATCTGTGTCCTGTGATGGATTGAAGCAGCAGAAGTGAGAGTGGGCAGCAAGTTAGATGTAACCATGGTGGTGATCAGGGCAGAAAAATGATTTTGAGGTGGGCAGCCATGCAGGGCAGGGCTCTGGTAGCTGCATCTGTCCCTCCTGCTCAGATCACACTTAAAGTCCAATGGTTTCAAAGGGAAAGGGACAGATACATCTTTCTTAACCAACTGATTGTCACTGCGAGTTCACACTTAGGCCAATGTTAAAATCAACAAATCTGCTGAGGTCCAACAGCCCGAAATTTAGCTATATATTGTAATAAGCTATGACAGCTCTGCAGAGTCCCTCTGGGTGTCACAGGGGATAAAGAGCAAAGGAGTGAAACCAGGTATCTGTCAGTGTTAGCAGACTAATAACAATGTCTCACAGAAGGGAGGGCTGTGACTTATCCTTTCCCCTCAGAGCCTCATCATTTTGCAACTAGGGAACCGAGGCACGGGAACAGTGTTTGGAGAAGAGATTCCTTTAACCATAAAATCATCCTCCAGTAACAGCTGCCCCTGTAAGAGGCACTTGTACTGCAGCCCAGCTTAATGCTGTGAAACCAGACCCTGCCACAGAGATGTTTCATCAGCCCCCCGCCTCCTCCAAGAGCAGTCAAAATTGACTCTGCTGTCACGTTGAGCTCAGCTTTGCAGCAGATGTGATATATTTACAAGTGATAGCCATTCCTGTCATATGCTGAAATTAATTTCTTAGACAAAAATCTGCTTTACTAGGAATGGAAATGAGCAGCAGACACATCAACAGAAGCACAAGTGTGTGGCCAGCAACAACATTTGTGATAAAACAGCCTTTCTCACTCTTCTTTTCCCCCCATATGATAATTCAGCTATACTGCCATTTTTCCCAGACAACTAAGTGCACATATTTTTCTCTCTCCAGCTGACTGCTGCAGAATGGCTATGCTTGAGAAAATTAGTTTTTAACATTTTAATCATCTAATCTTCATAAACCTTTTAACGCAAAAACAAAAACTACTTAACGCACAGCAAGATAATTAATATTGAAAATAGACTCTGCAGGGGAACTGTACCTACTGCCTTGCATTAGAATCCCAGAATAATGAATTAGCTTGGAGCTTTAAGTAAGTTTATAACAATCTAAACAGTACCAACACAGGCACCACACCTGTTTGCTTTGGATAAATCACATCAACATAAAAAAACAAAACAAAACAAAAAACCAAATCCAAATCAACAAATCTTTCTTTTTCTAAAAAAGTCACTTTAGTTGACATTAAAAAATGTGACTATTTACCTGGCTAGGAAGAGGAGGAGAATTTGCCTTTTCTCCTTACTCCCCCAAACCACAACTGAGTTTGGGGAGGATTTGCATCTGCACCTTGTTAGGAGCAGCCTTGGCATGGGTCACACTATGCTCCCCACCTCCAGGCCAAAAGCTTTTCACCTGGACCTGGCGCCTAAGATGAGGCTTTCTGCTGCCCTAAGCAGGCAGTGAAGCCAGATATTCCCTTTCCTGGCAAAGAGCAATTCTGGGCTTTTCTAAATAAAAGAGTGTGGGGAGAGACAGCAACTTAAACCTTTCTGCTAATCTCATGTACCCCTAAGCAGTGTCACAGAACTCATTAATGCTGAAAACTAGGCTCTGCCAGCAGAGACTGAAAGGATCCCTGAATGCCAAAGATATGTGTGAATTTATAGAGCACTTGATATCTTCAAAGTACCATACAAATACTAATTATTTAGGGAACTAATTACTGACCAAAAGATGTTTATTACTTTTTCTGAGCAGATGCATTAGGTGTTTACCAGGGATCCTTCAAAGGACCCTGTTGAATTTCCTGTGGCTGCTGCTTACTTTTGGGGGGTTAATGGTGTTTAATGGTGGCACAAGGGAGGATGCTGAGCTTAGGAAGACACAATGACAGTGGTCCCTCTCCTGACCCAGACCCTGCACCCATAATTCACAAGGGAACATTTCTAGATTTGACCCCTCTAATCTCTATGGGAGTCAGGTGTGCTCAAATCTGCATGAATAAATAATAAATGTGCACAAAAAGTTCTCTGCCACAGTTACAGTCACTTCACAAGGGACTGCTCAGGGATGGGAGGTTAAAAACCTGCTCTGGAATAGGGAATGGTGGGAAGGAAATCAAACGAACACAGATTCATTTAAATCTCAGCAGGGAATGGATCAAGACAGCAAAATAATCAGAGTGAATTAATGATTTCAAAGGATTTAAATGGAATACAGAAGACATTTATTATATACATATTGGGGGAAGACAAGCAAAAATCTAGAGAGAAAGTGTGTCCCCTAATTAGTAAACTAGGGTGGATATGAAATTAATGATGACTAGAATCTATCTTTAATGAGACAGATAAAAGTAATGTCAACCATTCAGAAATGAGGAAAAGCAAATAAAGTATCTTTTCTTAATAACGTGTGAGAAAATACTTGAGGGAAAATAACCAGCTAAAAGAGATGAGTCTTGCACTGGGGCCAAGTGGTGAAAGTGCCATACTGCATGTAATTATTTCTCCTAATTTGTGAACAGAAGACTAAGAATTGACTAAACAAAAGAGTATGCAGGTACTTAAGAGAAGAAATTAATTATCTCAAAACACTGCTTTCTGAAAACCTACTTTTTTATGCTTTATAAAATAAAAAAATCAGCATTGCTTTGGCCCAAGGTGCAGGTGAGGAACAAAGTGCAAGCAGGCTCATCAAAAAGTCCCCAAAGTTGTCCCTGGGTGGCTGCAGTCCCTTGTGGCAAAGGCCACTGGTTCCCAGCAGCTCTTTGCTGCTCAATCTGTCATGAGACTCCAGGCAGGAATTCTCTATTCCATCCAGGCACCGTGCTCCAGAGTGGGCCTTGGGAGTGATGCCTGGAAGAGAAGAGGATTCTTTGCAGATGGTGCTGAGCAAGATGTGCTGGCACAGGGATTTCTGAGGTATTTTGGGTGGCCTTGACACAACACAAGAGCTTTCAGCAGGTAGAGGGACCACAACCTCAGGCTGAAGCTCTCCAGGGGAATGAATGCTACCTGAGGTCATTGTGTGGGAGCCCAACTATTTCTGGAGAGAAATCACAGTCCTGCCTGGTCATGTACTGATACAAAGACAGACCTGACAGTTAATTGAGTCCATGTTAATCCATGTAGGATTAACATAATAGTGCCCCAAACCCAACCATTTTTAGAGGCATTGGTACCCCCATGTACCTTGGAGGCAATTCTGGTTGTGAGAGTTTGCAGAGCCTGAGAGCTGATCCCGACAGCACGAAGCCTCAGACAGCATTGGTCTGGCAAGAATAAATCTCACCAAAGAAACTTGATTGCTTTTTTGATAGAAACAGAAAATTAAAGGATGAAGCAAATGCTAGAGCTGTAATATATTTGCATCTGAGTAGTGCATTTGATACTGTGCCTCATGAAATCTTTCTAGAAAAATTCATTTAAATCATCCTGGAAATGAACATTAACTTCTTGATTGAAAACAGGATAGAAGGCTATAAAGGGAGGTTAACAGTGAGTGGCAAAGCATAAAGCTGAAGATGAGTAGACCATAGAAGAACCATGAAACTTACTCTTAAATAAGTTTTATTTTATTTCTTCTTGAGACCTATCTAGAGTATCTATCTAGAAATAGAGGAGGAAGTGATATTTTAATAAGATATTCAGATGAGATTAAATTAGGAGGAAATAAAAACCTCCACAAAAGATGCAAACAGATCCAGAGAGAAAAGCAGCTGGGTCAGAACACCATAAAATGAATTATGGATTAGTTACAGAATATCAGAATTTGACCAGTTTTTATGTTCACTAAAATAAACCATATCAATCAGTTCTCATTGGTAGGAGGAAAGGAGATTTTGGTTCATAATTTTGTGTGCCTGCTTCTGCAGATGTGAATCTCTCTAGCCTGAAGACTTATAAAAATCCCCTTCTACCCCAGAATCCTTCCTAAATGGGAGGCTTTGAGTTACACATCCAGCTGTAACATTTGGCTTTTCTAAACTAGAGACATGAGGCAGGACTTTGATTTCCACATGGGTGATGGTGCTTACATTTCAGACTGCAGTTTTTAGGGCTGATGTGCACACCCAAAGTTACTTGATAAAAATTCCAATATTTAACATTTAAAAATCTGCCCTCTAACCACTGAAACAGATGGGTGATATTCCATCTTCTCCCTCAAAACTTGCGGGCACAAGTTAGACCCAAACTAGAAATTAGATATTGCAGCAGAAGGGCAGTGCATTTGGGAGACTTGAACCCTCAGGTTATGGTTAAGCCCCCCCCTTTATGCTGCTCTGCTCTTTCTGTACCTGGAACACTGTGTTCAGTTCTGAGAAACTCATTAGCAAGGAGGTATTGAAAAATTGTGGTGAGTTCAGAGAAGAGCAACAAAAATTATCAAGGGGATGGAGAGATTAATTTATAAAGAAAGATTAGAGGAGCTAAATCAGTACTGTGGACTGTAGTACAGGAAGAACTGTAATATACTGTCAGAGAAAAATTGCTACAGAGAGACATTACAATCTAGTGCTAAACAGTGTAAAGACCAAAGTCAAGGGAAGAATTGAGTAGCATGGTAGGGTGAAAAGAAAGTATGAGGAGTTGGAAGTGAGAGAGGGAAGCATAAGCTAAATATTCCCCCCCCAAAAAAAATTCAGAATGAGGAAAGTCTCATAGGTTGCAACATTTGAAGTTAGAGTGAAAAGAAGCCTGAGGATGTGCATTGAGGGATCATCACGGGGTTCTCCCTGAGACAGAAGATCACTGTGGTTTTTATCTCTTCCTGTGGTAATGGCACAGATCCCTAGCTGGGAGGTTAAGCCAGAACAAGGACTGTATGCATATGTATGAGACTATTGGTCACTGGGAGCTGTGGTAACAGTAGTGTTTCCTTCATATAATTTCTAATGTCCTCTTGTGAGTATTTGTTCAGAATGAAGAATCTGAAATCTAGTCTCCAGGCAGTTTTTTCTTTGCTTATCTGAGAGTTTTGATGCTTGGTGATGCCCTAGGATCACGCATGCACAGAGGTTTCCTCCTCCATGTGCAATTTCCAGTTTAATCTCCCACAGTCACTTGTTAACCAATCTACAGAAATGCATCTTTATGTTCTTAAGTGTAGCTGCTCTGTGTCAACAGCAACAACCTCAGGGCAGAGACTCTTAATGCTTTGTCCAAGCCAGTACAAGTTATTCTTCAAGATTTCAGGCTCCAAAGGATTGTGTAGCTAATGCAACACAGTATCTTGGTTTTCTCATTTATTTTGTTTTATTTCATATGCTGTGTTGCTTTCACCTCTCAAATATTGATTAAGTCAAGTCAAGGCCTTGTACTAATCAGTGTAGCACAGTCTGGATTGTTATACACATGTACCCATTATAACTGGCTTTTGTAGAGTAGTTAGTGAGCTGTTTCCAGAGTTAGACAAGGACTACACATTTTAGCTGAGATCAGCTTTACGTGTTTGGTATTACCTAGGCTCTCTTTACCAGTAATTTTCTGTGCACTACAAAATGTGGTCTGGTCCTCCCCCACTCCTAGTGATGGTTAATTAAATGAATTTGTGTGAAGTAAATTAACTTCCACGGGTGATTAAACAAAGGAAAGATTATACAGGTGTTTAATATCTAGCCTTGGATATAAGCCTGTAGTATCAGAGGAAAAGGAAAAAAAAAAAAAAGTGGAAATAAATGAAACTAAGCATCTTTGGGAGCACTGTTTGCCCCCACCCAAAAAGTGGCACCCCAGGAGAAGCCAGACACACTCATAGCCCTGAGAGCTGAAATATTCTGTCACTTCTGTAACTCCTTAAAATGAGCAGATGTTGTGGAGAGCTTATCTGGAGAGAGGGCAAGGACCCTGCTCCCTGAACAGTGGCAACCAGTGGGACAAATTCCACCTTGAGTCCCTGGCAGCTGTCAAGTGTGAATATCTGATCTTTGCATAAGGCCAGAGACATAGTCAAATGACTTTTTATTCCTGTCATTTGTATTCTGGACCTTTTCATTCCTCTTGCTTTGAGCAATATTTTTTCAACCTTGTCTTCTCATTAAAATTTTCTCTTCATTATAGCACATTTCAATATAATTTCCTCCTGAACTGAGCTCAGGGTACAGCCCAGCTAATAAGAATTGCATGATCTGCATTATTATGCACGCATAATCCATTATAATTGAATCTTATTCCACTTTAATTGCACGTGTTTACAAACACTGTGTTCACTGCAACAGATTATGTGTTTTAGTTGATTGTGCCATTAATGATTGAAAAGCCAATGCCATTTTGTGTTATACCCATTTTTGGCTTGCATAACAAGTGGCATAATACAAAACCCTACTAGAGAGTCACAAGGTATAATTCTAACTTGTTTATTTCTAAGTTTTGAGAGGAGTTCTGCCATAAACTGAAGTCATGCATCATTAAAAATGCAACACATCATATAATTCAAACCATCTTCAGCCTTCCAGAATGTGGCAGGATTTTAGCCAAGTGCTCATTCTTGGTTGAATTTGGAGGCCAAATTAATTTTAGCGACAGAGATTTTATTCTGTTCAGTAATTTACAACACACCCCTCCATCAGCCAGGCAAGCCCAGCATTTTTTGCATTTTCAGAGAAGAGCTTTGCACCCAGAGCTCCCCCTTTTGTGAAAGTGCTTAATGCCCCCACAGTGGCAGTTTTGTTTCTGGACAATGGGATAGGGTCAGCAAATGCAAAATTATTTAGGGAATGGAGCTCCTGAGACTTCAGGTGCTGAAGAGGACTGGAAAATCTGGCAGCAGACTGTGCCGTTTTGGTGCAAAGTCAGTTAGATAAGGTCAGTCAGGATGTTATATCTAGGCAGTGCCTAGTTTGTCATCAGGTTTTATAACAGGAACAAGGGAGCACGATAGACCAGAGTCTCCAGAAGAAAAAATACTAGAAGCAAAGCAGTATTTTTACTAAGTCTTACAGAAAATGCACTTATTATGTGCCTTTTCTCAGACACGTTTACCGGGTGTATCGTTAACAAAGACAGATGTTCTGTATCTGAATTTTTTGTCACATACGTTTATCCTGCTGCTCTTTAAGCACCTATGCAGGGCATCTTCTCACCCTAAAAGCTGTCCTTCAGGCACAAGCAACACCTTGCTGAAGATGCTGATAGCATCTTGCAAAGAGTCCTCAAAACTAGCAATGCTTTTTGCCACCACTTCACATATCCAGTGGCTTTCCCTTGAACCTCCCTTATTTCAGAAATTGGGTGTTGGGAGCTGACTTCATGGCCCCAGACATTGACTTTTTAAATTGAATTGACACTGAATACAAGACTGTTAAGCTAGCAAAGGAGAGAGAAAGGGTTTGTCCTAAGAGGAAGAGAGATTTTGGCAGAAATCAAAATGCAGGTGATGTGCTCAGCATCTTCAGGATGCAATTGTTTATAGCTATGACAATAAATAATACATCACAGGCATTGACAAATGGAGCTTCACAAAAGCATTGTAAAATAAATCATCAGTTGTTATTCAGGATGGAGAGGGAGATGGGGAATAAAAAGTTGAAGAAGCTTTACCAAATGGATACAGCAAGCCTGTGGCAAAAGTGCATCTCCTGTGATGACCAGGTCTGGGCTGGTAACGACAAACTCTTTCCCTCCCAATTTTCTCTTGGCTGTCACAAATTACAAAGGAATGACCACTGATAATGCATTGGGATACTAAATTGTCAGGAGGATGCAAAGCCAGGAGGTAAATTAATGATTTTTATGTTCTGTGATGGATTTATAGAGAATCTTAGAGACTTTAATTTGGGCAGTCTGGGTTCTGCCATGCCTTTTTGATTTCATCCATTGGGTTTTTGATAACTATAAAGCTCTCCAGTGGGACTATGGATCTGAGGTGTTTCAGGGTGGAATTAAGCCGTATCGTGTGATTCTGTGTTTAGAACAGGAAGGCTTTTGTTTTGTGCTTATAGGATTTGGGCAAGAACTGCGCTCTTGCCATTCATGGTTGTGCACTATGATTCATAGTAAACTTACTGCATTGTCTGAACTATTTTCTAGGCATCATGAAACGTTTAGAGGATTCATATATCTTGAAATGTGAGATTTTATCCACCTTTACGCAGTTGTGTAACTGTGATGGCTGTCAGATTATATACTGGGAGGTAGCAATAAGGCAGATGTGATCTTGCAGATGCTTATGTTTATTATGAGTTATGGCAGTTTGCTGTGACCTGCAAACACTTTGGGCTGCATCAATTTAATTCCCACAGCCTGGATTCAGCAATAGCATTGCTCTATCAGACTTGCCCTCTCTTCCTTCCTTCCTTGCATGGCATCCTGCCTGCATGGCTGATGATGTCCAGACCTCTGGCCCTAAAGCTGTCTCAATGCAAGCAGGACATGGTCACACCAGGTGGTTCTGGTGAGGCTTGCACTCAAGTCCACGATTTTTTTGCTTCTAAGCTAGAGGACACCAGCATGTCCCTCTTTTGCAAAGTTATTCCAAGCCTGCAGCCAGTATCTGATGGTCATCAAATGCTTTGCTCTCCTGTAATGAGAAACATAGCAGAAGTGAAAAACATAGCTATTATTGCTGTCCTTTGAAATGTAGTCCCTAGGGAAGGTAACATTTGAAGGATTCACTGTGTGGGGTGAGGATTCACTGTGCTCTCAGCCTGGGAAGCCAGGAATCCTGAGTGGTGGCTCACAGAGGCTTTGTGTGGTGAACTGAGGAGGTGAAGCTTTTGTTTGAGGGGGAACAGCTCTGCAGAGCTCTGGAAGGAGTAGTTCCTGTAGCTACAGGGGAAGGGCTGGTACAAGGTCAGAGCTTTTAGAAAGGGCAAAGAGAAGACAACCTGTGCATGCCTGTGTCTATGTGGATTTGCACACATGTGCACACACAAATAGGTTTGTAGGTACAATCAACACCTCGGTTCCTGAATGCAGCTGGAAAACAAATTATGAAATTGTAGATTACATTCTAATCTTTGTGTTAATGGAACTGTATTAACCTTAAAAGATGAGGGATTTAAGGCACTGCAAAAAGGCTGTATTGAGGATTAATCCCTTGCAAAACCCTTGTGCTAAATTAAACTAATTTTACTTAAATAAGCTCATAAACTCCTCCATCACACAAACTATTATTTTACACTTTCAGGACTGCAAAATAGCCAAATGTATTACCACTGGTTTTAACCCAGCAAAGAGATTTGCTTTTGGCTTGAGATGCTATCTGCCAAGCTTCAGGACTGAAGCAGAATTTTTGTGCTTGAAGCTTTCTATGCACAAACCTCTGGGGGGGGGGGAGGAAATAAAGAAGGTTTTATCACTGACAAGTTGGCACAAGCTTAACTAGTGTCGAGCATCTGGAGAATCTGGAAAGCACATCAGACTAGGAGTCAGTGGGGAAAAGAGGAAATTCTGCAGTTACCAGAGTCTTGCCAGAAAAGGAAGAAATTAAAGGGAGAGGAGAAGAGGCAGAGCACTTCAAAGATGGGACAGTTTGCAGATGTCAAAGCATAAGACCATTAGAACGCATTTATCTAAGTGATTCATGAAATGGAATTGCCTTTTGGTTCTTGAGACCAACAATCAATTGCATCCCAACAGGATCACCACAGATCTAAGTGCAGAAGTGAAGCCACCACAGAAAATCTGTACTCACAGCCAGTGCCTTCTCCCTATCTTCCCACTTCAAACTCCTTCCAACACTGAATTTCCCAGCAAGGCTACTTTACTGGGATTTTAGCAGAGAAATTCAGAGGAGAAAGAAAAAAAAGGAAGAGAAATGGGAGAATCATGCAGACCTTAAAGAAAACCTTTAAGAGTAGATGAAATAGTAGCCTGGATGGAAGGACAGCTTGGCGTCCAGCCTCAGGAATTCCCTGAAATCTTATGAATGCCTGGAATGCAGATGCCATGGCCAGGGTGGCAGCTCACATCTTGGCACAAATGTTTCCTGTCCCTGTAGGAGGGGTGCTCCCAGTTGTGGAGCGGCTTGGTGCTTTAAGCTAATACCCAGGAGCAACTGGGGAGGCTTTCAAGCACCAGAAATACCCAGTGATGAGCTCCACGGCAGCTAAAATAAAAGAGGCATCATGCATGGCAGAATATTTGGCATATTTCCAGGTCTTAGCAAACAGAAAACCCCATCAGCCTAAAGAAGCATTAGGAGTTTATGATGTGGAAATAACTGGCTGGTGTGTGACGCATTTCCAGCTTATGGTGAGCCATCTATTAAAAGAAAATGTTTAAAATGCTCTGGAGCTGGACTCAACCTCACTGCTGCAGGCCAAATGCCATGAGCATGAGGTGAGTGTTTCAGAAACAGAATAGCCTACACCATGTGTGAAGAGGGAAGAGATGAGGAAACATCAGGGGTAATTACTTCTCAGCTATTTAGTACTCAGATGAAGTGATGGGGAAAAGTCTGCTGTAATAGCTGAGTTCAGACAGCTTCTGTCTGCTGCAATGTCATCTTTGCTGGCTTCCTCTCATTCCAAGACATCTACTGGAAACCTTTCACAATTTGACCACTTGACCTGAAGCAAGCTCTCAGAGTAAAAAGGAATCTGCCAAAATGACATAAATGAGTAATCTGTTTTCAGTCTATTTTAACAGCAACAGAAAAAAAAGGCTCAATCATGTCCAGAAATCAAGGTCAGTGTGACCTTGGGTTTTCAGTAGCAGTCCTCTATCCACTCCAATGGAGTTGGGTGATTCTGGAGAGTCAAGGAACTCAGAGCACTCCACAGACACCACCTGGTTTTACAAATACCTTCAGCAACAGAAAAAATACTTTACAAATGAGCACTCTGAAACACAAGGAAATAAAGTCTTGTCTAAGAAATCAACAGCACATTCAGCAACCTCAGAGACTACAACTGCCAGTCCTCATTTTTAACTTCCTTCCTCTTGGGAGTAAGCCAGAAAAAAAAGTATCAGCATCCACATTCACACATATTGCTCAGTGGCAGAAGCTGAAAATGAATCCTTCATTGCCAGAGGAATCCCAAATGGTATTCACAAGAAGCATGATCATTCCCCTAATGAGCAGTTTGTCAAGAGTGTTTCCTTTCTCTAGAGAAGTTTCTAATGGGAAGAAAGTCTTAGCTAGTTTCAGGAGGGCAGATCTCTTCCTTCCATAACCCTAGCACTGCACCAAGGTATCTGCACTCAGTATGGTGGTAGCAGATCCAACAATGCACCTCTAACTTCAGAGGTCCTGACACTCAAATAGAGAGCACAAGAAAACATGAGCTAAAACTCAATCAAACTGAAAAAATAGACCTGCGTGTCTTTCTTTTAGAACCTCATTTTTCTGTCCTCTTTGTATTTTTAATTCTTCTGTCAGTTATTTTTGACAAAGACAAGATTTGTGCTGTTTATTTGATGCAGTCTTTTCAATCCCTCCAAATAAAAAGAGAAGCCATGGAAATATCAGTGCCAGTTACAAAGGACTACAGGAGAGATTCAGTGAAGATCTCTCTTCAGGAGAAACTCCTGCAGATGTCACACAGCCCCAAAAGGAAGGCACGTTTGGGCTGAGCTCTTTACGCCCAGGAAACTGCCTCCATTACAATGACTACAGATCTACACATAGTTTCTCATCTTTAACCCTATGACACAAAGAACCGTCCAGAAAGAAAATGTTCATTCATCTCTCCTGAAGTACCAGAGACTTCTCAAATACATACAGGATCTGGACACTCACACACTTTTATTTTTATTTCAGACAATAGCCCCTGGATACAGTGCAGTACACTCTTTGTGGCCTGAACTTTTTAAACAAAAATGTACACTTGCAGGAACAGACAGTCCCTTTTTCCTTCTGACTTGATTATGATAGTAAATTTATGGGCTTGAGGCCCAGAATGCAGCATCAGTTGCAGGATGAGTCGAGGAAATGCTTGCTCAGTTGAGAACAACTCCTTGACTGGCATCCTTGCTGCTTCAGTTACTCCTAAGAAAATGTGTCAAGAGGTACTTTCATGGGGAACATGACATCTCAGCCATGCTGTTCCTCAGCTAGCCTTTCTTACATGAGCTAAGGAGACATCTACTTCATGCCAGTAGAAGGAGAACATTTCACTGTGCTCCATAAGAACGGTCTCTTTCTGCTCTAATCCCAACACCTACTGAGGTGCATCCCTGTGGCACAGAGCTCTGGAGTTTTCCAGCAGACATGAGCAAGCCCAGTCAAAGGGCCAAGCGGAGCTCCAGGGGTGTAATGCCTGCTCCACCTTCTGCTGTTGTTTTCTGAGAGCTGAGGATCAGACCAGCACTATTTCCAGGGTACAGATAAAAGTTTTTACAAATAAAAGTAAATGCCCAGCTTAGAGGAAGCCAACCCTTCCATAGGGCCATAGGATACTGACACCCATGAATGTGCACAGCCAAGTATATTAACCCATGGATTCACAGGGCTGGCCTTCAGCAGGTATTTTCTCTGCTTCTAACTGGTGCAAAGGCTCCTCTCCAAGCCCTCTTCAGCCACGGCCTTGAAGAGGGTAGGATTTCACAAAATTGTTACAAAACAATCCCCTAGCAGCAGCAGAAAAACAGAGGGCTGGGAAAGGGTTCTGCATCACTGAGCCCAATCCTCTGCAATCACAAGCCACCATATCATAAAATCCCTTTCATTCAGCTCTGAAGCTGTATCTTAAAACTAATTTGGTTTTACCTCCACTTCTTTGTTGAGAGCACTAATTTAGTGCCTCCTTTTTCTGATGGCTGGAAACCTCAGAATTTCCAGCCTAAGCCTAAGTTTATCCATGACCCATATATACCTATTTATTCTTGTGCCAATGCTAATCTTGAGTTTAAATAGCTCTCCTCACTCTCTGGTGTTAACCCTCCTCCCCCCTGCAATTACAGACAGCAATCATATCTCTCAAAGGCAAATAAAGGCTGCATGTGCTGCATTTCTCTGCAACTCTTTCTATTTTAACAGACCTTCCCTGAGCTTGTTTGTCAGGACTGGTGCTCCAGGTAGGATCTCATTAGGCCCTGGCTCAGGCACATGATGTCTGATGCATCATGTGTTCACAAATTCCTTCTCCAGCATCCCTTAGGGCACCCTAGAACAGCTAACTTCACTTTCTTCTCTTCTATCATTTCCAAAAGATCAGCCTCATTTCACAGAAATAATGCATGGCATGACTCCCTTGGTGCCCAGCCTTGCTTTTTGTACTATTACATCCCTCTTCACACTTCATCTCCCCAGCTGCAGCCCTCATGACCATCCCAATTTTTAATAGAGTTTTGTGGAGCTTTGCTATTGTGCTAATGGAATGTAATTTCAACTCAGCCACAAATGTTAAAGCTTCCCCTTTTGTGCCAGGAACATTAGAATTATAAATACAGTCAACCTGCTCCAGCAATGCTAAAGGGACATCCAGGGGCAGCCACTGCACCATAAAATTTTCCATATATATTCTATACTCTCCATAAACCTCCAGATATTTCCTGCACAATTCTACTAATCCTTGCTTTCTCCACTTTTACTAATCTTTTCACTGTGTCAAATACATTGCACAAGTCCAGAGAGATTAGATCTACTGCCCTGCATTTGTCAAAAATATCCATTATCAAATAAAATAAACAAATTTGTCTGACGGAGTAGAGCTTTGGTGAAGCTCTATTGCATTTTCTCCTTCAGAAAGAAGTCCTTCTTCAGAAAGCTACAACACTGGGGCCAGACAAACCAGCCTTTAGTCATGCTGACCATATTTTTCTCTTAAAAAACACAAAGCAAAACTTATACAAAGGGATGACAGGAAAAGTGCCCCATCCAGAGACAGGTTCCCCGCTCTGGAAAAGCCACAGCAGAACAACAGTAGCTAACCTCTACCACCAGATTCTCTATTTTTGTTTTTTTATTTGAATTTTTTAACATTCTTTACTTCAAAAGTAGTTTGAAATTATGTTTTTACAGTGCCAAAGTAGAGAATCAGGGCTTTAGGAATAAAACAGACCAAGTTCTAAAGACACAATGTAAGACCTGATAAAATGTCTCCATTTTATCAGTGGAGATAAAATGCTGTATCTTTTCCAATGGCAGTGAGGGAACCTGTTCCCTAAAACAGGCCAGAAAAATCACCAAGTGCATAGAAGCAGGTGATTAGAAATTAAAATAAAATTTAGACTATTACATGTGTTTTTCTTGGGTTTAATCCAAAGGGTTCCAAATGGTGCAGCTAACAGGCTATTAGATGTTAACAGCCTTCTGGCTGGGGATCTAATTCTTAAGCATCTCTGTATCCTTCAGTAACTCATGGAAAAGGACCTGCATTTGGGGACCAGACAGGTTCCTGTGCACTCATTTGATGTTAGCAAGCTATTAATATTAACACCTTATCTCCTCCCTTCATCCTACCCACAAAGGAGTTCCTTTTTCTTTCCACAGCCAGGGCAGTTTTTTGACTTTTCCCTATCAGACTTTTTTATTTCCCTCCTTAATTTGGTGATGTTACCATACTCCTTAGGATGTCCAGAGGTGATTCTGTCCTGCCAGACAATAAACAGCACCAGATTGAGGTCCTGGAGCAGGTCCAAAGGAGGGCAACTAGGCTGGTGAAGGAACTCGAGCACAGACCCTAGGAGGAGAGGCTGAGGGAGCTGGGGGTGTTCAGCCTGGAGAAGAGGAGGCTCAGGGGAGACCTCATCACTCTCTACAACTACCTGAAAGGAGGTTGGAGCCAGGTGGGGGTTGGTCTCTTTTCTCAGGCAACTCTCAGCAAGACAAGAGGGCATGGACTCAAGTTGTGCCAGGGGAGGTTTAGATTGGATATTAGAAAGAATTTCTTTAGGGAGAGGGTGATCAGACATTGGAATGGGCTGCCCAGGGAAGTAGTGGATTCTCCGTCCCTGGAGATATTTAAAAAGAGACTGGATGTGGCACTCAGTGCCATGGGCTGGGAACTGCAGCAGTAGTGGAGCAAGGGTTGGACTTGACGATCTCAAGTCCAATTCTATGATTCTATGATGATTCTATGATTCCTTGGTCAGGGCTCTGCATCTCCTCTCCGCTCCTCATTTTTAGCATCCAGGCCAAGATGTAGGAGCACTAAGGCTGTTTCAGTAGGTGCTGAGCACAGACCACCAAGCCATACTGTACAGGACTGCAGTATGGCATTTTATTCACTGTTTATGCTACAGACAAAAAATAAAGTTGACGAGTTAATGAAAATGAAGAAAAATGAGGACATTTCAAGTGAGCTGTTCTAGGACTATTTCAAATTGCATGGACAATTAATCTCCTTCTCCTACTATAAAAAAATAAAATGAATGATCAGTCACTGGAATTAGAAGAGAAAGCAATGAAACCAAAACATTATTATTATCAAAGAGAGACCCTAAAAAGAATACCAGAGCCCAGTTGAGAGTTCAGACAAATTTGAACTTAGTGGCAAAGAAAACTCCTCTTCATTTTCTCCATTTCACAAATAATTTTTATGAACTTAGCAAGGAAATTGTAACAAATCTGATTATGCAGGGGGAAAAGCTCCTGTCGCCATTAATCCAATTCAGAAACCTGATGCCAGCAAAGGGGGGAAATTCCTCCTCATTTATGTTCGTATCAACCCACTGAAAACAGAAAGGCTTCAGGAAAATTTAAGACTTCTTTTATGAAACTATATTGCTTGTCAGTAAGTGACACACACTTTCATTTAGGTGGTGCTCATATCATACCCAAACATTATTGAGTGTTGCTATTATTAAACAGACAGAAGATCTCTGGAGCAAAATTCTACTTCAGGATTTAAGTTTTTAAGAGTACAATGTGTTTGTACATCTAGAGTCAGGAATTATAGCAGATGGTAGTAATTATACACTGGAGAATATATCTCATACAGACCACACCAAATATATTAATGCAGAGTCTTGATCCTCTATTTCATTTAAAATGGCTATATTAAAAAGTAATGGCATGAAATTTCTTCACAGTGTGTAAGATACTCCTTATGGGCCAAGGAATGTCCTAGTAGCTAAAATATCAAGAGGCTACTGAAATAAAACACACAAGCAAGTTTGGGCAGTCAGTGTTTTTTTGTTCAGTGGTTGTACAGCTTCTGACAAAATGGAGCAGTCCCTGAAAGAGAACATGGAAAGGACTGAGCCATCCAAGATAATTAACACATGATTGATCTCTTTGCAAAAGAGAGGAGAAAAAAAAAGCAGATCTTTAGTTTTTGATCTCAGGCCTATATTCCTCATTGTGGTGTGTGAGATATATAACTTCCTACCAGCCCAGTGACATTGGGCTCCTAATTGGCTCCAGATCAACATCCTCCCAGCACTCCTCTGCATCACCTAAATGATACAGTGTCCCCTGCATCCCCCAGAGAGGAGCAAAACATGCTTCAGTTTCAGGTAGCAGCTTTCACACTTGACAGGTACCCCCTGAATCATTCACAGCTTTAGAGACCTCCTTGCTCACATGAGCTTCCCCTCCCTTTCATGTTGTCCATAGCAGAGGTTTTGCATTGGACCAAGAGACACAGATACTTTGCTGGTTTGCTGAACTTGCTTCTGTTAGTGAGACAGCTGAGGGCTTGTTATTCCATTGCAGTTCTAATTCTTACACCCACTCTGCAGACAGCACAGGGTGTCTGGAGAGCCAGGCAGGAGCTCCAGGGAGTCACCCATCCTTTGCTGAGGGATGGTATCACCTTTCTGCTGCAGGCTCAGGGCTGCTCCAGCCTGGCACAGTTTGATGTGCCAGCAGAGGACACCATCCAGGGAGGCAAATAGGAGCCAGTGGGCAGCAGAGGTGAAGAGCAGAGAGAGCTGGCTTAGTCCACAGTGCAAAAATAATATCAACACTGGGGAACAAATAAAAAGGTAAATAGACATGCAGTGGGAGAGAAACAGGACCCTGGGGACAGTTGTTCTTGCACTACCAGATCCATCATGCTTTCCCCAAGTAGTATAGCAGTTCCAGGGATTGGGTTTTTTACTAGTTTACTGCACCAAGAGGTATTTGAAATATAAGCATGAAAAATCAGTAAAGAAAATACATCTTTCTTGCCATGGCTGGGGGTGGGAGGAGAGTGGGTTAGAAGAGTGAGCCAAGGGCTAGAGATGTCACACGTGTGTCTGTGTTTCTGGGAGGCACATCAGGGTGCTTTTGTCTTTAAACACAGGCAGCTGACACCAAAATGTGTCCCCAGAGCCTGATCCTAGAAATCGAACTGGTCACACTGGAACTGGGGCATTATGTCCAGATGTAAAGGCTTCCTGGGACTCTTTTGTCCAATTTTATTAACTCACCATTAAAACATAGCTGGTTTCTGGACTCTAAAGCCCCAGCTGAGACCCCTTGCAGTAGAAAGGTGTACTCATAGACACATCCTTGTGCAGTGCTTTTTGCTAAGGAAATGGCCCCTCATTCTGGCAGGGATGAACTCTACAGCTTAAAGTGCACCCTCAGTGCCTATCTTAAAGTCCACAACTGACTGAGACAAGGTTCTTCCTAAGAAGGTTCTTCCTAAGAGTCCTAAAATAGAGCAAGTAGAGAGAAAAAATTCAGATAATCTACTCAAAATTTCTTAGAGCAGAGAAAAGGTCAGACTACAGGTCTATCTATGGACAAGTTGTTCCTTTCTTTTTTTTTTTTTTTTTTTTTCATTTTTTTTACTGGAGAAATAATGGAATAATGAAACATTACATTGATAGGCATAACATGTATGAAATCATTTCCAACAGATGTAAACAAATAACATTAGGTAATTAAAACCTGAGATAACTCACTGGCTACATTCCTCTGGAGTCCACTTCAGCCTTTGATGTTATGTTAATATTTTTGCATATATAAGTTTGAAAAATGTATCAGAGAGGATAGAAAAAAGAGATTTCTTTTATGAATGAAAAAAAAATGTGTTTATGCCAAAGGAGTATCCCTGTAGCCTGTGAGAGGGAAAGAACTTTATATGAAATCTGTATATCTTTGGAGATGGATGTTTAAGCCCAAGCATTGGTATAAATCCCAAACATCTCTACTTCAGTAAATACAGTCAGATCATTCTGGTCACTCCAGATTTACACGGGAAAACTGAGGAGATATTTGGAATCTTGGTGAATTTTTGACATTCACAACCATAAATGCTCTGGCAGGAGCTTTGGCAGTAGCCACACACTCTGCAGCAGCATGGCCCATGGGGCTCAGACCCTCTGACCACCTGCTACAGACTACCAGTAGGTAAAATTGAAAAGCAGTTTTTTGTGAGAGGTTCTGACAGCATATTTTTGCCAAGCAGGCTCGAACTCTGCCCAAGCAATGTCCCCCCTGCTCCTCAGCAGCTGTGAAGCTGCCAGCAAATCCTTCTTTACCCTCCACGTCGGGCTGTAGCACAGAACATCCCATAGAACTCTCTGTGGCAATCATGCACGCAAGACATCAAAAGAGAGCTGGGAGAAAGTGGAAGAAAATTCCTAAGTCTTTCCTGCCACCCCATTCCCAGGCCCAGCACAACCCTGAACTATTCTGGAGGGTGCAAGCCCTCAGCTCCAAGTTCCACTAGTGCACACTGTGTCTTGGTGGTGGCATGGAGACATTCACTGCCTCCACACAGCCTGAGGAGACGTGAGGGTGTAATCCTGCCTCCCAGATGTGCCTCCCCACACCTCCTCAGCTGGAAGTCACCTACTAATGCTTACAGCAGAGCAAGTGTCATGAGATGTGTTGCTTGTCCTCAGTTTAAGAAAACAGAGAGACCTATAGAGTCTGCGAAGTGGTGACAGCTCCTTGATGGCTCTGAACACACAGGAAAAGCAGCCTTTCCTTCAGAGTGCTCTTTTTTTTCCTTTTAGAAGGAAAGCAAAATGGCTGTAAGATGCTGTAGGGACACTGCAAGGGAGGTTGTGCAGTTGGGAGCAGACGTGGGTGACCAGCAATGTACAGCACGGAACACACTGCACGATATGAGGGCTACTTAGGTAGTTTTAGGCTCTTACTATCCTGAATTTAAAGCTTATCAGCAAGACAGCAGTAACTTAAGCTTTACAAGGCTGAATATCAGTTGTTATCTTTCAGTTCTCAGGCAAAGCGCTCGCAAAGCAGTTGAAAAAGGCAGAGGATTATGCTTAGTGTAGAAATGGGGAAACTGAGGCACGGTGCTACAAAATGGCCTCTGTACAGTATAGATCCTGACTCCTGGGCTGTTTGCTGATCTGCCTCTGTCACTGCTTCCCTGGAAACTCCCCTCACCAGGCAGAGCAGAGCCCCTTTCCCTCCCCCCTTTGCATGCTCTCTCCACAGTTCGATCCTTCACAATTGGAGTGCAGAGCTTAGCATACAGCACCAAATCATCAAAGAAACCCAAACAGGCATTTCACTGATGCAAAAGACCTTTCAAAAAAGGGAGAGAACAGAAATAGAAGCATGAGAGCCAGAGTAGTGACTATTCATTCCACCAAAGCAAAGCAGCAGCTGAGTAAAGAATAAAAGGAAGAACAGATTAAAGGAGATACTTGAATCCTGAAGCAAGGAGAGCACTGCATAGCAAGTGGCTTGAAGAGGGGTGGGAAAAAAATGAGGAAGGATTTATCTAGCATTATCTTGCTGGAGTTGCTGGAGAAGTAGTATTAACATAGGAATAGA
The DNA here is from genome assembly GCF_003957555.1 of Calypte anna. NCBI lineage: Eukaryota > Metazoa > Chordata > Aves > Apodiformes > Trochilidae > Calypte > Calypte anna. The sequence goes on along the minus strand of NC_044255.1, from coordinate 18,736,375 downwards.
AAAGCATGGATAGGAAAAGCCAATGAGATGGTGGAGAAACAGCAAGGCACTGTATATAAAATCAGAGAGCAGCCAAGTGGCCAATTTGTTTTTTTCTGAGAAAGGTGAATGGCACAAAGCATTATCCATCACAGTGCAAGGAAATCACAGCAGCCTTGATTGGAGCAATGCTTCAGGAAATTATTGAACAAGCAAGAAACAGCCTCTGATCACAGCATTCCAGGAGAGGAGTAAATTCAGAGAATTGCACATAGAGCTTAGACCAACATGGGCTGCAAATGTTTGAACAGTAATCCATTGCTTAACAAATGGGAAAGCAGCAGGCAGCAATTGCTGCTCAGCAGAGCTGTTCAGAGCAGGAAACCATCTCTGCCCAATAGCTGCACACAAAATCAGGCTTTGAAAGCACTGGTACTGAGACTCACACTGAGGAGAGTAAAATCACTGAAGTGTGAAATCCGGTTGGAATTACTCAACACCCTCACTGGAAACTGGACCCTGTGATGTTGGTGTGCATCCTCAGATATGTATTTTACTACTCTTTAAGCAGAAAACATTTGCTGGGCCCAGCAAGCAGCATTGTGTAAGCAGACTGTTTTGCTGGATTCTGCTGTGTTGCTATTCAAACTTACAGCCAGTCCTCAGTGATTTACTGAGGAGGATTGGGCACACCAAAAACCACTTAATTTAATCATCTCTGCCAAAAGAATTCAATAGTTTACCCATCACTGTGAATGATGCTTTTTGAGTCTGGACTTCTCCTCCAAGTTAATTGCAATAGGATGGCTGACCCATATCTGAGCAGGAAAGGACACCAAAGTCAGTAGAGTGGCCCCTGTTCACACCACAGAAGCCATCTAAAGAGGAAAATAGGTTTGTTCTGATCTCTTTTGCTTTGGGTATGTCCCATCTTTGCTACTCCTCAGTACCACTGCAGACTAGACATTGTAGCAGTATGTGAAAGCTTTGATGTTTCTGAAAATGAGCTGTGCTGTATGATAGATTTGCTCTAGGTAATATCCTCACTAGCAAGTACTAATTAACTGGCACATCTAGAAGTGCAAGGAAACAGTAAGGTGGAGGTGGAAAGGAAAGTGAAGGAAGAGTTAATCAGTCTTTATTTTTGCCAGCAAGTGTACCTACTCTCTTCCCCATCCGTCCCCATAGAGTCTGAAACGTAGCAGATGTTTTGAGAAGAGCTAGCCTGATCTATCAGCCTCTTTATAAATGAAGGTTGAGTCAGTGAAGAAGCAGAATAATGTTTACAAGAGAAGAGCAAGAAGATTTCCGACACCTGGGCATCTTAATGATGGCAGATGGCAAAAGCTGAAGGCAAAGAGAAGGAGCAATGCACGCCAGCAGCTGTTGAGCAAACGGGGAGTAGAAAGGCCTCTGCTGAAGCTGTGCAGGAAGAATTTAGTACTGGCAGTTCTGTAAGAATAATACTGCGAATATGCAAAGAGGAGCCTGTGTTTAAACTCCTCAGACAACTATCATCAGAAGTAGCAAATGGATTGCCAACTGAGGAGATTTTCACAGCAAGAAGCCATCTATTTGCATCAAATACTGTCAGTCTACAAAGCAGCAACTTCTGGGTCATTTAACAACACTCCAGATGTAGTTATTTTCTCCTAGACAAGTGGCTCAAAAGAAAAAGAGTCAGTGTATAGAAGGAGACAAACAAGCAGCATGTGGAAGTGATTAGCTAGTTGGGGGAATATAACTCAGATAAATGAAGAGGTTTCCAGGACACTTGGGTGTTGTGTGATTCTTGGCATAAGAGCAACTGCAAGACCATGGCCAAACACAGGGTCGCATTTCACCATCAGTGAGTGAGTTATTAGTGACTTTATACTCAAGATAATAGTTAATGAGCAGAAACCCAGGCCAGCCCAGATGAATTTTCCTGTGGCAGCTCTTGCACTCTGCAGTTGCAGAAGTGACTGGCACTGCCTGGATTGCCAGGGGAAAAGGAGCAGAGACCATCAAGAGCTGTAGATGGGACTGATGTCAACCAGCTTTCTAGATAAGTCTTGATAAATCTTTCTGTGATAATTAATCCCAGAGGTGGGAACTCAGTTCTGAATATTAGAATTGGAGTACCTAGATGTGTATGACACAATTTGACCTCTTCTGAAGCATCCTTCTTTTTGTTAAGGCTAATTTTTCATTTTCACTGTAATTTCACATATTTAACACAAGGCATTACCTGCCTGCCACACACAGCACATCTGCAGCTGCATTGGCTGCTGACACACTACAGAGACACCCAACATGGAAAAACCATTGATGGATCATTCCTACCATTCCATTAATGCACAATTCACACCAAGTATCTATGGATTAAAGAGACTCCCTGCTGCTGTTTGGAAAAGACTCAGCAAGTGGGTAGAAAGAATGCTGTCTGATAGGTCTGAGGCTCCAAAACAAATTCATGCTGGTTTTAGAGTATTTGGCACCGCAGAAGAAAAGGTTATTTTGTGTGTAACCTGCAGCTTTAATTATACTGTGTACTTGCCTGTGCAATTAGAAATGTGCACTTGTAACAGAGTTACACTTTCTAGTTATGTATCTATCAAATTCTCATTATAATTAGGATGACTCATAATAAAATTATGCATTAGTTACTCCATTCATTATATTGTTTGACTTACAGTCAGCACACAAACTACAAATCTTCCAAGCTCTTCCTCTCCTTCATCTCCTTGGCTGTTTCCTAAGCAAATACCAGTCAGAAACAGACAGAGGCATTTTCTCCTTTGCAAGAAATGAGCTTTCTCACAGAGGGACTACTGCTGCAGGACTGAGCAGCCATCTCACTCCTATAGAAGTCAACAGGATTTTGCTGTTGGAAGACAAAGTGAAATCACACATAAACCCTTTCTTTCCCGTGACAATCCTCCTCTGCAACATTCATACAGTCCAGGAAGTCAGAAAATTGCCACACTTGATCAAATCAGTGCTCCATTGCTCTCTATATCTTCTCTCCAGCAAGGAGCAGATTGGTGCATCAGAAAAATGCAATAGCAGTAGAGCCATGGCAAGGGTAGGGAGTATGCATCAGTCCCATCACTGGTGGCAGCTGCTGTTGCTGTTCAGTGTTTACAAAAAGCCTGAGTAAATGGGGAGTATCCCAAAATACCTCCCTAAGACTGAACCATATTAAGCCAATCAGCCCCTCTGTTGCCCTACACCTTACATCTTAAACAGTTCACCACCCTCTCAATTACACCCCACTGCAAATTCATCTCTTTTTCCAATTGCTTGCACAGATCTCACAGCTAGTTATCAGCTGGTGACCTGGTGATAACAGTTCTGAGTGACTTCTTCCTACTGCAAAGGACTGAAGCCTTTGGGATCAGGGTGGAAGGGAGGTCCATAGGTAATTTATCATTGCATAAGGGAGGGGGGAGGTGAGGTAGCCTTCTATTTTTTATGAACCACCTTGTACTCAGCACTGGGGAGTTGTGGACATGGGTAGTAGTGGTGAACTGGTGTAGCTTGTCAATGAACACTGTTTTGTCCAGTTCAGTATTGAAATCTCCCAAAAAATCATCCACAAAGTCAGCACCCCTGGACCTGTGTATCTCCAATAGGAATCTCTCTAATGTCTCATGAACTGCTGTGTCATCCCACTTACAAATGAATTGCACAGTGAACCCCGTAGTGAGACAGAACTATATTGGTCAGGACAAGGAGAACTTTTCTTTTTTCTCTTTCTTTTTCCTCCTTAGGGCAAATGTAGTGCTTAAGAAAAATCCTAGATAAGTAGCAGTGGAAAAAATTCTTTAAAGTATTTGCAAAGCAGGTATTATTCTGGCAACCACACTAGCAATTGACATGTAATGAGCCATCCTGAGATTCATGCCTACAAAATTCAAAGTCTGCTTCGCTCCCACCAAATCTGGGAGAAGCTTAAGGTGTTAATAATGCCCCTGCTGTTATCTGAGAAAAAAATCTGGAGCCCTGACCCCTTGCCTCAGCACACTGTGTAAAGAGCAGGGTGTGAAAAGGAGAAGGGAGGATGTCCAAGAGTTACAACAAGCACAGGCATGGGGAAGCACAGGGTGCCAAGGCAGGCCTGATGGGAGCAGTGATATCTGGGGGCAAATGTCACGCTTTCAGTAGATCCAGGTGTCCCTATGGGCATCTATGGCTGATTTGCACCAGTAACAAGCTTGCCTTCCCTCAATAGTTTCTATCAAATTGAGAAGAAGAAGAGACCTGCAGCCCATGCTGAGAGCACCCCTGGTAGTGTGGGCACTGGGGGTGTGAGTGGCAGGAAGCAAAGTGGTAAAAAGCAGGGTTTAAGTTGTCCACTTTCCCCCCAGGAGCAAGGCAGAATTCACCAGCTGGTTTGGCACTGACCAGCAGCCTCCTCTCCCACCAGGGTGACTTTCCAATAGTATGTGACTGTCACCTGTGCAAAGGACCAACACAAACCCAAAGGAGGAGGCTCACACCTTCACCAAAGCTCAGTGCTCTCTGGAACATGTGATGTGTATTGGCCGTAAGTGCTGCCTTAACCCCTTCATTCTCACTGGGTGAAGCAGCCACAGCTGGGTGACACAGTGATCTGCTTTACCCCTTTAACTCTTTAAATACCACTTATTTCTGAGATGTCTCCATATGTGGTCTTTTCAGTACAAGCCAGGGGCTGTGACCTGGGCAATAGCAAAAACTCGGGGAAACGCTGAAAAAGCAGCAGAAATGCTAAGTGACCACTTGCTGCCTCCCAGCCTGCCTTGACCTCAGGACTCTCTCCAGTCCTTCAGCCCCTGTGCCATTGCTGCTGGCAGGGACACGTCTGTGCTGGTGGCTTTTGCATTTGTCCACTAGGGACCACACTGAGATCAGCAACACCGAACTGACGGCAGATAGCGACAAGCTCTGATCCATCTTGACTCGGTCTCGTTATTAACAGTCAATCAAGAAGGAAAATGCTCCTAGATCTCAGGAGAGGACGCCTATTTCTGACCTGGGGGCCAAGGATGTGTGTGGTTTTCTTGAAAACAGCACTATGCAACAGCCTCCTCTCAGCAGCCCCTTCCACACATCACAGGAGCTGCCAGAGCCGCGCATGGCTCGGGTTTCTCCTGCTCATCATTATCCCGGGTGCTGTCAACTTGCAAGGTTTTGACTGCAAGACCCTGCAAACTGTATTTTGCCTTTTGGGAAGCATAACGTTTACCAGTGACTCTGTAAATACAAACAGTGGCACGGTCCCCTACATCCACCCTTCGTCTGCTTTGTGCCACATCTGCCTCACATAGTTTTATGAACTTTCTGCTTCCAATCGCTACTTCCACCAACTCCTGCGCCAGCCCCAGCCTGCGGTGGGGGCGGATGCTGTCGCCTTCATTTTGCCGTTCGCATCGGCCGTGAGAGCTACGGCTCCTTCCGTGCCCAGGAGTGATTTTTCTCCTTAGTTTCAAAACAATGAGTGAAACCCTGCTCTGCAGAAACAGTAGCCTCAGTAAGTTTAAGGATGACTGAAGCTATTTCTTCTGCCGGGGAGATTTAAAAGCTACGGAGGGATGGATGGGGTTAGACCTATCGCTGCATTTCCAGCAGCCATCCTGTTACAGCACTGAATAAAAGCAGGAATGGCACGTCTAGCTTAGGTTAATAAACCCCACCGAGTGCATGCCTTAAAAGCACTACGAAACAGCCTTAAGTCAGCTTGAGATAACTAATTTCAAGCATGGCTGTCTAGTGTGCCTGTCATTCCTATTGTCCTTCCAAACTATTTCAGACATTTTGAGCAGGGAGTCCTAAGCTATGAGTTAGCAGGGGTTGTGACATTAATGGTCCAAAAAGGTTTAAGCACCGGGAGGGGATGATGACAGCGCTTCACAACTGGTGGCAGTTTGGAGGATTCCGCTGGATCTCTGTTTATTATTAATTAGGCTTCGCCTCGGAGGAAGATGTGACAACTATCGGAGGTAGGATTTGCATGGGAAACAAAGGGAGCTGTTGCTGGTGGGTGCCTATTGTTTGTATTCACCTCTTTGGCTTTCCCAGCGCAGCCAGGTGCAGTCGGCAGCGGCCAGGAGGTGGTGGGGAGGGGGTGATGGGCTGGAGGAGGTGGGAGGGGGGAAGCCAAGGGTGGAAATACCGTTGATACCCGCGTTTTATGGCAGAAATGCCTCCAGGACAAACTAGCTCAAATCTCGCTGCCTGCTGAGTGTGCATTCCACGTTGCTCTTCCCGCGGAGTAAAATACATAGAGGTCATGTAGAAAACACTTAACTTCTTTTCTACCGAGCTAGCCGGGCTTGTTCCTGAGATAGGAGAAGGGAGAGAGGAAGCTGCCCTGAAATAAATGTAGGAAGAGGAAAGCTATGGAGCCTGTAAGGTGTGGGAGACATGATATTGAGTCAAATGTGGCTGGAGTGGCATTTGAAAAGGGGAAAACAGAGCCAGAGTGGGGGGTGGGTTTTTCTTGGTAAGGAACTCCTTAGGTTATAACCCTATGGCAAAAACCAGCATGATGTGTCCATCCATTTTGCATAACCGAAGCTTCCTCTGCACTCTTGGCATCGTTTTGCTGGACAAGAATTGTAGTTTGAGAGAGAAAAAGGTTTGATTTCCTCCTGTGCCATTGCCAGCCCCCAGCCTCCCTCCCTCCCTCTGAGAAACAACACTGTGGGGAAGGATGTAAACAGCGTTTAGTTGGATGCTGAAAAGGTCGGGATGCAAGGGCTGAGGGGGGAGTGAACACTCACTCATTAGTATAACAGCAAATCTTCCCCTTGAAAACGCTTGTTTCTCCCCAGCCAGAAGTCCAGGAGGTGATATGTAAAGTTAGAAGCCTCACTGTACTTTTTTTATGATGTGCCCGTTCAGTGTTATGAGAAAATGTCCTAACATGAGAGTCGGGTCTGCAGGACACCACAGGGCAGTGAGGTTTGCCTGGGGTCCTGCTTAGTGCTGGGCTGCAAGTTGGCATTTTGGTCATTGCGTTTCACCCTCACCAAGATGAGCAGCAGGAACTTAATGAATGAAAACCTTATGTCCTATGCATATGCAGAGTCCTTATCATTTGGTGTGTTTGAACCAAGTGTGATCCTCCCTGTGTTGAATTGTTTCTACTGGTGCATTAAAGTTGCACCTCAAAACAATGGAGAGACTTCAGAGTGAGTGGTACTTAGTAACAATAAAATGTTTTGCTTTCAGAAATGTTTTTCACTGGTACCATTAAAAATGCACTTAATGGAGCTGAGAGCCGTATCTTCCAGTAAGAGCTATGGTATCACTTGCTGTACTAAATTTTAAAATTAAGGTTATGATGCCATTTTAAATCTACCTTAATATAGGTGTCATAAAGCATACTTTACAATACTGTTGTCACAACTTCTGATTCTGTTAGACTGATTGGTTTTATTAAACCTCAATTAGGAAAAAAATTCTGGTATAGCAGGGACTCACCAAGTAATTTGCATTTACTTGTCTTAACTAGTGCTGCCTTTAAGGAGAATTTTGTGTATTATGCTACATTGTAAATGGGTCATGCTATAATTCATTTAACAACAAACCATAGATCACAATTTAACAACAAAAGTGCTAAAAACATTTGGTCAAAGTAACTACAGATTGTGCCAAAGAGAACAATATTGGAACAGGAATAATAAGAATTTCTTTTAAGAAACATAAATATTCTGCACTTGATCCAAGCAACAACTTTTCAGTCAAGTGCATTACTTTGCAATGTAAAATGGGGGTAAAATCTTTTCAATCTGTGTCATATGCACTGCTTGGTATATAATGATAACAGCAAAAACTTTCTTACAAAGAAATTGTTTCTGGCAGTTTGCTGTAGGGATCAAAGAGCTATTATGCAGAGATATTAAACTTGTGTCAGAAACGAGCAATGCATTTGGAAATGAAACACCTTTTCTCCTTCTCCATCTCACTTTTGTCCAGAGGCTCAGACAATTTTACTTTGTTTTACTTCTGCTCCCTTCAACCTACACTCAGCTATGGACTTCTCGGGGGACGTGGGTGAGCCCCCAACCCCTCTGCAAAACACTCAGGGGGTAACAGCCCTGCCTGGCAAATGAGGGTGAGGATAGTGTACTAATGATGCCATGGAAATACAGATGGTGATGCTCAGGGGATGAGCCTGAATTTAGAGTTCCAGATAAGGCAAAGAGCAAAGCAAAATTTTGTAGCAGGAGCAGGTTAATATTTCAGGCATCTCCATCTGTAATATAAAACATCAGGCCAAATCTGCTTTCAAAACTATCCCAGACAAATTTGCCACTTACAAAAACTTCTGCTAGCAGTAAAATATCCATTCTTCTGAGAGCCTGTGATAAGAGGCTCCAATTCTCTCAGCATTCCTTTTGCTCCATCAGTATACTGCCAGATAATGAAGTAAACCATCAGATTGAGTCACTAGTGAGAAACAATTTCCCCATTTTCTTCAGCATCTCAATGAGTACCTTTTGCCATGAATCTCACCTGCCCTTCTGCTTATGGATCTCTGTGGATCTCAAGCCATTTCCAATTTATTTATTTTCTATTATTTGGGAGTGTCTTCCATAAGTAACTCTCGACTTACAGATCTTTTGGGAATGGCAAATGTTTGCAAATTCATACTGTGTTGCTTAGATCAGTCATGTGGTGTTCCTTGATGAAATGATTTGTATAGCTAACTCTCAGAGAACGAATTGCAAATTTCAAAGCCAAGGATACTGTTTCATATTGCATTTCCATCACTGTCTGAGCAGACAAATTTAAAATTCCTGTCTTGCAAGTAGTCATACGAGCAACACATAAGCACTGAAGTGCTCCCACCAGACAGATGTGAGAGCTGGGTTAAACAGCTTTCAGTTCCATCTGAATATTCATGAAAAGTGTCTGAATTCTTGCAGCACAGTTAGGATGAACAGTCAGCACCATCCATCGCATGCTGCATGGGCCATTCCGCCACAGTGTTTGACATGTTCCCATGTTCTCCCTGACTCATCCATACAAGCCCAAAAAGCCTCTGGAAAGTGTACAGCCAAACTAAAAGGAAAGAGGAAATACCATTGTGGAAATTTCTAAATTTTCCACATTGTAACCTCTCCTGTCGTGCCTGTCTGGCACATTGCGTGACATGAAGTGACACAACAGGGAGAACAGCAAGAGAGCAGTGATGCAGTGAGTGAGTGCAGGCAAAAAAAAACCAAAAAACAACACCACTGAAAGAGGGTTAAAATATAGGTGTCCACTGGCAAAGGGAATGTCAGCCACACGGAGTAAGTACGTTGGGAGATAAAGATTCACACAGCATAAACACATAGATACACCAGTACAATTTTTAACAATGAATCCAGAAAATTCACAAGCTCTTTAGGTAATCCTTTTTACATCATTCAGCTGAACAAAACCTCCCCAAAGCCTGCAGCAGCCTATCTGGCCTGATGAACCCTTGGCACTGAGCTGCACCACAGTTCCCCATCACAGGGGACTGGTGGATCCCAAAGCAATGGGGAAGGTGTCCTTCAGGGGAAAGGGGAAAAAATGTCAAATTATTTGTAGATGTGAAGTGCCTCACAGCTAGATCCCCAGCCATGATGGGCATAAGCAGCCAGGAGTTGTACCCCAGCTGTCTCCAGGTACCCAGTGATTTTTGTCTGAATTCAGTGTTCTTCCTGCTCTGTGTGCCTCTGCTTTGTCCTAAACCAACCACTGACAGGCTTTGAAAACCAGATGAGACAAAAGAGCATTTGTCCCATTTCCCCACTTCCCTCTCAGTGGATCAGGGATCAGAAAAAGACAGAAGTTTCTGATCAAGCCTAAAGTGGTTCATCTGCCCTTGGCAGGAGCCCTCCGGACACCACTGTCCTTGTGTGCCTGCTGAGGCACAGTACCAAAGAAGGGACAAGATAACAAAGAATTGTTGCAGTTATCATTCTGTGTGTGTTTGGCTGTATTCTACTTGTGGACAAACTATTTTTCACCTGAGCAGAGTGGTACTCCCTGCTGACAAACATTAGTTATTTGTAAATTTAGATAGGCTTTTTATAAATGTCAGGCTCCTGAGAAAACAAATGATGTTTCAGAGCAATAACTTGAAATAAGTCAAACTAGAAGTGGTGAGAAGACCAGGGGTATGGTCCCTTTGGGACACAGTCCTTGCCACTTCTAATTAATATCTGGTACTTAAAGCAAGACAGCCCATGGTTAAATCCAAGTCAGAGGAAACAAAAGAATACAAAACCCTCCTGGAGACTTGTGTCAGGCTGGGGAGTCAGGTCAGCTCACAAAGCCTCCAGGAAACTCTGTTTTGGTTTTGGCAAGCTGAGGGAGCTCAGTTGAGAACCAAAGAGCACCAAAGCTGGTGCCAAAAAATAAAAATAATAATAAAAAAAAAAGCAGGAGGACATCATAAACAGGAGTGAGCCATGGGGAGCAGGGAGCTGTTGCAGCCCTGGCACAGCTCAACACCCCTGAATTCCTCAGCCCTAATGAGCCAGTGAGGCTGCTGCAGAAACTGAATTCAGAGAACCACATCTTGATTACAGCAACATGTTGCAGACCCTGAGAGTTATGAAAGAACTGAAGGGCAAAAAAGAGGAAAGGAGCTTGTCTGTGCTCTTTGATCATCTGGCTATTGATGAGCAGTTTTTAGGCTCATGTGTTGAATTCTAGAGCTGCTGTTGTGGTGATAGGGAAAAAATTGATTCAGCTGTGAAAAATAGTCCTTTCAGAGTAGCTGTAAGGAGAGCTGTTGTGATTTGGTGATGTTTACTGATCCAGGAAATAAGCATTTGAGAAAGAAAGCCTGAGTGGAAAACATCAATGCAACTAGGATATCTTTCAATTCCTTCAACAGTGCATATATATATCTTAAGGTATGGGGAGCGATATTCCAAGCAGGGAACAAAGAAAGTTCATTTGTAACCACAGAATTTTATTAACTGGAGGATCTGCAAATGAAAAGTCCCCTGACTCTGGAAAACCCTTGTTAATGATGCATGACAGAGTATACTATAAACTTCTGACAAATCCCCCTCTTCATTTGCTTTCATGTAACAGGTTGATCTTTCTGTCACTCTTTGAAAGTTCTGCTGCTCTCCTAATTTTTAATTGAATGAAACTTGTATTACCCCGTCTTGCAAAAAAATCGTCACAGGGCATACTTTCTGGTTGTGAAACATTCCAAGAAGTCCACAGCAAAATCTTTTTTGGTAGAGTTTAATTAAGATGATCCAATAACTTGCATGCAGCTGATATGGAAGGATTTTGTCACAGGTAAACAAGCTTCAAAAAAAAAATTGTTTAATCTCTTCTTGCTTTTTGTTTTAGTCATATTTTAAGTAGATTAGTATAATCTTTCCTCACCCAAACTCCACAGTCGGTCTATTCCATCATTGTTCTAATTTTCCAAAAAGAAAATTACTGAAAGCAATTAATTAAAAACCTCTTCAGAGATGCATATGTGGATGCGCTTATTCACTAAGAACTCACAAAATACTTCTGCATTTTAAAGCAATTTATCCGGTGCATTAAGCATGAACTGGATGTCTTTGTTAGGTGTGCCTGCCTTTAGATGATTCCCTACATGAATATGTCTGTTGTGTAGAGATATCTGCAATAACTCAGCTCAGAGAGGATCCCCTTTTAAACAAGGTCTGAGTTTCTAGGTGGGTTTCTTTTTTCTTTTTGCCTGTGTGATGAAGCTGAATGATTTAAAGTGAACAATCTCTCCCTGCTGGAACCTGGACTGTTGAAAGCCATCACAGAACTTGCAAAATTCTATTCTAACACCAGAAGCTCTAATTGAGCTCCAAAATCATCAGAGATGAGGGAAAATTCCCAGTAATTGACAACAGAAGTGTTCTTAGCAATGGTGTTTTGCCAGACTAAGTCTTGTCTGCACATAGAGGCACTCACATGGGGGACAGTACCAACTCAGACAATAAACTGCTGACATGAGTGAATTTAATACCAGCAAGGATACCTAAGTGTGTTCACCCTAAAACCATGGTTTAGAGTATTCATAAACTCTTATAGTCAATCAAAAAGGCAAATTCCCATTTTATAAAGTTGATTTGATTTCTTATGAGCCAAATAAAAACTCAAAATTTCCTTGAATTCAGGGTGAGAGAGAAGGAAGTGAGGACTCTTGATCCGAAAGCTATTCCCTTTCTTAATAAAACTCCATCACACCTGTGCCATGAATGCAAATAAGCTCTGGTATCCAGCACAAGGTACAGAGGTTCTCCTGGCAGAGCAGGAAGAAGTTTCCACTGCAGAGCTGTTCCTGCTCTGTGGGAAGTGCTCATCTACAGAGTCAATGCAGCCACCCTGCCAGCACACAGGCAATTAAACATACCCAGGGAGGGTCCTAGAAGTTTTCACCTACTCCACCCCTTTGAAATCTTGAAATCTTTGTCTCTGAAATTTTGGACAAAGAGGTTTCCCCAGCCCTCTTTGATCTGAAGTTCAGTTATACTCTCTTCAGTTTCCATCAAAACATGCTATTCATCTACTCTTTCCACTCTTTCACTGCTCTTTCCACTCTCCATTCTCTCTTGTCTCTATTCAAAAAGCCTCACACATCTCAGCCTGCTGGTCACTAGCCAGATATCCAGATGGTACTCATGTACCACATTGATAGGTGCCTTAGAAAGAGCAGAGAGAGAGGCATAAAATATCACTGGAAGACTTCAGATGCTCTTTTTGATAAATGGTAATTGTAGATCTAATTAGCTGGTTCCCTCTTTTGGCGAAGCTGGGGAAGCAACAATAATTGCAGTCCCACAGAGCAAACACGAGAGGACACATCTCTTGCTGTCAGGCTTTAGCTTTCCCCTCAGAAGAGTGTCAGGCAGATGGTTCCTCTCTCCATCCCTCTGCTTTGAAAGACACCAGGTTTTCCACCTGGGTTTGAAGGTTTCAGCACCACTACACTGTGTCAACTGCTTTTGCAGAGACAATTGGTTTCTAGAATGAAGAGCAAACACTGCACACCTTAATTGTGTGAGTATCCCTCCAGCAATAATCAAGCTAATTGCCTTGGTAAGGCCAGCAGGATTTGGCTTTAAATCAACCACCAAAATGATTTAAGCATAAGCAAATTAGCTCCTTAACAACTCCAAGACCCAATCATTAAACATTATTTACATCTCGCTTAGAAACGCTGTTTTCTTTTCTCTCTTCCATTTGCCAAGGAAAAAGGTGGGAAGGATGAGGTGTGAGGAGCAGCTGTGTGAGCAGGAGCTGAGCCCGCCCCAAGGGCAGGGAATTCTGGTCTCCTTCTCCCAAGGTGAAATGCCCCAGGCTACCCATGGGAACCTCAAGTTGCATCTTGTCTGGGGATCCCACCAGCACCTCCTGAGGACCACACGAAACTGCAAAAGAACCTGCCAAGAAGGGCATCACTGCCTGAACCTGCTGTGGCCACGTGTTTGACTTAAAGCATAAGATATGATAGGCTTTAAAATACTTAGCTTGCTCCATAAAACTGTTATGCTCTCTTTACCTACAGAAATTTCTAACTGCTTTTTTAAACCCTGTAAAGCAATTGGTGCATATTGTGTGATAAATATTTGAGCACAGTACAGAACTACCAGGAGCTTCACTTTACCAAGGGGTTAAAAACCTCAGAGCCAGAGAGTGTGCTGTGCTGGGTGCTCCCCAGAACAGGGTGTCTGGACAAGGCACTAAGAGGAAACCCTTGAAGTCCCAGCTCCACCACAGGCTATGTGGCACAGAACCAGCTCTCAAGGGCATCACCTCTGATCAGTCTTCCAGAAAACTGCATCTTTCTAAATAGTGTTTTGGGTTGCTTGACTGTTCCCATACCTGCAGGTATCTGGGACTGCAGTCAGTCCTGCCTGTCCCATAAGGACAGGAGAGAGATGTTACTGTTGGCCACACACCTTGCTGCCATCAGCCTCTGGGTCCTCAAATTAAAAAGCCACCATGCTTACAGAGTTTGGGGACCTTGAGGACCAGGGAGGAGGGAAGTAATGTGGTCAAGGAACCACATTTTGCAACTACAGCCTGCCTTAGTCCTGCTGACATGTTTAAGTCTCTTTTTGGAGCTGAAGATTTTTCCTCATGTTGCTGCCTTCCCTCTTACAAAATTCTCTACACGTCTAATAATTTTCTCTGTCAATCTCCACTCTCTTTTTACATCCATTAAAGACTTTATGAGGTAGGATGATCAGAAATGAAAAAAAGATTCTGAAGACAAAGCATGCAATTGATTTATCTTAGTGGTATTGTAATAATATTTTCAGGGTTTGATTTCTTTTTCATTCTGTACACAAGTAAAATGTTGATTACTTTTCTATTCCTCTCCCATTTATTGAACAGCCACTTATATTGGGCTCCACAGATTTATTCTGAGGTCTGTCTCCACAGCAGTTAAAGCATAATTAATTTTAAGTCCACCAACACATGAGAAGTTGAGATGATTCTTTCCAATCAGTCTTACTAGAATTCATCAATGAGTTTCACCAACCATCATGCTGCTCATACATCTGTCTTTGTAAAGCTGCTCTGACTTCACTAGCTGTGACACATTTAGCTACTGTAAATACAAAAAAAAAACCCCTAACCCTGTAATTTCTATTGAATTTCCATATGCCTTAGAAGCCCCCTAGATGTGCATGAATAAATATCACAGTCACCTGTGACAGCATCCTTAATGAATTTTGCATTTATTTACACTGATAACTTTCATTGCTTATGCATATATCAGAGATAAAAAGTGTACCAAGATGTGTTAGGAGTTCATAAAGGCAATCAGAGAATAAATGTTATTGCTTAATTCGCCTTCTTAATGTTCTGCCTTGAAAGCTGTATCAATATCAAACTGCCTTACCCTAAAGGAATCAGAAAATGAATGGTGTCCCTCAAGATGGCAGGGAAAAAACCCTGTGTTTATGATGGGTTTCAATCACCCAACAGAAGGGATTAAACAGCACGGTACAAATGATAGCCAGACACTGAGTATAAAGAATTTTTTTCATCCAGTTTGTCAACTAAAGATTAACAAACTTGTTTGGACAAGATACAGTCTGGTTCTTGTCTCAAAGTTGATACAAAATCAAATGCAAATATTCCACCCAAGGTACAAGAAAGCCACTTGCCTCTCTCTGCTCGTTACAAGGT